>NC_056559.1:16575110-16608107 GCF_013358625.1 Macadamia integrifolia | reverse complement strand
AAAAAAAAAACACCTAAAGTGATACTTGTGATGTTGACCCAAGATTGCTAGTGTACGTTGACTGAAGTTGTACTACTATATATATAAGTTAATAGCTAAAAATGAAAAGTGCATAATTAAAACAAACAAAACATAATGTAGAGGATGCAAAACAAATGATAAAAATTGAAATTATTCTACTATATTTACAAGTACATTGGTACAAAAACAAATGATATTTGGGAAAAATGGGGTTTACCTTTTTGGTTCAAGAACCTTTTGTTAGGTAAATGTACTTTGGTTTTGTAAGATTCAAGTGTAGAATGAAAGATAGATGGAGTAATTTCAATTTCTTGGCTGATTTCCTATGTTTCCCACCTCTTACAGCCAAAATAAGGGGGGAGAGAAGTCGATTTTTGCAAAATGCGCTTGTTTCACTCAAAATAAGCCTTTTTTATAAGGGGCTGGTTAGACCAAAATGGTTGAGCCTATCAAAATGGTAAAAATTTTGTTGAAATGGATCGAAATCGGGAACTTATAAGTACCAGTGCATTTTATCTCGATCTCCTTCGATACGGCCAAAATGGTTGATTTCGTTCAAAATGTTGAACCATGGTCTGAACCATGCTACTAAATGATTGAAGAAATGAAAGGCTTCACTTTTAAAACACAACAAATAAATCCAGGGAGTAGGAGAATGACAATCAATAATGTGATAAACTAACGATACCCATTAATAGACACACAACAGGATGGACTCCAAACATCGGAGTAGATTAAAGCAAAGGGAATAGTACTTTTATTATTCATTCAACGTAAACAGTATGAGTTTGTTTGGCCAAAACACAGGCTTCACAAAAAGTGTCACTCGTATTTTTCTGAAATAATGAAGGAAAAATCCTGGCTAAAGCCTCCAAAGGGGATGACTAAAGCAGCGATGCCATGAAAGCAACTCCGATAATGGGGCTGATGCAAAATCTGTTTGAGGAGTTGATGAAGAACCGGTAACCGAAGAAGTACCACTCTCAAGTAGATACAACCCACCTTGCATTCTACCACAACCAACCATTTTCCTGTTACCAGGTCCTGAAAAACATAATAAGAGAGATAAGTTGACTTTACAATTAAGATTGGCTATTAAACTACTAATGGACAAAAGATAAGTAGAAAAATTGGGGATGTGCAAAACAGAGGATAGAGACAATGTAGGGGAACAAAAAACAGAGCCCTTTCTGGAGATGGTGGAAAGATTTCCATCGGCAACCCTTACTTAGTCTTTACCAGAACAAGGAGGATACTCAAAAAATTAAACTGGAAGCACCAGTCATGTGATTGGTGGCACCTGATTCTGTTATCCAGGTTCGAGATATATCTGATTCGCAATGACCACCAAATGGGATACTTGAACTCGTGAGATTTGAGCTATAGACAACCAAAGAGGAGGCAGAATTGGTAGAAGATTGAGACGGTTCCAATTTGGTCATAAATTGCCGGAGGAGAGAAATTTCATCTTGGGACAAGGAAGAACCGTAACTAGTAGGGGCACTCTCAAACCCTCAGTGTGATTAGCCTGGGTTTGATTGGCACGTCCTCGACCATGACCACGACCACGACCACGACCACGACCACGACCATGGCCAGAGTTGGCAAGGCGACCATGAAGCCTCCAACATAACTCTTTGGTATGATGCTCCTTACAACAATGTTCAAACGTAAGAGGTTCCTTATCAAAAGAGGGATGATCTCCTGTACGTGGGAGACCATGTGAGGAAGCAGAAGTAGTGCCCGAACCAATAAAGAGGGTTGATCGATTTGGGGAAGGAGGCTGCAACATCACAATGCGGCTGTTGTCTTCTGATTGAACCATTGCATAGGCTTGCTCCAAAGATGGAAAAGGATCTCGGTTAAGGACTGATGTAGATAACTCACTTAATGAGTTTATTTTATTGCAAATAAGCCTTGGGTTGGGTTATGTTTGTGTTGGGCAATTGAGCCTTTGATCCCATGGGTTTTCTTTCTAATAGGCCACTTTAATGGGCCTAAAATATGGGTAGAAAGTAAAAAAATGAGATTTAATTCACTAGTTTAGTTATAGTCTTGTTTTGAGTCTGTATCATTTGTTATTTCAGATTTAGTCAGTTTAGGTTTCCCTATTAGTGAATGATTAGTTAGTTACCTACTCCATGTTGGAGTTATAGTCCTAGTCCATTATGAGTCCAAGTCTTGTTAGGAGTGCCTAGTCCTATTTGGAAACTAGCTCCTAGTTATGATAGGATTGCTATTCTGCCCTCTTTAAATAGAGGAGCCTATGTAGTCATAATTTCAGATTGGAATAAAGATAATTTGTAGTTTATTGCTTAGAGTAGCTGGGATAGCTGTGGGTGAAAAGCCCAGGCTGAGATGGCCACTTCCTCTCCCACTTTTCCCTTGTTTCTTCTTTGTTTCAGAATTAAATTCTTTTCTTTGTTTACTGTTATTGTAATCAGTCTTAAAAAAGAACCAAATCTGTCAAGAACTACAAGAGTCACAATCGATCAGCCAAAGAGTTCCTATTCTTAAAGCCAATTGACCTCCATTACGGCCCAAGTCTGAGATCTGACTTACAGATCCTTTGGGGGACTGGTTTTACACTCTAAGAAGATCAATTGATCCTCTCTTGAAGGTATTCTAAAGTAGATAAGTTTCTGTTCCTGCAAAATCCGTCTTATTCTCTCTCCTAGGTCTGAAAATCAATAAAGCGCATATCTCTCAAACCAGCAGTCAGATGCTCTTCATATTTAGAGGTTTTTGTGTCCTCTCTAGGCCCTACAATTGACCAAATTTGTAGCTCAGTTGGAGCCCTACAGACCTGGCCGCACTTCTCTCTCTCCATCTCTATACCAGGTCTTTCTCTTTCCTATCGGGTTGGGTTTGGGCTGGTTTTGCTCCTGTATGGGTATTGTATCCTTGGGGGTTTATTTGATGATCTTATTTCTTTGTTTCCTGGTCCTATTTGTCTTGTTTGGGGTTATAAACTGTTGGGGGGTTAGTTTCTTGTAATCTACTCTTGCATTAAGTGGTATCAGAGCTATGGTTGAAGAAAGCTCTAAACAAATCACTCTGGAGGATGTGTGGATGTCCCTTCAAACCTTGACTGCAAGGATGGAAGGATATTACCAACAGTTAGTTAAACTAAAAGAGTCTATTGCTACTCACGCCAATACTCAGACTACTGCTGCCCAATCTAATGCTCAGCCATATTATTTTCGTGGGGAATTCTTTGAATGGATGTATGAATTAGATGTATGCTTTGACAACTACAACTTGTTAGAGACGCAATGGCTTCAATATGTTTGCTTCCAAATGAGTGATTGTGTTCGTATATAATGCAGAGTCCGGGAAAGGTAACTTCAAGCTTAGGGATGTAAACCTAGAATGTGGGATGAGATGCAATATGAGTTGGCGGGCATGTACCTATCTAAGCAAGAATGAAGAATGTACTTCCACCATATTTCCAACAGCCACCCACAATTGATAAAAGCATGAAGGAATCATCGGCCTCTATTGCGCAATGCATTGCAAAGGAGCAACCGGAGAAAACACCTCCAACCAGTGAACCAAAGTCAGAAGTTGAGCTTAGTGTTGGTGAAAATCCAGCCACTTCTACTACGGAGGGAGAGGTAGTCATTGATGTTCCTATCAGAGCAATTAATGTGGATGAAATCAAAAGCAACATAGTCACAATTGTGGATAAGGACATCGAACCCAAGGAGAGGTGCTTGAGTGCTTCAACTTCTGTGATGACTGTGAATAGCCAAGAGGAAGATCCTAAGGAGCTTGAGACTGAAATTGTGGAGGTCAAGAACACAGTGGTTGAAGGCGTACATGTGGATGACCCCATGGATACAATTGAATACCTTGAGATTGAGCATGTGGAGTTCATCATCTTATTAAAGTATCTTGAAGATCGAGCTCCTCACATTCTAAACTACATCTTTATTATCAAAGAGTTACCTGAATTTTTCTACGGCTTGAAGAGGGATGTGCACCATGATATAATCACCCTCACACTTTACAAAATTCGAGGATGAATTTTTTCTAAGAGAGGGAGAATTGATGTAGATAAGTCAATGGACTTATTTTATTGCAAATAAGCCTTGGGTTGGGTTATGTATGTGAACCAGAGTTAGAAGTTGAGCTTAGTGTGGGTGAAAATCCAGCCACTCCTACTGCCGAGGGAGAGGAGTCATCGATGTTCCTATCAAAGCAATTAATGTGGATGAAATCAAAAGCAACATAGTCACAATTGTGGATAAGGACATCGAAGTATCGAACCCAAGGAGAATGGTGCTTCAACTTTTGTGATGACTGTGAATAGCCAAGAGGAAGATCCTAAGGAGCTTGAGATTGAAATTATGGAGGTCAAGAACACAGTGGTTGAAAGCATACATGTGGATGACCCCATGGATACAACTAAATACCTTGAGATTGAGCATGTAGAGTTCATCATCTCATTAAAGTATCTTGAAGATCGAGCTCTTCACAGTCTAGACTACATCTTTATTATCAAAGAGCTACCTGAATTTTTTTGCGGCTTGAAGAGGGACGTGCATCATGATATAATCACCTTCACACTCTACAAAATTTGAGAACGAATTTTTTCTAAGAGAGGGAGAATTGATGCAGATAAGTCAATGGGTTTATTTTATTGCAAATAAGCCTTGGGTTGGGTTATGTATGTGTTGGGCCTTTGATCCCATGGGTTTTCTTTGTAATAGGCCACTTTAATGGGCCTAAAATATGGGTAGAAAGTAGGAAAACGGGATTTAATTCATTAGTTTAGTTGGAGTCATGTTTTGAGTCTATTTCTTTTGTTATTTCAATTTTATTCAGTTTAGGTTTCCCTATTAGTGAACGACTAGTTAGTTACCTACTCCATGTTGAACTTATAGTCCTAGTCCTATTATGAGTCCAAGTCCTGCTAGGAGTGTTTAGTCCTATATGGAAACTAGCTCCTAGTTATGATAGGATTGTTATTCTGCCATCTTTAAATAGAGGAGCCTATGTACTCATAATTTCATATTGGAATAAAGATAATTTGCAGTTTATTGCTTAGAGCGGCTAGGACAGCTGTGGGTGAGAAGCCCAGGCTGAGATAGCCACTTCCTCTCCCACCTTTCCCTTGTTTCTTCTTTGTTTTAGCATTCAATTCTTTTCTTTGTTTACTGTTATTGTCATCAACCTTCAATAAGAACCAAATCTGTCCAGAACTGCAAGAGTCACAATCGATCAGCTAAAGAGTTCCTATTCTTGAAGCCAATCAACTTCCATTGCTGCCCAAGTCTGAGATCTGACCTACAGATCCTTTGGGGGACTAGTTCTACACTCGAAGAAGGTCAATCGATCCTCTCTTGAACGTATTCTGAATTAGCTAAGTTGTTGTTCCTACAAAATCCTTCTCATTCTCTCTCCTAGGTTTGAAAATCAAGAAAACGCATAACTCTCAAACCATCCATCAGAAGCTCTTCATATCCTGGGCCCTACAATCGACCAAATTTGGAGCTCAATTGGAGCCCTATAGACCAAGCCGCACCTCTCTCTCTCCAGCTCTATAGCAGGTCTTTCTCTCTCCTATTGGGTTGGGTTTTGGGCTAGTTTTGCTCCTGTATGGGTATTGTATCCTTGGGGGTTTATTTGCTGGTCTTATTTCTTTGTTTCCTAATCCTATTTGTCTTGTTTGGGATTATAAACTGTTGGGGGTTAGTTTCTTGTAATCTACTCCTGCATTAAGGACGTGTGCACGAATATAGTCAAATTCAATATTGAGACCAGCCAAAAAATCATGGGGGCACAGATTTTATCTTCTTTTTTCTTGAAACTTGTAGCATTTGTGGTACAAGTAGCATGGGCGTTTTCATAAAAATCCAGCTCTTTCCAAATCCCACATAATTTTCAATAATATTAGGATAAAGTCATGCTCTTGCTACTTGAGATCATGGATCTTCTTGCGCAACTCATACACTTGGGCATCATTCCCTACCTAGGAATACATATCTTTGACCGCTTTTCAGATCTTGGCAGCAACATCCAGTAAAAGGTATCCCGAGGAATGTTGGGACTTGGGAGTCAGAGTTAATGAGGAATGAAATCATAATGGAGTTATCTGAAGTCCATTTCTTCTGAGATGGACCAGCAGCAATAGGCTTCTTAGATTCCCCTGTAAGCTAGCCAGAATAGCCATGGGAATCCTCAAACATGGCTGCTGATCTCTATCGAGTTACAACATCAATTAAAAAAAACACTTCAAATCATGTGGATCTGAAACCTTCACTAAGGTTTTACTTCATCAAATCAATCCACAAGAGGCGAAAATCCTCAGTGGAGAGAAGTCACCATTGGGGGTGGTTTAAGAGAACGAAGGGAGAAAGAGAGAGAGGCGTACTGGACTCCGTTGGTCTGGCTCTAAGTTCACTTGGCATAACCGCCGTAGTGGACAGACATGATAGGGTGGCGTGTAAATTTGACCGACTCCTTGTCAACGAGCCTTGGCTCACATCTTTCCATGCTTCCTATGCTAGCTTTGACCTCCCGAGCATCTTTGATCACTCTCCCATCTCCCTATTTGTTCAGACCAAGATCTCCTTTGGTCCCAAACCCTTTAAGTACTTTAACATGTGGTCCCACCACGAGGGATTTCTTCCCTTGGTTAGACACCTGGGCCATTCCCATCCCTATCTTTGCCACTCCGCTCATTACTTTTGCAAAAAAGCTCAAAAATGTCAAAGTGGCTCTCAAATCCTAGAACATTGCCACTTTTTGCAACATATCTAATCAGATTTCTGCTTGCCAAGCAAATCTTGACCTCATTCAGTCCAGGCTTTAGCTTAATCCTCATTCAGTCCAGGCTTCAGCTTGATCCTCTCAACCCTTCCTTGGCTGAGGAAGAAAAGTTGGCTACCCTTGATCTCTCCTCCCGCCTTGCCCAGGAAGGATCCTTCCTCCGTAAAAAATCTAGGATCAAATGGCTTGAGCTTGGTGATTCCAACTCAGCTTATTTCCACTGCTCCCTCAAAGCTCGCACCAATTCCAACTCCATCCTCAAGCTCATCTCCCGCTTTGGCACAGAGCTTCTCTCTCCCTCGGATATCAAAGCTGAAGCGGTCTCGTATTTCGATGACCTCTTCAACCCTCACTTGACCCCTTCATCCCCCCTCCCCCCCAACTCCCTTAATAAATTCATTCCCGATCACCTCATCCTATCCCTCCTTTCCATCCCCTCGGATGACAAAATCCTATCTACTATCCTTCATCATAAAGCCAACAAAGCCCCTGGTCCGGATGGGTTTAGCATGGGATTCTTTTCCATCTGCTGGCATATCATCCGTGATGATCTCATCTTTGCCATCCATAGCTTCTTTCTCAATCCCTCCCAAATCTCAGGCATCAACCATTCCTTTTTGTGCCTCATTCCCAAGAAGGATGGTGCCTAGTGCATAATCGATTTCAGGCCCATTTCCCTCTACAATCTTCTCTACAAATTCATCACCAAGATTCTTGCCAATCGGATTCAAAAGGTTATCAATTCCCTGGTCAGTCCAAATCAATCTTCCTTCACTGCGAGTCGAAGTATCTCGGACAACATCCTCCTCTGCCAGGAGATTGTCAGGGGCTTCAATTGCAAATCCCACTCTCCTTCTGCCCTCATGAAGATTGACATTCATAGGGCATTTGATTCTATCCGCTGGGATTTCATCTCCAAGGTTCTTCTCCAAATGTCCTTCCCCCCGTCCTTTGTCCATTGGGATCTCTCCTGTATCTCCACCCCCCTGCTTATTTGTCCTCACTAATGGTAGTCCAGCTGGCTATTTCTCCTCCTCTGTGGGCATCCGAAAAGGATGTCCCCTTTCTCCTTTTCTCTTTTGTCTGGCCCTTGAAGTCCTATCCCGCTCGATCCTATCCTCCACTGATCAACACCTAGTCTCCCGCATCCCCAAATGCAGAGCCCTTTCGCTAACCCATCTGGCTTTTGCTGATGATCTCATGATCTTCTTTAAAGCTGACCCCACCTCTATCACCAACATCATGACCTCCCTTCACCTCTTTGGGCCCCTCTCTGGCCTGAAAATCAACCTTCTCAAATCCAATCTCTTCCTCTCGGGTGTCTCTGATGCGCACCAAGCCCATCTCCTTGCCACCTCTGGCTTCTCTCTGGGATCCCTCCCCCTCGTTTCCTCACGTCTCTCCTCTCACCACTGCTCCCCCATCATTAACTCCATCAGGAAGAGGCTTTACCTTTGGAAAGGCAAGCTGCTCTCCTATGCCGGCCACCTTATTCTCATCCAATCAGTCCTCTAATCCCTTTACGTTTACTGATCGGGCATCTTCTTACTCCCCGCTTCCACGTGTAAGGCCATTGACTCAATCCTTTGTGCCTTCATATGGAAAAGATCCAATACCACCAGATTCCTCCACCCCATGAGCTGGTCCAAAGTTTGCCATCCTAAGGCCGAAGGTGGTATGGGTCTCCGCAAAATCAAGGACGTCAACTCTACTGCTATCCTCAAACTCATTTGGAAGATAGCCTCCAAGTAGCAAGCACTGGGTCTCTTGGATTTACTCTGTCCCTCTCAAAAATGAATCCATTTGGATTATCTCTCCTTCCCCTGATGCTTCCAGGAGCTGGCGTGGTATCCTCAAGTCCATACCCCTAGCCCTCTTTGCCATCTCCTGCACCATTGGTAACGGCTCCTCTACTCTGCTCTTGCTTGACCTTTGGCATCCGGCTGGAATCCTTCTCCCCTTGGTCTCCCCTAGAATCATTGCTTCCTCGGGCTCTTATCGCTCTGCTATGGTGGCCTCCATCCTTTCCCACAATGGCTGGACCCCCCCTTGGCTGACCTCTGGTCCGCCCTCCCTCCCATCCCCCCTAGTCACAAAGGGTTCCAGGATTCAATAACTTGGAAGCCCTCCCCCTTGGGCTTATTCTCGTCCGCCTCTGCTTGGAACTTCATTCGCTCAAAAGACCCTCTTATCCCCTGGAGGAACATCATTTGGTTTAAAGGGCATATCCCTCGCCATAGTTTCACCGCTTGGTGGGCTCTCTCCTACTGCCTCCCCACACAGGCTTTCCTCAATTACTGACACATCCAGGTCCCTACTTCTTGTTGTTTGTGTTGGAGTGGCACGGAAGATGTAAATCATCTTTTCTTCTCCTGTCATTTTTCCTCTGTTTGGAAAAAAGTCCACCACTCCTGCTGGCCCTCCCCCGGCCCATCCTCCCCTTCCCTCGGGAATGGATCTGGATTGACATGACCTTTAGTGGCTCCACCATTTGTGATATCATTGGAAAGCTTGCCTTTTGCGCCACCATCAACCACCTCTGGATGGAACGTAATCTTCGTAGATGGACCCCCAACTCCCGTTCCTTCGAAGGGATTTGGAAAGCCATCTATCTTGATGTTACGTCCAGACTCAGATCTTTGCGTTACAGACCATAACACCCCGAGGAGTAGGCTCATTGTTGTCTCTTGGGGCCTCCCTACGGACACCATCCCCCCCCCTCCAATTGATAAACTTCCCTTGGTTAGGTTGTTTGGGACCTAGCCTCTTGGTCCTTTTGGGTTTGTTCCTGTTGCCCCCCTCCTTTTTTCCCTTGTATATTCTCTTCCTCTTGGCAATGAATTATTTATTCATCCAAAAAAAAAAAAAGAGAGAGAGAGAGAGGTGGTGGAGGTAGGTGTTGGGTGGAAGGTCTATGGGTGGCTACATTAGGGCTCAGATTCCAATGTGGATCTTCATTCTGATACCATGATGAAATTAGGGGAATTAGACGTGCCACTTAGACACAGCCCTATTTTATTTATAAGAGAAATAATACAAGTGCAAAGACCAGATTACCCTTATACCCATAAACCATATGACACCCATATTACAACAATATTTTATTATATATATTAAATAATATAATGTGACTCCTTAACTGCAAAAACCAAGGAGCAGAAAAATAGGCAAACCCATATCTAGCAATGTGATGATCTGATCTGCTTCAAACTAAAATCAAGTGATGGTCTTAAGGTTAGGAAACAACTCCCAAACTTTGGTAAAAATGTAATGAACAGTTAAAGTATAAACTGCAGTATAACATAATTAGTAACTCCAGATCCTTAAATATGGGAAACAACAGAACTTTTCATCAACCTATCCTATTAGGTTGAAATTGAAACAAATACACCTTAAAGGGCAGAGATAACTTATCTAATATGATAAGACATCCAAGGGTTATATTCCCAGTTATGATGTTTCCTATTGGCAGCAGGAATACACTGCAGATAGTATGCGCAGAAATCCACCAAATTTACTGGGAAAGATCAGGTCATCAAGTTAAGAACAGCATATGAACCACAAACAGTAAGAAGAAACAGGAACAGTAGCAGCTGCTATATCGCAGGAGAGAAGTATCCTGCGCAGGAAATAAATACCAGCAGTCACAGACCAAGAAGAACCTCATGTGCAGAGAATAAGAACAGCAGTAGCAGCAGCAAGAAGACCAACACATCAACACTTCACACGGAGGGAAGAACTGCAATAAATAAGTGCAACAAACCATAGTTTTTGTTCATTCTTATCCAACTAGGGTTTCAACAATAAAGAATGTTGAAGCAGAATAGAACAGCATTTACATGAAATTTTTTTTTTTCTTTTTCTTCATTGCTCTGATAACACGTTACAAAATCTGATCTTGATAACCAGGAGCAGTGAAGAAGAAGAAGAGAGAGAGATACCATGGTTAGACTCCTTGTTCTAACCGCTTGGGAGTATGCTTTATTTACAATAACGTGAAATTATAACTCCAAAAGACTCCTTAGACACCTCAATGTAATCTATACATAGCTAATATTCACCACTAATTGTAAAAACCACCTTAACTTCAACCACGAGTTTAAATCTCTCGGTGATCCAATTTTGCATGGGCTATGAGTGATATTATATATTCTGTAGAAAGCAACCACTCCCAAGTGCTCTTACGATGCATCATTGGTATATGGTATATGTTCTGATAGTTGTCACGGCGTCTAAGCGATCCAAGGCATTGGGGAGGGGGTCCAGACACAAAGTGACACCAACAAGGCATCCAAGGTGCCTGCCTAGGCAACCAAGGTGCCGCCTAAACAACTATGGATCTGATGCAATATATTTCCGTTAAGTTATTAATATATCATGTGAGTTCTTCAGATCAATTTCCTACTTTTCAAATGTTAGACTAACGTAAGAGGGCAGACCTTGACGCAACTGTAAGGTTGCTCCATTGTGATCTAGTTTTGTGGGTTCTAGTCAGGAAACAGCCTCTCCACGAAGTGGAGGTAAGGCTGCGTACATTATGACCCCATAGTAGTGGGTGCCTCATGCACTGGGTACACCATTCTAGTAATAGATACGGGAAAGGAGTTAGATTTCTGCCTTGTTATGTGATGTGGATTTGATTGGTGATTGAAAGCTCCATATTTTCTGTTACTAGGTAGAGCAACTGCATAAGATCTTTAAGCTTTGTGGTTCCCCATCTGAGGAATACTGGAGGAAGTCAAAATTACCACATGCAACCATTTTTAAGCCTCAACACCCTTACAAGCGTTGTGTCGCTGAGACATTTAAGGACTCTACTCCATCTGCTTTGGCTCTCCTGGATGTTCTACTTGCAATTGAACCTGAAGGCCGAGGATCAGCTGCTTCTGCACTTAACAGTGAGGTAATTTCTGTTTCTTTTTGCTAATTGTGTGCAATGGTTTGAGAAATTTCCAAGTTGATAATGTTTCTATTCAGGTTTTCCTTGAGCATTAATATAAACCCTCAGTAACAATGGTGATTAGTAAACCACAACCAGTAGCAAGACCAACTATCACACCACAACCAAATATCAATTTCAGCAACACATATCAATCTATATTTGAACCAGAATCATTTAGCATAACAAGAATTAAACTGCAGGGAAGAACCAAACCCAGATGCATATATCAGAGCAGAATAAAACCAAAGGCAGCACCAGATATCAAACCAGAATCAACACTGGCAGACCAGGACCAAATTGCAGGTAGAAAATATATTCAAACAGCAGGAAATAAGCATGCCCAATCATAGTTGTCACGGCGTCAAATCGATCCAAGGCGGTGGAGGGGTGGCTAATCGATTTGACAATGAATCACCCGTTATGACGTTGCCATGGCAGTCAAATCGCCCATGTGTCATTTTTTATTTTCCTTATTCTCTAAAGTTATTTAGTATGCTACTTTTATTTTTTCCCTATTTTCTAAAGTTATTTAGCATGCTACAAGCCTACAATATATACCCTATAACATATAAAACCAACATTAAGCAACATTAAATTATCAAAAATCAACATAACCCTATCAAAATCACCCTACATTTTACAAAAAATCGATCGCCTAGTGAATCAAGCTTGACCTGACGTCCATGGCGGTGCCATGGCGACCGCCATTTGTGAGTCACGTAAATCATAGCACTGCCATGAACTTCTTTTTCCGCCAGGATGCCAAATCGCCAACTAGGTGTCGCCATGATAACTATGTGCCCAATCACGTGGAGTAAATCTTCTTTGATAGCTTCGAAAATAAGCTCCGTTAACTTGTTATTATAGGAGAACAATATTGAAAGTTCGAAGTAAATCGGACAAAGGTAGTTGACTTTTTTTGTCCCCCTGAAAACCCTACTTGTATAAGAACTCTTAAATAAAATGCACCAAAACAGATCTAATGGCTCTGAATTTAAGGCCAATTGACCTCTCTAAATAGTAGAGAACATATTCGAAACATGGGCTAGATCCAACAATGGAAAGATGCCCTTTGAAAATCGTTATACCACAAGGATTCTCAAAATATCAATTCAGACTTCCAAGAAAAATCTCAGTGGAGAAGATTGTATCACATGAGAATAGAATAAAGAATACTTATCTTGCTTGAAGCACCATAACCAATCAGATCTCACACATGATCAAAACAGTCTATACTTTGATCAGCCCAGATCACAGAAACACATTAAACCCTTGTTCCCTTATTTCAAATGACAAGGGAAGACATCTCGAACACAAGAAGAAGTAATTGCTGCACACACACCAGTCTTGCCTTGGAGATTTCCAAACCAGTATCGAGATGCTGATTAAACTTGCTTTTATACCATGTAGTAGAATCCGATCAAGAATAACCAATACCTAGCCTTGCACAAGAGAAGAAAATTGTTGAAGAAAAGTGCAGACCTCTACACTAATCGGCTGTAGAGTACTATATTTGTAAGAAATAAAGTTCTGGTTGTAAAAATTTAAGAACTTGAGAAACCAAAACCAGAGAAGAAGCAAGGAGAAGAGAGAGATGAGAGAAAACCAGAAGTTAGACAAGCTGTGGGTAGATTTGTGAAGTCTACCACCAGCAACTCATCTTATTTATAATATTGTTGATTGTTATCATAAAAGGAAAAGGAAACGAACTCTTACTTAGTTAGCAAATATAACCTAACAAGGACATCCCATGCCATGTATCTTTGACACTCCCCCTCAATCTGGAGTGTGTATATATATATATATATCAAAGGCTAATGTAGAACTAGAATCACAAGTGATCCTAATCCCAGGTAGGATCTGTACTATATTCAATAAAATAAGATAACATGGCAGATAATATGATCAAAACAGGACTCTAACTAAACTGATGAATTAAATCCCGTTTTCCTACTCTCTACCCATATTTTAAGCCCATTAAAGTGGCCCATTACAAAGAAAACCCATGGGATCAAAGGCCCAATACATACATAACCCAACCTAAGGTTTATTTGCAATCAAATAAGCCCATTAAGTGACTTATCTGCATCAAAGACTCTAGCTTGGAACAACAAAAAATAGATATTAAAAACAGCACCAGTCTAGAGTAGCTGTTGAGATGTTAGTGAGCACTGAGAGAACTTCAATTAATCATCATCAACCCAGCAGCAATATCAGTTCAAACACATCAATCATTAGCAGCATGAGTAGATAAAAATTATGTCATGTTGAATAAACCAAGCAAAACCATTAGCAACGAACAAAATAGGCGGTAGATGACCTCAACCACAATCTAAATATCATAGCAACAACAACAATATCAAAAACTCTTCCCAAGGAACGCATCTAGTAAGTAATAATCTTCCCAAAGAAGACACATAAAAGTGCAGCATCGACCAGCTAATCGTAAGCCCTTCTCAAGGAAGGCAGGTAATAAGCTTCACAAAGAAGATAAATTGAGGTCTCAGATAAAATTTCACTGATAAATAGGCAGTATAGGTTACCGGCTTACTATAAACCAAGTGGCAGCATCAGGTTGCTAAAGACCAAATTGCAGCATCAGGTTGTTGGAGACCAAGTAGCAGAATCTGATTGTTGGAGACCAAATAGCAATATCAGGTTGCTAGAGACCAAATAGAGTAGAATCAGGTTGCTGGAAACCAGACAACGTAAAATTGTTGTAGACCAGATAGGTTGGGTTGTTGCTGAATATAATCATCTTCAAAAGATAAAATTGTTGTTGAGGACACGGACAAATAAATAGTAATAATCTTCATTGAAATAATTTTGAGCCAATAAGAATCTCCAACTGATGACTTGAGCCGCAATAAGAATCACCAGCAATATTGTTATGCTTCGAATTGATGAGAAATGATAAAATTATTTTAGCATGTAATCTGTATTTTGAAACTCAATTTCATTGTTTCTATTGTACTGCTAGAAATGGTGTAAACTTCATTCTCGTATTCTATGCAAATTACGGTAGTTTTAGTGTCTGAGAATAAATGTATTCATGATAGACTGGGAATCGGTATTCAAATGAAAAAAGAGAATTCATCATTAAGTGTTTTCCTACATAGAAGCCTTATTTATGAGATGTCAATCACTCGAGTTTCTGACCAATGGTAATTCCTCTTTGAATTTCTTGAGGTGCATTTCCTTTGATACTTTATTTATTGTATGTATGTCAGTCATTAACAAAAAAGAAAAGATTTATTTGGGAACACAGAGTCTGAATGTTGATCACAGCCTATGGTTTCCATTGCATGTATGGCAGAGTTTTGCAGGTAGAGAACTGCATGTGTAAGCAATGTGAAAAGCAGAACTGGCAAACACTCTGTTGACATAAGTTTTCGATCTAAATGAATGTGAGAAATGATTGTGTTCTGAATTTGAATTGTTACAGAGAAAAGGTTTCCAAACTCTGTCAAAGTTATGTTCTATAAGATGGAAACTTTTTTCATATATTTCTTGTTATTTGCATATGTTGTAATGGAGTTTCGACTTTCGATGATACAAAACTAGGTCTTCTGACCGACTACTGTACAATTAAATGTACCTAGTTTTTGAGATATTTCAGACATATATTGTTTTTGATGTCCATCTCTCATCTTTCCACCTCTTCCTTCCCCCTCTTTGTTTTTGGACTTTGTCTATTTTGTTTTGTTTGGATCCATGTAGCTGATCCCATTAAGTTGGGATAAGGCTGAGTTTTGTTGTTGTATTATTGTTTTTTATATTTTTATTGTAACTAAAAAGATGCTTTTTTATATATCATTTTCCCTAATGTAATGATTTTATTATCAGTTCTTTACTACAGAGCCTCTTCCCTGTGACCCATCAAGTATGCCTAAATATCCACCGAGCAAGGAGTTTGATGCTAAGCTTCGAGATGAGGAAGCTCGAAAGTATGTAGCAAATGCCTATTTTAATTTTGTTTTTTCTCCCCTTCTCTTCTTGACATGCTTTTCTCTGCAAATGCACTAAAATGTGAAAAAGCAATGGATTGCCTATATGTTTCTAAAGACCAGGGGGAAAAAGTGAAACAGCCAGTTCAGCATATTCATGTCAGACCATGCATAGAATGTATTACACCTAATCTAAATCTAACATTCGTGTGCATGTATTTTATTTCAGAAATCCATTTGCATGCTTTTTATTTCAGATCTGCTTGACTTCAACATGTACAAGTAATTTAGATATATATAAATGACAGATTTTGTTAAACATATAGTTAAACAAGGACAATGGAACACTAAGCCCAAGGAAGTAGCCACATAATCTGGTCGCAGTTCAAAATCTTGTCTCAGTAGGCCATATTTCGATCAGACTGAAATTAGCAAAAGGACCAAAACTGGCGAAATTTCACAAAAAAAAAAAAATGTAGTTTTTGGCAGACTGTTTCGGTTGGCCCTTTCGGTGGGAAAATGGATATATTAGGCTCCAAGACTTTAGGGAAACCTTATTTTAGCCTATATAAACATAATAGCCTTCATGTTGCTAGAAAGTTCACACAATGTGGTGGTTTGGATTTGCACCCTTGGTTGATAGTATACGTCAAAACCTATTGTATGCCTTGTGTAATAGTGCATATTTGATGCATTCTTTTAGTATTAAAGATAGAAAAGACAAGTAAAACAAGTAAATTATGCACCATTGATGAAGAAAACATAGTATTGATTAATTAGTTATGAAATAGTTGAAACTCCAAAGTACAAGTAACATAGACACCTATGTCCCAATTCTCCGAACATTACATTATTGTTTGCTAATATGAACTACGACGTGCGGGATTGAGCCCACTTATGGACCAATAGTGATGCAGATAAGTCACTAAATGGGCTAATTTTATTGAAAATAAGCCTTGGGTTGGGTTTATTATGTGTTGGGCCTTTGATCCCATAGGTTTTCTTTGTAATATGCCACTTTAATGGACCTAAAATATGGCTAGGAAGTAAGAAAACGAGATTTAATTTATTAATTTAGTTAGAGTCCTATTTTGAGTCTATTTTATTTGTTATTTCAGTTTTCTAATCAGTTTAGCTTTCCCAATTAGTTAAGGATTGGATTAGGCCTTTCCTTTTTAGTATTTGAGTCTGTTTTGAGTCTTCTATATAAGTTTGTTAAGGGTTACAACATTATACGCGAATTTATTAATGAAATTGCAGTTTTGTGCTCTCAAAATTCTGAGAAAGAATTCTTCAACAGCTGAGATAGTTGTGGGTGAGAGGCCCAGGCTGAAATAGCCATTCCATCCACATCTATTTCATCTCAATATTTCTCCTTTTCTTTTTTCTTCTTTCATCATCTTCTTCATCCAACAACAAGTAAGTATTGTTCTCCAAGTTTTCCTTAAATTTCTTCAAGCCTTCTAGAAGGTTGGATGTCACACGTTTTTTGTATTAAGCAATTCAGCCATGCAATCAAAATCAAATTTTGACAAGGCATTAAAGAACCCTAATTTGGAGATCGATTCAAATCCGGGCTCTTTTTGGTGGCTTGATCGATTCTTCCCTTCCCTTCTCAAGATCTGGAAAAAGTTACTATTTTGTGTTCAAATTGTTACTATTTTGCTTCCGTATATTGATTCAAGTTAATTATTGAAATCAGATATTTCTTGCACTTTATTACCCTAATTTCTGGACCCTAATTTTGGGTTGAATATTACTGTTTTGCCCCTCATGGTTACTGTTTTGTTTTCCTCCATAGTTGCTGTCTTATTTTACTCATAGTCTTCATTATTTACATCTGGACCATCCTTTGAGTATAGATCCTTGTCAACTGGCTACTATTTTGATTCTTTCTAATATAATACTACATTAGATAGAGCCATGCATTTTCCTCCAATTGTGTGACAAATGCATGCCACATCGTAGTGTGCCAGAAGAAATGCTCTTAGTCCTCCTCAATTGCCCTGTAAATGACGTCGTCTATATATTGGAGGTAACCTATCATAGGGTATAGGTCACCATAATATGAAGAACTAGCCACTAAATCACTATGACTTGATGGTGTTGGCACATGTACGGTTGGTGAGCTAAGTAGGAGAAGAAATTGTCCACAAAGGACAATTTAGTATGCCCCCGTGACACTGTGAGTGGGCAACATACTCAAAATTGCGAATGGATGAAGAAGTGTGCTCCCCCCTGCCAATGAAACGACCATATGCACTAAACTCCAACCAGCTGCTCCCTTTGGAAAAGGATGGCATGCCTCTCAATCTTCTATCCTTATACTCAATCTACTAATAGTGCTAGACAAGCTATCAACCATCTAGTTGGAATCGGATACTAGATCCTCTCGTGTAGCCTGGATGTGAGGAGAATGGATAGCAGATTATATAGTCGGTCTCCCGTCTCTCCCTAGTGAATCAAATCGGCTTTAGGGATGCCTCTTGCTCCTTTAGTTGGTCGTACTGCTCTCGAAGTCCATTGTATGCATCACCACCCCACCCCTATCACCATCACCACCATCACCATCATTGTCGTTGCCATCATCTCCACAAGTTAGTGGTGACGTGTGCTTGGCTCCAACTTGCCAGCCACTTGCTTCACTGGTTCTATAAGTTCTGAATTCATTCCAAGTCTATGGCTATAGTAATACTTGGGGTTTGGATAGTATGCTGAAAATTCACAGGTAGATATTTTTAAAGTATAATATGCAATTGTCAAGTCCTCGGGTCCTGTGGTTCCTTGGCATAACCTTGTCTGGTTCAAAGGTCACATCCCCCATCATAGCTTAACTCTCTGAAGATGCCTCTCTAATTGTCTCCCTACTCAATCCTTCCTCATCCGCCGCCATATCCCTGTTCCCCATCCTATTGCCTTTGCCCCCATGACTCTGAGGACATCTCTCATCTCTTATTCTCTTGCCCCTTCTCCTCCTCCTCCTCCGTTTGGAAATTGGTTCTCTAAATGTTGGCCCTCCGCTAGACCTATCCTCCCCTTTGACAGAGAAAGATTTGGATTGACATGACTTTTTTGGGATCCTACATCTGCGAACACCATTGGAAAGCTTGCGTTCTCTGCTCCCATAAACCATATCTGGATGGAGAGAAACATCCGTAGATGGTCTTTCAACTCCCCATCCTTGGACAAGATTTGGGAAGCAATCTACTTTAATGTTACCTCCAAAATCCACTCTCTCCACCACTGACCCATCTCCAGGTCCATTAGGAATAGGCATATCATAGCCTCCTAGAACCTCCACATTGACACCATCCCCCATTCTTAACCCAATCTCCCCTGTTAGCTGCCCCCCCCCTCTCGCTATTGCATTTTCCCTTCCCTTGGTCTAGGTCGAGTAGGGTGCCTTTTGATTGTAGATCCCATGGTTTTTAAGCTTGTGATGGTGCTCTCTTGGTTGTAATTTTTGTTTGTTTCGTTTTGTTTGGCTAGCCTTGCCTATGCCCCCCCTTTTTTTCTCCCCCCTTATATATTATTCTTTGCTTGGTAATGAATTTATGTAGTCATCCAAAAAATGTATAATATGCAATGTGAATTAGGTATATTAAAGAAAAAACTCACCAGCCTTACGCAGTGGGTGGACTAGTTGAAGCTCCCAATAATCCTTGGTAATTTTGAGGAAGGTCTTGCTACCATATGACATCGAATTGTACACGTTATCCTTCATCATTTCCACAGTAATATATGAGTGTGGCATGGTGGGCTTGAAAGCAGAGCCCCACCATCCTCGAGACCTTGATCACTCAGTACAAAACTTTCTCCACCTTATTTAGGTGTTGCCAAAATTCCTCAAATGAAATGGTTAGCTGTGCTGCCCTATACCAAGGGAACTTGACTCCCTCCACTCAAATCACTCCTTATATGCAAGCATAGATCTGAATCCAAGCTTCTTCACCTCAAATCTCTTTAGTGCAATAAAGTTTGTGGCGAATTTAGTGACACTAGGCTTGACCAAGTCCCCACCACACTTCTCCCTTGAAAGATTCAGTGCAAACCCATAGTTGTAGACAAACTGTTCACCTATGTCGCTTTCTCAACCACACTCTGCACCAAATTTATCTTCACCATGTCCTTAAGCATGAGGTTAATGCAATGGGCTGCGCAAAGGGTCCAAAGGAGCTGGTACCTACTATTATTCATCAACTTCTCACCATCCTTGAAGTTGCTTCCATTATCCATCACAACTTGGAAAATGTTCTCCGCTCCCCCCTCCTAGGCCACCTCTTTCAGCAACTTTTAATTGTATTTTGCATCCTTATTGTCCTTGGATGCATCCATAGATTCTTAGGAATATTGTCCGCTTGTCACAATAAACCATAAAGTTAATGATGGACTTTCTTGTGGGTTGAATCCAACCATCAATCATGATCTTCACCTCATATTCTCCCATATCCCCTTCAAGTCATCTATATACTTCTGAAGGTCTTATTTCTGTGGGGGAGAATACATATTCATCACCTCGTATGTGGTGGGCCCCTAGACCCCTGGGCCAGCCTCAACCACCTCATCTAGCATCGTCTGATAGTAGGGCCTCATAGTGGCATGTGCTAGGATGTTGTGGAATAACAACCACTTAAACACAGTATCCCAACTTTCCCTTCACATTACATGTGCTTCAATTTACGCTACTTGTAGCATTTTTTCCTATAGATGCCAGGATCTTGCTCTAGTTCGGGGTCTCTTGTCGTGGTGGTATTGGATGTGGAGCTGCCCTTATACTCTGTGATCTCTTGAAGGGCAACCCAACCTGCCTCCTCCCCTGTGGTTGTGGTTGTGGCTGTGCAAATCCACTACCACTACCACCTGCTCTAGACGGACCAGCTCCTCCGCTAGAGTTTCTGGCTATCCTACTCATGAAAAATGGATCTGCTTTGCGCTTGTGCCTGCGGAAAATCACTAGCCTCTGCCCTTGTTTACACATTGTTAGAGTATATGAGAGCATGTATCTGTTGGAGGGCTATCGGTTTAGGATAGTTGTTAGCTAAGTTAGAGTTAGTTTCCTATTTTGATTATGTATTGTAGTTTCCTATTTGGCTTATGACTATGTAATAGGTAGTCTATATATTGCCAACCACATGGTTGTGACCCCCAAGTTACACCAATCTCTTTGTCTTTCTCTTATTTCTTCTTCTTTAATTCTGGTTCTCAAACTTTACATGGTATTAGAGCAGGTTCCTAGTACCTGATTGTCTCATTGATTTGCTATTTTGAGAGTCCATTTGGGTTTCCAGTTTGAAGAAGGAAACCCTAGTTCATTGAAGAAGAACTAGGGTTTCATATGGGTTTTCGAAGAATATTAAATATGCAAATCTTATCTGCTGTTGTTGATGTCAGTTGATACTATTGTTGATGTCTTGACCTGATTTCCCTTCCGCCAAGAGGAATCCTCTGCCCTTTCTGGTTTTACAGAGGCAAAGACGTGTTGATGTCACGTGTTGATGTCATTGTTGATAGCTATGGCTGTTGGTTGATGTTGTTACAAAGGAGATTGAAAGGCTGCTCTTTTGGTTCTCTGTGTTGATTTGTCGTTGGATTTTATTGCTCTTCTCTGTTTCAGGCGGTACAGCAGTCCCTCTCTTGGCTTTCGTTGTATCTCTCTCTCCTCTCTGTTCTCCCTGTGATTAGGGTCGAAGGAACCTTCTCCCTGGGCAATCTAATCCCTTGAATCTTCGGCCTCAAAACACCTGCAACTACCATTGGTTTCAATACCTGAACCCTGTAGCTTGACCTGTGTTTAGTTCTGGAAGTTGGGTGCTGCTGGATCAGTTCCATAGGCCTAAGCGACTCTTCCTCTTGGAAGTCCAAGGTCGTTTAAACTCATTGCAAGGGCTTCTCTCCTGGACCTCCGCTGGAATTTCTTGTCAAGAGGTTGAAGAAGATGATCTCTTCACGATTCTTCTCCCTTCTTCTTTTGGGTTCTATTTTGTGTTCTGGTTTTCTGATGGCATGTCAATGTTGTGGTTGTGTTGACGTTGCTCCCCCATGCCTGAGTTATCGCTGGTTCCTTGGTATCTTCGTGCGTAATTTCTGAGTTTTCTGCACAGCTGCTTCCGCAATCCTTGCTGTGGATGTATTGCTGAGTGTCTGACTGAATAGAAGTTAGTGTCAACTCTCAACTCACACGTTACCACCTCTTAAGTACTTCTTCCTCTTTAGTGTTATTTATGTTTCCATTATACCCTTCATCTTATATTTTTTAATTACAACCATTATCCTCTTTTGTCCTATTTTTATTTCTAGTTCCTGAATTACCCTTCACTTACCCACGTCTTGTTTGTCAAAGGGAATCTTAAATTGTTCATGGTAATTACAGTTCTGCAACTAGTTCTGTGTGTTCTTCTTAAAGGGCCTTAATTTCAGATTATTACCAATTTGCCATTGTTTCTTTGTAATTGGTAGTTTGTATCGGAGTGCATAGTTGTGGTCAGTGATGGGTTTTAAACTCGGGATTGATGGACTAATTACCAAATTACCGTCAACTTTGGATTAATTGAGTTCTATTATTTGAAGTGGATCCATACCGAACCCAATTGAGTATTTTGACTCGGGGATCTGCATCAATTGAGGATTATATGAAGTAATTATAGAATTGTCATTGAGCATATATTTGCTACTATCAGGTGGAGATTGGAAATATTTTTATTATGGTGACGGGATTCTTTGTGATAATGGTTGTTGGAAAATATTTTTCCTTGCGTATTGCTACACGTGATGGGGAGATTCAAATTATCTACTTGATTTGATTGATTGTCTGCTCAAGATTAGTTCGTTTGAAGACATTTATGCTCGTGTGTGTCCTCAGCGACTATTTTATCTTTGAAGATGGTATATTCAGCAACCTGATGTTGTTTAGTATATTCAACAACTTAATGTTGTTTAGTCCCCAGCGACATGATGCTATTAGTTTATCTGTGGAATTTTCTGTGAGATGTCTATTTGGGGAGATCTCTGTTTAAGGCTCGTGAGTGCTTTTATTGTAGCTTTTGGGAGCCTCACTTTCTGTTGGAGTACCTTCTTTGGGAAGAGCTTTTGGTATTGTTGTTGTTCGTTGCTATTGGACTACCTTCTTTTGGAAGGTCTTTCGTTGGTATTGGAGTGCCTTCTTTGGGAAGAACTTTCGTTGCTTTTAGAGTTGCTGATGGCTTTATGATGGTTGATTAGAGTTCTTTCTATGCTCGTTGGAGTTCTTGTTGATCCAAGTTGGAGCTTTCTGTTGCTATGTGTAAACTCCAACTTGAGGGGGAGTGTTAGAGTATATGAGAGCATGTATTGGTTGGAGGACTATGGGTGACCATAGACCTCCATACCGTGGGATTATATTTGATATCTTTATTAGTGTCCTATTGGGTTTAGGATAGTTGTTAGCTAAGTTAGAGTTAGTTTCCTATTTTGATTATGCATTCTACTTTCCTATAATTTCCTATTTTGATTATGCATTCTACTTTCCTATTTGGGTTATGACTATGTAATAGGTAGTCTATATATTGAATGAAAGGGGAAGCCCCAACCACATGGTTGTGACTCCCAAGTTACACCAATCTCTTTCTCTCTCTCTTATTTCTTCTTCTTTAATTCTGGTTCTCAAATCTTTACACACATCATGCACATACATTGGTCATAATCATCACTATCATTATCATCAACCTCCTGTCCTGCTGGGCGGCTAGAACAACCTCCTCAAATACCACCCTCGCCTTCTCCTATTCTGCCTTCCACTGATTCTCTCCCCTCATGTGTTCAGCAATTGCGCTAGAAACGTACACAAGAACCATAGGGCATGTGGCCACATCTTTAGCAATCCGAGGCATCCCAGCTAAATGTTGGTTCAGTCTTGTGACGCCAACTCCCATGATCTTCTACTCACAATAATTACACTTTGTTTTCTCTTGTCACCATCGACTGGTTCTCTATGCAGCCATACTATGTCTCTACTACCACCATCTTCTGGCTAGCTATACTATGTCTCACGACCATACTGTTGCATGAAGAAAACAAGCCATTATTTACTGAGGCACATCAATTGAGACCACTAAAACAATTTTGTAGCTACTTATTATTTTTACCCTTAACCCTTATGTTTTTCTCTTAATTAATTTCTCTTATATATATATATATATTTGCAAATAAATATTGGCCTAATACAACACAAGCAAATCTGGTACAACATAATAAGTCTCATATGTACACTTCAAAACACGCTGAAATTACTTTCATATTTTTTCTTTATTCTTCAAATCAACACAGAATAATTTTATTTCTATTTTTTTTATTATTTTTTATTTTGAAAATTAAAAATAATAATTTACGAGCAGAAAAAAGTTTTGACTCTGTGAGGCCGTAGATCGACTAATGGTGTCTAACATATATAAAATTGACCACCATCCAGTTGATATTAACCCTAATATTTTCGCATTTTTTGTTGTCAGAAAATCCATTTTTTAGTCTAAAAAAATAATTATATATATTACACAAGAAAATTCTGACACCGTGAGGCTATAGATCAGGCTTCGGTGTCTGAAATATAAGATTTCATCACCAACCAATAGGTATTTATAATATTTTTTGCAAAAAAAAAAAAATCATTTTTGGGGAAAATATTCTTATCTAGATCTATTGAATGTGGCCAAATCTTCATCAATATGCGACAAAATCAATGTCTTTGGAGTGATTTGGCAACCCCCAGCAGCAAATTTAGGAGTTTGATTAGGTGATGTGGCCCAAATCCAAGAAAATAGGGGTTTTCTCCTCCCAGGCGGAACCACTGAAACTGTGAGGTTCTGGTTGAAATTTTGACCAGGACCCACGAACTAAGGTATTTAAGTGGTTTGTGTCGTTTAAGCATAAAACAAGGGTGAAACCTTGCTGCTTTGGTGTTTCGCCTACCATTTCATTTCGGCCTTGCTGAATTTAGCAAAAAAGGCGAAATTTCGCCGAGATTTTGAACTATCCATCTGGTCACCCCAGCTTTGCCAACTAGTTCACCCAGGCCATTCACAGACCTCATCCACCAAACAAAAGATAGATTCTTTGACAACTAAAAATCTGGCTCTTTTGGCGAGGTGCATATTCTCCATCAGACCATGTATGGTCTACCAAATCAGCTTGTTATTTGGAGTTGACTCCTGCATGGGGACTAGTTCAATGCTTTTCATATAAATATTACTTTAAATTTTGTTGTTCCATTTTGTAGTGGATCCTAAGATCATTATACTGGATATATTGGAGGCAACATTAGATTCTTTCCCTAACATCTGGCTCTCCATCACAATACTAATGTTCATATTGTGTTGTGTGTTCAGGTCACCAACTTGCTATCTTGGTGACATGCAACCCGATGGCCTTGTCGCAGTAGTAATCATTGTTATGCCCTCTGTCCTCTTATCACGTTCATAGATAATACAATAGTCGACCTTACGATTTCATCACTTTCTTCAATATAAGCATATTTCTAATCTCAGATGTTTTAGTTTTTACTGCCAATTTAATAGTTAGGATTCAGACTTAGATTGTATGGTACTCTGAATTTATAGAAGCTCATAAGCATAATATTTTACTACTTATATCCGTGGATGTGTTTGATTTTGGAGATGCTACTTCAACTGAAAGAAGTATACTTTGCTTTAGAATCTACTTTTTTTTTTTTTTTTTTTTCACATAATTATCAGCAAGAGGAAAAACAAGTGTAATATATATATGACCGTATGAATAGGAGCCTTATTACCCATGAATTGTCCAATTTATTATCAGGCAAAGAGCAGCTGCAAAAGGACATGAATCTATGAGGAGGGGTTCAAAAGAAGCCAAGGTGGCACCAGCACCAGATGCCAATGCTGAACTACAAGCATCAATGCAGGTATTTCTTGAATTTTTATGGCTCATCAGGTTGTAGTTGTATCCTATCTTACGGTTCTTTCTTACGTTTATGACTAATTCAGAAATGGCAGGGACAGTCGAACCCTAAAAGCAGTAGTGAGAAATACAATCCCAACGAGGATGGTGTTTCTCGCTCCCCAATTGAGCCTCCCAGAGTACGGAATGGTTTCTCGCATTCTGGTCAATTGAATCACGCTAATGTGTATGGATCTTCACAGAAGGGTGCAGAGTTGAGGGCACAGAGATCTTATATGCCTCAGGCAGCTCAGTTGTCCAAGTTTTCAGGTTCTGTTGCTGCAAGGAACAGTTCACGTTTTGATTCTCAAAGAGAGAGGAGCACACATGCCCACTGGCCAGAAGAGCGATTGAATTCCAGATACAATGAACTAGATGATGCTGAGCCCTCCGAAAAGTCAGAGTGGACCCATCAATTGTTGGATAGGCCTACCTCTTCTCACAGGAAAGGAGAAAAGGTGTCTGGCAGGGAATCTACAATGGTAAGTGATTAATTTCATGAATCACTTGAGTTCATTTGCAGGTTAAGTCACATTTTGTAAATCACATCCATGATCACAATCTACTATCCAGCAGTCAAAGTTTGAACCATGCTAGATGAGCACAGCGATAATGTGCTTTGTCGTATATTGTTTCGTTCAAACATACTCTAGTTTCTCAATAAAAAAAAAGAAATTGGATGGTCACCAGTTAGAACCAGAGATTAATTAATCTCTAATGCTGATATTGATTTAAATTTGTTTTTGAATCTTCCTACCGCTAGAATTCTGTACTTAATCTTGCCTTCATTTGGTACTAGGGTTATGCCCCCAAGAAAAACAGGATCCATTACTCTGGACCATTGCTTCCCCCCGGGGGAAATATTGAGGAAATGCTCAAAGAGCATGAGCGGCAAATTCAACAAGCTGTCCGCAAAGCACGTCTTCAAAAGGCTAAAACCAGGAAAAACTATAGTGGACAACGGCCAGTCTGAAGCGCTGCTTCATGGGATGAACAGCACGTGATGGTTGTGAAGCAATTTCTGCTGCCTTGATACCGTCGGAGAAAAGCACAAAATTTTCTTATTCTGAAGCATTGTCATTTTTGGGGTATCACTATTATAGTTATCATCAATAGCAGAAGGAACTACCACAATTTGAAGCTTCTTTGATGCAGGGAACATCTGGGCTTTACGAAGTTATACCTTTGTTATCTGGAGGATATATACTGAATTTTAATCTCTAAGAAGCTTGTGGTGGTTCATCATGGTGGGTAATCAAAAAGTAAATGTTATTCATGACCTTTGTTTGCTCAGAAGTGAGGAAATGGGTTTCTGCAGCTTTCTGTGTGGCTTATGTATATTCTGAGAGAGGTTGTAAGGGTTTTTTCTAGATCAGCATCACCCACCCCCATGTAAGGCAAAGCCATCTTCCCAAATTTGAATGAATTTGTTATCAGCCCAAGCCATTACATATTTGATCCTAGCAGTTAATCCAGGAAAGTGCATTATCTTCTCTAGCTTTACTTGCACCCTTGAATTTGGTATATATTGAACTTATTTATTTATTTAATTTTAGGCTTTTGTGTATCTTCTTCTTCTTCTTCTCCTTTTTTTTTTTATTTATTTTTTAATCATCTTTATTACATGATCTATGGTTTTTTATGATATAATTTACCATAACCTATATGGTTTATATCACTATTAGCCATTATATACATGCAATGAATGGAAGTGCTTGCTTCCAACTCATCCCTTTCTTTTTCTTTTCTTTTCTTTTGTTTTTGGGTTCTGTTCTGGTTTTTCTGGTGGCTCCCTAATTAAATCTCCTCTAAAGAGTACACTGGGTAAAGATATTAATTGCATTAACATGATTGACACAAAATTCATTTTTTCTTTATTTTCTGAAACCTGGGACAAGAACTATGAACTATTTAATTATATTTTAATGCTGAAAAGAAGAAGAAAAAAATTGATTGATATGGACAAGTTTCTGGACTAGGTTGCTGTCTGATTGGAAGTTTTGTAGAACATTATTTTTTGTTGGTCTTGCTTATTAGACCAAAATGCTGCAATATTGGTCCGGGATGGTTGGACCACTGTGTCTGGATCAGTTTTTTTTTTTTTTTTTTTTTTTTATGAAAATAGAAGAAACTAAAATTAAGATAAATTATTTTCAGCATACCTAACATAATCAGTGTGACTGTAATATTTTCTTAGGGTCAATCAGAAAATTTTCTGGTCCGGTCAGGCATTCCATGAACATGATTGTGGGCCAATCTGCTTATTGAATCAAGAAGGTTTACAGGCCTAGGAAATTGCTCGGATATTGTAACTGTTTGAACCAGAGAGAACCATTTGGTCTAGGCTAGTTCATAGTAACTGATATTTGGTTGATATGACTTTCCATAATGAAAGATAATGTTATAATTACTTCATTAATATTTTGAAATTTTTACCCTTCTTCTAAGGGAGCATTTGGTTAGATTTTTTTTTTTTTTGGAGTAAAGAGGTAGATTCGATTAGAATTTCCATTGATTCTAAATCTACTATTTGGTGTTAGTTCTATTTTTTTTCTGTTTGGATTATCTATTGCTTTCTTACCATTTAATTCTAAATAATTTTCAGTTCTAGCTTTATGTAAAATGAACCTTCACTGCACGAGAAGGTTCATCACACCATCCTGGTTTTCTTACCTCAACAAAAAAAATTATGTTTTCCAAAATACACCGTCCTAGGCATTTGAAGCCTCGTGGTCAAAGGATTCCTCTTCACTGTGGCTTGAGGAAAACTCGTCCTAAACTTAATGTATGTCAAAAGATATTCAAGGCCATACTATCACAAGGAATGTTGGCTGCGAGATGAAGTCCCCCATCTCCCATATGCTCTTTTGCAGATACTTGTTTCCACTTTCGTCAAACTTCTTGTTGGATGCACGAACATTGAAAGACCAATAGGGAGGCTCCCTCTGTCAAGCCTTACTTGAATTTATATCGAGAGGGGCTTAAGCTTATTGCCTACAATGAAAGGATAGTTGTTGTGACTAATCATTTCTAGGAAACCTTATATTATGGTAGGGGTAGTAAAGCCCTTCTGATGAAGCTTATACAATGTCAAATGTGCCACAACGCGTAAGGTTGCTTTGCCCCAACTCTAAAACTTGTAAGGGCTAACGAACACCCCAACATTCAAACCAAAACTCAATAGGGGTGCCCACAATAAATCAACTCGACCACAAGAGGGAGTGGTTGTAGATCAACAGCAAGAAAAGGTTGGCCATAGATGTGCAATGGTGTTTGTTGACCAGCTTACTAATAATTTGGCGTAGAATCCTTGCAAGTGATGGCATGTATAAACTTTTTGAAACTAAACAAAAATGTGCTTTTTTATTCCAATTTAAATCAAAATATGTATGTTGAAATTCGACTGTTACTGGATAATTGGCATCTAGCAAATAAAACCAACAACAACAATAACATCAACTCATCTTTTCCCTAACTAAATGGGGTTGATTACTTGGATCCAAGAACTGGGAAAAAGAAAAAGAGAGAAAAAGGAAAGAAATGATTCAACTCCACCAGGACATTTCACAAAAAAAGCAATCGACTACATGTATCTTCACCCTCCAAATAGCTCTATTTGAAGTCATATTAGGGTCGGGCTTTAGCTTTTGCATGTATCCAGCTAATAAAACAATTTCTCATTAATAACTAGATTGAATATATTCATAATGTTGTTCTCATCCATGGCTGCATAGGTCATGTGATGTCGATTATCTCTTTATAACTCATGCATTCATGTAATTCATTGCGTTGAGATTGCCCTATAAATTGCACAGGCCTGTAGGGACCCAAAACTCAGTATTTTATAACACTATCTTGCACCCAAAACCCAAAACCATAATAGGTTGGGTTAGCATATCTCCAAATTTGTGAGTGGACTGAACCGGTTCATACAACTTGACTCTCACTCATTTAATCAACATGAATAAATAATTAAGTTCATAAATCCATCAATCTCCTACTTTTGCTACATTAATTATAAGGATGTCTTTAAATTGGTGTGGTCATGAAATCTCATTATATTAACTACTCTAGCTATGATTCGGTTGAAAAATCACACACATCGAAAAACAGCAGAAGATACAACTCAATATACGGTATACCACTTTTTGTCATTACAAACATGAGTAAATTTCTCAACACAAATCTATGTGGAATACTAACATGAAAATGTGAAATATCCTCAAATAACATTATTGTCATTCCATGTATGTCCTTAATTGTGATATTAACTTTTGCTGTGGCAAATCATCTTTGATCTGGGGTTAATATCTAAATGTGACTTTTCGCCTATAAACTGTGGAAAATATTGCCTATAACTGAGGCAATTACTGATTATAAAACACGCTTAAATGAAACAATAAAGAAATTAATAAATGGAATAACTGTGCATATTATAAACGCTTAAACTATCATAATACATCAAAATGTGCCCCAAAACATACGGGCTAAACTTTCAAACATAAATTAATAGTCAACAAGAAGCAAAGCTCCCACTAACCAAGCATTTCAAACAACTCAATATAAAATGTTCGAATTTAAAGAAATCGTAGCTACTTTAATGATATTTATTTCTAGTCGCTCCCAACTGCTGACGATTAGTCCACCTCACCCTTTTGTGGCATCCTCCTGTTTATCAATCCCGTAATGCCTTTTCTTTTTTAACCATTTATTGAAAATGAAATAGTACCTCTTCACATGTCATTTCTTGTGGCACCAGTAACACTCTACACTGTTTGTTTTCTCTTTATCCTGAGCATTATGAGATGTCTCAAGCTCTTGAAAGCCCATAGTCTTGTCATATGGCTTGAAGTTTCATTTCTTGCAAAAAAATTGTTCTTTCTACTTGATCCACCAGAAGATCCCTTGTAGAATGTTGCATTTGCACTCTTAAACCTACTTTGTTTCAATTTTTTTTTCCTCTTGATTGCAAATGGAAATAATCTCATTTAAACTCCAATTGTCATTCAGTGCAATATAAGTAATCTAGATAACCTCATACTGACCAATTTACTTGTATGAAAGAGAAAATGGTGTCCCTATGAATGTTTTTCATGTACTCCTATAGATCTCGGTACACACGTAGGAATCGCACAATAATGTTGGGCCTTAAATGGGAGGGGATCAATTTAGGTCCAACATAAAACCTGACCGAGTAATGACTCATGAATCGTGACTCCGTGAGAAAAGGGTATATAAAATTGTAATGAAGAGCGCGTTTGGTATCGTTCTTTAAAAAACGGCTTCGTTCTGTAACGGAAAATTATGTTGGTGTGTGCTTGTTTCGTTTCAGTGTTTTCAAAACTGAAAGGAGAAAAGGGATTTGACGAAACACGCAGGGGCCGTTCCGTCGGGGGTGTTTCGTTTCAAGTTTATAGAAATTGGAACTATCGTTCCCCATAGTTCATTATGTCCAGTGGAGTTCGCGCATAGGGAGAGAGGAGAGAAGAGAACGATACTCAACTGCAGGTAAGAACTTCGCCTCTTCTCCTTCTCCTTCTTCTTCTTCTTCTTCTTCTTCTTCTTCTTTTTCCTTCTATTACACTGCTTCTCCTTCTTCTTCATCTACTGTAATCACAGAGCAGGTTTTCGGACCTATTTTGGGGCTTTTTCGACTACCGTAACTGATTCCAAATTCCAGTAAGGCATCGATAGATTTTGGGGTTCAGAATCTTCGGCCTTCAGCGATTTGAGGAGGAATTTGTTCGTTATCCTCAAATAGCTTATACAGAGAGGTAATGGTTTCTTCTTCTTCTCTTCTGAACCTCTTCCCTTTCTTCTTTTCTCTAATCGCTGGGGGGTTTTTGCTGTGCCCTGTGAAACCCTAAACTACGATTCAGAAATATATATATATATATATATAGAGGATGGTCTTACCCTGATTTTTTGGGACACAGAGCTCCGTTAAGAGATTTTTTTTTTTTTTGCACAGAGTGCTCGGTTCACTCCTTTGCCTAGTTCGTCGGCTTCTTCACAGAGAATCAGATACAGTTAATTCCTTCGCCCAAATGTCTTGATAGTGGATTGATATCTGTTAATGGCTGAGAATCTTGATATGTAATTTTTCAATGGCTGTATGGTGTTGTGAATTGAAACCTATGCTGATTTCCTTCTTCTCTAATTGCTGATTTCCTATGTAATTTTTCCTTCTACTCTAATGGGTAATTAATACTGATCGGGAATCTTCTCTAATAGCTGGTGTCCTGTTAACTGTTATGTTCATGTTTCCTTCATTGTTTAGTATCATCTCAAGTAATAAATGATGCTACTTTTTGATATAATTCTAGAAAATTCAGATGCTAAAGAGATTCATCAATGGCCAAATGGATTCCCTTCCCTTTTTTTTTTTTGAGTCTCTCTATCCCCCTCTGGTGATGTTTTTGGTTGATGAAATGGAATTGATTCAGATATCATAAATTGTCTATTCTTATCTTTTCATTTCTTTGCTTTCCCTTCTTTATTCTTAATGCTTAGGCTTCCTTCTTGTGCTTTATAGAGTCCCCCCTTCCTTTTGGAGAGGATTGGTCCTAGGTTTATTTTCTTATTCTCTCTCTATACTCTTTATCTCTCATTACCTGCTCAACATGTCACTTTCAGAAGTCATTCATAATTGAGGGCGCTTGCTATGTCCTCTGAAAAGTCTTCAGTACTCTGTCTCAAGAATGGAAGCTCAGGAACTTTAATACATTTTAGCTGATAAAAGACTAAAAGATGGGTATTTTTATTTTAGATGGTTTTCCTCTCCAAAATTTTTGGATTTAGGTGGAGTTATCTTTATCTTTGCTTTTGTCAATATTCTAGAGACAATTTTCCACTCTAATTTCTAAAAAATGTATTGTAAGAAAGTAAGAAAGAAGATTTTTTTATTAAAAAAAAAAATCAAATTTTATTGCAAGAAAAGTAATGATTTTTGTAAGAAATGTTCAAAGGTTGAAAATGATATAATCCAAATCCTAAACATGGTTTGCATATTTGAAGACCCCCCCAAAATACACTTCCCTATATTTATTTTCTTATAATCTTTCTAAAAGATTATTTTAACTTCAATGAATTGGTTATTGATCAGGTTTGATATTTGTTTCTTTTCTTCTGCTTTTGATAGTCAAGTGAGTTGTGTTTGATGAAGATGAAATCATCTACCATCTGATTCACATAAGCACTAGTAATCTTTTGCATCATCACATAGTATTCTAGCATTCCAATTGTGGGAATTGTTTTGATATTATTGGGTGAAGAACTTGAGTTGTTATATAGTCAATGTATACTTTGTATGATATTTATCGAATGTATACATTGCTTACATAAATGATGCTACTTTGGATGATT
>NC_056559.1:16574389-16574491 GCF_013358625.1 Macadamia integrifolia | reverse complement strand
TCTATGCAAAACAACTTACCTCTTTTAAACGAAGGGGAATCAAATCACGAATCAAGATTCATCCTATCAGGGATTCAATTTACAAAATCTTTTTTTTTTTTA
>NC_056559.1:16560615-16572050 GCF_013358625.1 Macadamia integrifolia | reverse complement strand
AAAAAAAAAAAACATATTTTTTTTTTTTACAATTATGATTATATAATTTACTTACAATTCTTGTCATATTTAGCTGAATTATTTTTCATATATTTAATATTTATTTATTTATTTATTTTTAATCTCAAATAAAAACTAAATGGTTGCAAAGTAAAGTTAAATAGTTAGTGCCATAGGTTGAAAGTGTTAATCCGCCAAACGGGGCGGCTGCCTGTAAGAGGACTATCCCGCGGCAAGGCAGTACAATTGCTTTCTTTATCCTGCTTCCCGGTAGTCCGTGACGTGCTAGGTGCTGGAGGTAAGCAGTTGATGTAGTACTTATGCAGAGACAGATGACCAGTAAGTACACAAAGCACTGTATGCACGATGAGATAGTAAAGGGGTTTTATTTGATAGTCTCGAAGCTAGTTCTGGTCATTCAAACATTGGAAAGGGCTGAAGCGACAACGCTTTCTCTTACGATAGAAAGGGGAAGCGGAAGCGGAAGCAGAAGCTGCAGGTTGTTGTGTTAGTGAATGCATAAAAAAGAGTATCATCCGAGACAAAAGCTAACGAAAGACAGCGAGCTCAACGAAACAAGCGGGGGGTAGCAACTAGATTAACGTGGAAAGGGAATCGGTAGGTTACCACGCAGCCTTAGCTACTCCATGAAACCCAAGCTCGGTCAGCAAGGGAAACTCGGGAGAGGGTGGTCGTAGATCAGCTCGACAAGGGAAGCAAGGGAATCGGTCTTCGCTTAGACTATTGATTATATCACTTTATTTTACTTTGCAACCATTTAGTTTTGATTTGAAATAAAAAATAAATATTAAATATATGAAAAATATTTCAGCTAAATATGACAAGAGTTGTAAGTAGATTATATAATCATAATTATAAAAAAAAAAATTATCATTTTTTTAAAATTAAATTCCTCTTCCCTTCTTTTTCTTTTACCTATAAATAATCTTGTTAAGGATTCTACTCCATAGAATCATGTAAACAACCCCATAATGTTTACTTTCTAGAATACAATAACGAATCATAAAAGAGATTAACCACATACCCATTAAGCGTGAGTGTAGTCTCAAGATTAATGATAGTCTCTTCATGGATCTTTAAATACACAAACAGATCTTATGCAACCTTTCACCCTTGGAATTCTTTCACATAGGCACTGTTCTTATAAAGGAGTCTGTGCTTCCAAAACCATGAAAATAAAAAGTGATGGCTATAGGACCATGAGCTTCTATTTATAATAGAATCTCTAAAACCATAATTCATTCCCATGATAGATTGGACTAGATATATCTCACATGGAGTGGGTCAGATTATCCTGACCCAATAGATCATTCTAGATCAGTTAAGCCCATAAAATCCTAACAAATCCCTCCCTTTGTTTTGTGTAAATTTTATTGAATGAAACATAATATGGGTATTTCTGTAAAAAAAGAAAAAAATCTAATAGTGGATAATTAAATAATTTTTTTTTAAAATTTTTATTTATGAGCACGTGTTGTATTGGTTTAAGATTGATGGTGTAAATTATAAATAACGGAAATTCGTAGTCTCATGTTAAACCCTCTCACTCTCTGCCTCCCACGTCTGTCCTTCCTCCTGCGGTTCCCAAAACCCTTTACCTCTTCAGGGACGAATCTCTTTTTTGTGGTTTCTTCATTGAGAGTTGGCTGGAATTTTTTCAAGAATCAGTGGTGGATCGAGCAACGATTATCTTCCATTACTGATGAGTTTAATTCTATTTTTAGGTTAATCTCTTTTTCTCTACGATTCTTTGACACACACACACACACACTCTGTTTTTCTCTTATGTGTTTCTTGGCAAATTATGAAGCCCCCTGGTACCTGTAACTGGAGATTATATATCTCCACTTTTTTTTGATTTTGAAACGTTCACAAGGATGGTGGATAGGTTTCTGCTTCTTCATTTTGAGAACATAGACCCCCATCTGTGACCATTGGAGTGTGTTCAGGTGTTGGTAAAAGAAAGAAAAAAAGGGACTGAAGAGACAAATCCAAAAAACCATGTGAATATGCCACCTATTTGCAAATTCATAGGTCTTCCATAACAACACTACAATCCTTTCAGTAAGAAATTGAAGATTTGAGTAGACCACATCTAATACATAAGTCGAATGAGTTGTGATCTGCAACCCAAGCAGCCAATTCCAAAAAGGGTCATTATAGGCAGAATCATGCGCAACATGTAAACAAAAGTCGCCTGTTAAATTCAAAGTTGCAGGTGTGGGGAATCATGTCTTCTGCTCAATTCATGGACGAGATTCAGCTTGTCAATGATCTCACAATTGATATTGAGTTTGGTGTTCGGATGCTCAATATCAACGGCGGGCCCATTAAGCTCCAGGCTCCAGGGGTACAAGATATTTTATTCTTTCTGTATGAAAGTTGAGCGCATCTCCGGATAAAAACAGAGAAAGTATAGAAATTAAGAAGATGAGAATAGAATCAAAGGGGAGGACAATGAATACTATGCCTTAAAGTTGGTGGATGTATAAAGATACAAATTTGGAGTTGGGGTGAAGATAAATTTTTCTTGGATCTCCGTCCGATATCTCTATATTCAATTGGGAGACGGCTAGTTAATCCTTGCATTCTGCTCCTTCAATATCCCTTGACTATCAGTAAAGGGTTATGTGGATGATCATCCTCTTCCCCAATGGACCAATCTATCAAGGCAAGAATGCTTGAGATTAGTATGCTTCAGTTAAATTGGTGCCAAATCAAAACAATGTTGGAGGCCTGCACACTGGTAGTACGAACCAATTTCTCATTCTAGAATTTATTCTATTTAGTAGTAACCAAATGATTTTGATATCTGATATATAAATTATTTTCAGAATATAAATAGGTCAGAAGAAATAGAAATCATACCAAAGAGAGTCTGAATTGTAACAAGGGGTTTTTCTCCCTCCATACAAGCAAGGTTCAAGGTATTGGGTTTCGACCCTTGGGGAGGCCGAATTTCGAGGAAACCAAGGAATTTTTCCTGGTTGGGTGGAAACTTTGGTTTTGACCCCCAAAATGTGTTTCTTTTGCCTATTTTTTGTATACGTCCTATTGTAGACATTTCTAACACAATTACATAATTAGTGTCATGGAAAAAACACCTAAAGTTATACTTGTGGTGAGAACCAAAGTTTGCTAATGTACGTTGAGTTATTGACTGAAACTATATTACATAAGTACATAGTCTACATTATATGTAGTCTACAATCTACATAAGTACATAATTGTGAAATACATGAATAAAAGTTTAAAACAAACAAAACATAATGCAAAAGATCCAAAATAAACAATAATATTACATAATTGTGAGTTATCTCTCAAGTCTCAACTCTCAAAAGTGGTCCAAGCTCCCTTCCTTAGGTAGATTTTGCAAGATCCAAGCTTACATTGAAGTTTTTGGGCAAAAAAGGAAAATTGAGTGTTTTCCCAATTTCCCACTTCACAGAGAAGAAAATATGGGGAAAGGGTCGAAATTTTGAAATGAGAACACTTGGTCTCCTATTTAAGCATGTTTTATACAGGCTGACCGAAATGTGGGAATTTTGGTCGAAACTAGTGACTTTTAAAAATCACAGGCTATATAATATCGGAGTCATGGGATACCGTCAAAATGTGGGAAATTTCTACGGTATCACTTGAGTTCTTGAACCATGCATACTAGTAGAGGGCTGTTTTATTTTATTTTTTTTGGGGGTATTCTCAATCCTAGCTTTGTTCTTTTTCTTATCTGTGTCAGGCTAATTGTGTGAAATGGCTGAAGAGAACGAAGATACACAGACATTCAAGGGTTTGGGCATTTGTGATGAACTGGGGGTGGTCTGTGATAGCTTGGGTTGGAAAACCCCATCGAAAATCCAGTCTGAAGCTATTCCTTATGCACTTCAAGGTTCATATTTCCCTTTTATTTTCCTATTTATTTGTTAATATGTCATATGTTTATGCAATATGATGGTTCCATTCTTTGGTTTCTGTACTTCAGGGAAAGATTTGATTGGATTAGCCCCCACGGGTTCCGGTAAGACTGCAGCCTTTGCTCTCCCCATTATCCAGTCTCTTTTAGATTCTCCAAAAGCATCACAAGCATTCTTTGCTTGCGTGCTTTCTCCAACAAGGTTTGTGATGTAGCTGATTTTAATTTCATTACAATTCTTATTATTCTTAATATCCAAGTTCAGGGGAAAAAATTATCTTCTGTTGTCTTCCTCAAAATATTCTTATTATTTTCTTTATCATTCTACTCTAGGGAACTTGCAATTCAGATTGCTGAACAGTTTGAAGCTTTGGGTTCTGGCATTGGCTTGAAGAGTGCAGTGGTGAGTCCTTTTATCACATTTGTATGTACAAACATTTATTAATTAGAGAGCATGGATGTGGAACTACCCATGTTGCATCCTACAGTAACATGGGGGTATTATCTACCACGTGGCATGTCAGGTACACAGTTGGACACAAATTTCACTGAGAGGTAAGCCTCATCTTCCCTGTAAACTAAATGGTTAAAAGCCTTCCCAAAAAAATATTGGACTGTTAAAAATCAAGTTTGAATGTGCAACACGTAGTGGACGATATGATTAAATTAGGGACTTAAATTTGAGATGTGACCATGGTGTCCCTATATGGGTTGGAATTTCTCCCTTGGCATGCCATATGGTAGAAATCAGGGAGGCTGAAGTGCCTTTCTATCTTTGTGTTCCATCTTGCATACTTTTTGCCTTATAAATACTGTGGCTTTAGATTCTACCTTTTTTTTGTTATCACAATTGAGACCATGTATTGAAGGATTTAGGTGGTTATCATGACTTCCAAGTACACAAGTCATAAGCCTCATGCTTCCTTATTGTGTATAGAATTAATTTGATTGGAAAAATATATGACTCAATTGAAATCCATTCCGTTCCAATACAAAAATAGTTCCATACCTTTTGTGCTTCGAATAAGTGATGGTTTTCTTGAAAACTATGCTCTGTAGGTTGCCCTCCATTTGGAATAAGGACAACCTTACAAAAAAAGAATGCTTAGAATCTTTAGAAGACAACTATGTGGATATCCTTTTAGTTCTAGTACTTAGGAGGGGCAATATTTCTATATCCTTACTGAGAGAAAGTAACATGTAAATGAAGGAGTAAGTTTAAAAAGAAACTATATACGGTGGAATAAGAATACAATGCAGAGGCAAGGAAATAGAAATTAATATAAATTTTCATATCTTCCTCCTGTCATCCTAAGTTTTTCTGCCTAAGAGCTACTTCTGATCTATGCAGCTTGTTGGAGGGGTGGATATGATGCAACAGACAATTGCACTTGCTAAGAGGCCGCAAGTTGTTGTACGTGTTTGTGCAAGCCTTTTTTTTTTTAATTAATATATTTCATTTTTATTTCATCAATTTCTCATTAACATGGATCTCTGGATGTGTGGAATTTTTAATTTGTTCTCACTGTTTCCTTTGTTTTGCTAAAGTGAAGGTGTATGATACTTGTTTCAGTTGCAAAGCATATGTATTCCCTTATTATTTTCTTCTTTTTGAATTTATTGTTTTGATCATTCACTTCATTTTTTCCACCCCTCCTGGGTATAGGCCAAGTTTATTTATCTCAAGTTGCTGGTAATGGACATCAATTTTTTTTCCTACATCTTATGGTTTATTAAGAATTGTCCAAAGTTATTTTCCGTCCTCTTTTTTTTTTTTGGGTGAATAAGAAATTCGAAACCAAGGAGAAAGGAAAGGGGGGGGGGAATGTATTGAACCCCGAGGTGAAGAAAAATACAAGAAATGATGCTACAACGGTACAACCCCTAAGGGGCGGGGAAGGGGGGAGAAAAATAGAAAAGGATAAACCCCAAGAAGCAACAGTGAGACTTCTCCTTGGGGAGTTTACAATAGCAGGACAAGGGATCAGAGAAATTTTGGAGGAGACTTCAAAGTAAATGGTATTCCAAATCTTGTCGAATGACCTGGAGATGGAGGTCCATCTATGAAGGTTGCGCTCCATCCAAATGTGGTAAATAGCAACCCCAAAGGTGAGCTTACCTACAGTGTCCCAAATGGATTTCCCATCCAGATCCATTCTCTCGAGAGGGGGAGGGGGCTCCTCATGGTAGGCCAACAAATCGCAAGAACTCGCTTCCAAATGGTGGAAGTGAAAAGGCACTCAAAGAAGAGGTGGTTGGTGTTTTCGGAACTATTCCAACAAAGGCAACAAGCGGGAGGGACATGGATATGGCGGTGAATAAGGAAGGACTGGGTGGGGTGACAACTGGAAAGAGCTCTCCAAATAGTGAAGCTGTTTCTATCCCCGACATTAGAATGTTTGTCAATCATTTGTGTGTGTGCAATTTTTTGTCCTTGAGCTTCAGTTTTGACTGAATAGTGTTCCTCATATAATGTGTTTTATGGAAATTGTGTTTAAGTTAAATCTTTCATGATTTATTATAACTTCCATTACATCCTTTATGGTTTCTAAGTAATTTTTGGAATTAAGAAGTAATTATATGGATTTAAAAACTTAATTCCTTTTTTACAAAACATTATATTGGATGCATGATCGAATAGAGCTAAAACCAAGTGCATCACATATGGCAATGAATGACAGTAAGTGTAGTTTTTTGCAGTTCCCCAGAAAAATGATGATAGTTTCATTTTCTAATAGATGTATCTTAATTGCATACTATAAAGCAGTTCTAGAGAATAAATGTAATTTGTACTTTTTTAATTAGTTTTCTGGAAACTAACTAATTGTCGGAAAATCTACCTTTTATTTGAAGGGGGGGGGGGTTCTGTGGTGATTCCAGATTATGTCTTGGCGTCCAATTATTTCAGTAACAAGTAATGAACATGTGCCAAAAAATTATTGAGTGGCTCATAATCGTGTAATTGAGATATATTTCTTATATTTTTCTTACTTAATCCATTTATTTGTCATACCTCATCTTCATTATAATGGTTCCTACTGTTGATTCACCTATTTTCTTTTGTGTGTGCGTGTGTGTGTTTTTTTTTAATTCATCAATCTACCTAGCTTATCAGCATTATCTGCTTATATATTCAGATGCTGTTGCAGTAGTGTTGCTTGATCAAATTCTAAACAGGTACTTTTTTTTTTTGGTTATTTTATCTTTTATAGGTGGGAACACCTGGCCGACTTGTTGATCATCTTTCCAATACAAAGGGTTTTAGCCTTCGGACTTTGAAATACCTGGTATAACTCTCTCTCTCTCACTTCTGTTACTTTCTTAATGGTTATAAACTTTGGCCAGAGGCCCAGAGTTGCAGCAGAAAGATTAGTGTGGGTGTTATTCTTTCACTCTTTCTTTTCTTGGTGGTAACAATCTTTTTTAATGGATAGGAAAACAAGAATCAACCTACCGGTAATCAAATTATCAATCATCAATCATAAGATAAAATGGATCTACATGTCTGCACACCAGTAACAGTTGGTATCCTTGATACCTAAGAACTCATCTAGTAAGACTTAATATCACTGCAAAACTTTCGACTAAAAACCCTCCCAACCCCTTAAAAAACTATAATGAAGGAAATTATGAATTTGATTGGACATAAGATTTGATAACCTGCCTTTAGTCCTTGCATTCTGCTACCCTCCTCTACCTCTACCTCTACTTGCCTTGACCCATCCCCCCCCCTCCCCCCAAATTTTTTTTTTTCCATTTTATATTTGATGGGTAGATTGCCATATCCTTAATTCCTTCTTCAGTTCAGGTAACCTGACCACATGATTCATTGACATCCTTCTGAGTGGGGTATCTACCTCTACATTTCCATGTGACTGCTGCACAAGTCCTCATCTTTCCCCCTGCAATCTTGTTCTTTTAGCCCCTGAAGTAATGTAGATCGAGCTGTCAAAAAGAGGATTAAACGCTGGTCCATTTTTGGTTCAATTCTGGTTCTCTACTTCAGACATCAAACTGGACCCTGAATGGACTAATGTATGTTATTTCAAGTGTCCAATGGGTTGTATGGGCATAGGCTTTATATTTTATTGATGTCAGTCTAAATTACCCAGGGGTAATCAGTTCAAGTAGGATCCATCACAAATTCCAGCACGAAAATCAAGTTCAGTTTTAACAGAAAACTCAGATCTGGAAAATAGGGCTGAATAGAGGAGATTTCGATTACTCATTGCAAATTACAAGACAAAGAAAAGGAAAAAGAGAGAAGAGAGATGGCTGTAACCTTTGGGAGTGACAACCTTGTGTTGAAACTCCCACTTCATTCAATATATATAATAGAACATAACCCTATTAGGGGCGCAAAAGTAAATACAGAATAAAGAGACCCAAAAAGACAAAAGCCCCCAAGGGGAGAGAATCGAGATTGGCGCTAATCTCGATTATCTCCTCCCCTTCATTCGACATCTTCTAACACTCCCCCTCAAGTTGGAGCATAGATGTCAATCATGCCCAGCTTGTGACAAATATGCGACGTGGTAAAAACATCTATAAGTTGTTCTCTTGTGCAAACATGACTCGTAGAGATAACCCCTTGCTGCAGCTCCTCTCGAACAAAGTGATAACACTCCCCCTTAAGTTGGATTTGATGAAATATGAATAACAACTTGGTTATCATACCACAACTGCATAAAGGAGGTGCACTCAAACCCAAGTTCCATCAACAACCTCTTCACTCACATCAACTCACAAGTGTCATGTGCCATGGCACGATATTCAAACTCTGCACTCTACTGTGACACAACAACCTGTTTTTTACTCTTCCACGACACAGGTTTCGGCCAACAAAAGTACAGTACCCATTGGTTGATCACCTATCAACAAGAGATTCAGCCCAATTAGCATCACTAAAACTTTCAACACATCCATGCCCATGATCAGGGTATAACAAACCACGGCTTGGAGCCTTCTTGAGATACCTCAAAATACGAACAACAACCTCCCAATGGGATGTACGCGGAGAGGAAAGAAACTGACTCACAACACTGACAGAGAAGGCAATGTTAGGTCACACATTCAAATAATTCAGCTTTCCCACCAACCTTTGATACTTCTCAGGATCTTCTAACATATCACCTCTTTTAGCTGTAAGTTTCACATTTGGACCCGTTGGAGTATTAAGAGGTTTGACTTCTAACATACTAGTCCATGTAAGTAAATCCAGAATGTATTTTCACTGAGAAAGTTAAATTCCCTTACTTGATTGGGCAACTTCAATACCCAAAAAATACTTCAACCTTCCTAGACCCTTAGTTTGAAATTTATGTTGAAGGTGAACCTTCAATACTGGATACCCTCAACATTGTCACGCAAGATAACATCATCATCAACATGAACAGCAAGGACTATCCTTCCCATATCATATCACCTATAGAAAATTGAGTGATTGCTGTTACACCTTGACATTCCAAACTCAAGAACCACCTCAGTAAATATGCCAAACCATGCCCGAGGAGACTGCTGCAATCTATATAAAGACTTCTTCAGCTTGCACAACATCCAGACTCCCCTGAGCAACAACCTTGAAGGTTGCTCCATATAAACTTCCTCATGTAGATCACTGTGAAGAAACACATTTCTTACATTAAGTTGATATAACTGCCAATGATGAGAAGCATCAAGAGAAATCAAAATACGGACGAACGTAAGTGTGGCAACAGGAGAAAAAGTGTCCACATAGTCAACCCTATAAACTTGACCCTTTGGCAACCAACCTTGCCTTCAATTGAACAAGAGAACCATCAGGGTTGACCTTAACCACATACACCGAATGACAACCAATAGCAGACTTACCAGGAGGTAAAGGGAGAAGATCCAAAGTCTGATTTTCCTTCGAGGCCAATAATTCTTCCTCTATAGCTATCCTCTAGCCAGGACTAGATGATGTCTTTGTAGTAGACTTACGAACAGGATAACTAGAAATAATAGAAAGATAAGAGAGAAAATAATGTGATAAAATAGAATAGGAAACAAAGTTAGAAGTTGGAAGATCGAGATAAAAAATAGGGATACCTGACTCAGGACCTGTAGACGAAGATGATGAGGTAGGCACTATAGAAGCAAGGGATTCTAGATCTTTCCGATGACGAAGAGTATATACCTGAACACCTGGTAGAGGAGGTGGTGGGTTTGCAATAGTTGGAACTTGTGGAACTAATTGATGAACAATATAAAGGGGAAGATCATCATCCAACTCAATAAAATTTAACACATTCTCTAGCTGTGGGCTCTCTGCTAACTGCTCTCTAGCTCTTAGATCTCCGGTGCTACACTCCCACCCCCCGCAGGCAGCGACTAGAGCTTAACCACTAGGTAAGTATACCCCTCCTCATCCGATTCCCTCTCCCTTCTCTATACCCCTCTCTCGAATCTCTCTCCTTGTTCGATCTCTCTCGCACGATCTAGATAGCTCTCTTCCAATTCTTTTTCTCCCTTCTATCTAACCCTAACCCTAACCCTAACCCTAACCCTAACCCTAACCCCTGATTATGACGAATCTCTCTCTCTCTCTCTCTCTCTCTCGATTTCCCCCACACGACCTCTCTGCTATCCAAGTATTTATTCAACCCTTTGCATGACCTAGCTTGTTCTCTGCCAATACCCCAACCCCAATTCTTTCGAATGTTCCGCTCATCTGTTGATAGGCCTCTTGAGAACAGATCTCCATCACTGCCACTACAACCATGTTTTACAAAAAAAATAAAATAAAGAAATAAATAAATATATATCCTGCAACTCTTTGACTTCGAGAATCTACTGCGAAAGTTCTCTCCGCTTGGTCTCCTTATTAGTTCCCAGATAATAAGGACTCTGGGCTGATCTCCCACGCCCATGGTTTTAAGTATCTCCGATACCGATACGATACCCTCCGATACGTATCTTAAATTTAGCCAACCGATACGATACACACCGATACGATACATGAAATTTTTAAAATCCTTTCATATCGATATATATCCTACAATACATACCGATATGCATCAATACACCACCAATACACATCGATACGATACGATATGCCTCGATACGACTATGAAAATTATAAAATTGAGGTAAAATGTACGTTTCGGTATGTATTGGTACGTATCGGTGAGTATCGGTATGTATCGATCGGTACGTATCGATATGTATCGATCGGTACGTATCGATATGTATCGATCGGTACGTATCGATATGTATCGATCGGTACGTATCGATATGTATCGATCGGTACATATCGGTATATATTGGCACGTATCGGTGAGTATTGATATATATATATTGGTACATATCGGTGAGTATCGATACCTATCGGTGAGTATCGGTATGTACCGATACAGTGCACTATGGTCATATAATGGCCAAGATGGGTAATTTTTTAGAAAAACACGATTTTTTGAAGGGTTTTTGTTCCAAAGTTGCTGTCAGCCATATTTCTCTCTAACTAAAGTGGAAATCAAGGTTG
>NC_056559.1:16552660-16560538 GCF_013358625.1 Macadamia integrifolia | reverse complement strand
ATACCCTCAATTTAGTGTTTATGCATAATACATGTTATCAATAGCTTTTTTTAACAAATTCTTTATGCAAAAGTGTTTAAAAAAATATTTCCTATCCATTTATGTGTGTATTTTTAGCGTATCTTAGTGTATCTCCGATACGATACGATACTCTCCGATACGTATCTTAATTTTAGCCGATCGATACGGCGACCGATACCGATACTTTAATCCTTGCCCACGCCTTTCCCCCATTTCTGAGGACAAAATTTCCTGGACGGCTTCATAGTTTGGCCTCTTTTCTTCCTCTTCCGCTTGGTACCTCATTCGTCCCTCTACCCCCCCTCGCGCCTTGGCGCAACATCATCTGGTTCAAAGGTCAGATCCCCTACCATAGCTTCACTGCTTGGCGCGCCACCTCTAATTGCCTCCCTACCCAATCCTTCTTCATTCACCGCCCCATTCCTGTCTCCCCTGCGTGCTGCCTTTGCTGCAATGTCACCGAAGACAGAGACCACTTATTCTTCTCTTGCCCCTTCTCTGCTTCCATTTGGAAAAAAGTCTTCGTCCACTCTGGCCTGCAAGAAGACCTATCTTCCCCTTCAATAAAGAATGGATCTGGGTTGACATGACCTAGTCCGGCTCCTCCATTTGCAACATCGTTGGAAAGCTTGCATTTTGTGCCACTGTCACCCACCTTTGGATGGAGCGTACTCTTCGTAAATGGACGTCCAATTCTCGCTCCTATGATCAGATTTGGACTGCCATCTATTTTGATGTTACTTTCAAGCTATCTCTCAATCCTAAACTTGTCAGGAACACCCCAAGGAACATGCTCATTGTTGTTGCCTGGGGCCTCCCCACCCCGAATTATCCTCTTCCCCCTCCCCCCATGATGACTTGTATCCCCCGTAGTCCTTCCCCCGTCATCTTTTGGTTCTCCTATGGGCTGTTGCTAGTTGTTTATTTGCTTTTGCTGTGTTTCCATTTTTGTGGCTTAGATTTCCACCCCCCCTTCTTGTAAGTTCCTTCCTCTTTAATGCATTTATTATCCATCCAAAAAAAATAAAAAAATAAAAAAATATAGATTGCAACCGATTGGCCCCAGGCCTGTTTGAAACTTTATTCCCTCACCGGCCCCAACTCTCTCTCACTAGCTCCTTCTCGATTTAGCTCTCCCACGACTTCTAATCCTTGACTGTCTCAGCCACTAGAGAACCCCCAATTTCCTAAGCCTGCATCTGTAATTGACTTCTAAGAGAAAAAAAAAAAACATCTGAATCTCTCCCGACCCTAAAACGATCTCCATACATTGCACCTCTTCATTTTTCTCCTCCAGCCCCTTCCAAGTCCTCTCCCCTGCAAACCAATTCTAACTCTCAACATGTCAATACCCCTATAGCTGATCCTAGCCCCTCCCGTAGCCCCGCCGCTACCAAATAGCCCTAGTTCAAACTGCGCCAATCTGCTCTGGCTATGCCATTCTGCTTTGGCCTCTTCAGTAGTGTGCAAGTCAACGTCACGCCATCCAATTTCCCAGTACTTAACTGGATACCTGGGTTGACAAGGGTTGAGGTCCTGTAGGCAGTAGGGGACTTCTATCTATTTGTGTGTGAACCTATTGTCTTGCTTACTCCTAATTAGCCTTTAGTTTATCAACACATGTTTCCATATTTATTTGTGTGACTTCACGATAGACTTTTCTTCTTCATTTGACTCCAATGATGCTTATTCGTGATTTCTTATTATATCTACCATAACTGGTTTGCTGTCTATTTTGACATTGGTTTAATGCATGGTTTAAAGTATCTACAATACGATACGATACTCTCCGATACGTATCTTTAATTTAGCCAACCAATACTAATACGTTAAACTTTGATCTGTAGCATATTTTAGCGTATCTCCAATACGATACCCTTTGATATCTCTCTTAAATTTAACTGACTGATACGGTGACCGATACAGATACTTTAATCTTTGGACTTTAACGTTGTATGTTACTTATATTTTGGCTGCCGTATATGCTTGCATATTGTATTTGTCATATCTGGTTTGCTGTGGACTTGTTTGTCTATCTTGTTTAAGCATATCTATGAATCATCGGACTTGTCTATTGTGATTAGTTCATATATTGTGTTTGCGTTGCTTATGTGTGGATTTATTAGACGTGTCTATCTTTATCTCCTTTGTGTATTCATTCCTTAAGCACCATTTCCTTTTGTCCTTTTGTATATACCTATTTATCATATATATATATTAGATAAATATATATTCTTATATATATTGGTGCGTCAGGTGGGCAGCCAGCTCTTGTAAGCAATGCGTCATATTACCCAGATACGGTGTTAAGTTTTCAAGGGCACGTGAGGAAAGATCCCAACCTAGAAGCATAGGATTAGATTGGCATCCTGGAACGTTGGTTCCTTAACAGGGAAGAGCTTATAGTTGATTGATGTTATAAGAAGAAGAAAGATTAATATTGCATGTTTCCAAGAGACTAGATGGAAGGATAACAAAGCTAAGGCGTTTGATGACTTCAAACTTTGGTATGCGGGAGATCAAGTAACATAAGCGGAGTGGGCATTATAGTGGATAAAGATCTAAAGAATGATGTTGCAGTCAAAAGAATATGGGGGATATGATTATATCCATTAAACTGGAGATGGAGAAAGAGTTTGTCAATATTGTCTGTGCGTATGCACCTCAAGTAGGCTTGGATGAAAGTATCAAGTGGCAGTTTTGGGATAACATGGATGATTAAATGCAGTCTTAATTAGAATATATTGATTATTATTGGAGGTGACTTGAATGGACATGTTGGGAGGGATCGTAGAGGATATGAAGAGGTTGACGGGGGCTATGGAGTTGGGAAGAGGAACGACGAGGGGACTTCAATCCTGGACTTTGCGGTAGCTTATGATCTTCCCATTGTAAACACCTTTAGAGAGGAGCACTTGATTACGTACAAAAGTGGGAACTGTACTAACCAAATAGATTTCTTTCTAATAAAAAGGGCACACATAAGGTTGTGTAAGTAACTAAGGATTGTAAGGTGATACTTGGGAGAGTTTAACCAGCCAATATAGACTGGTGGTTCTGAATATGCATCTTAGTGCATAGAAGAATAGGAGAAGGGAACCTATGGACCTCAGATAAGGTGGTGGAGGTTAAAGGGGTGCTCCTAAATACATTTACTGATAATATGATTGACTAAGGAAAGTGGGACTTTGAGGGAGACACCAATGCGATGCAGAACAAAGATGATGACATGTATTAAGAAGTTGCCAAAGAAGTACTAGGGGAAGCAAAAGGTAGTCGTAAGGCTCCTAGGGAGACATGGTGGTGGGATGAAGTGGTCAAAGCAGCCATTAAGACAAAAAAAAATCTGATTTAAAACATGGTGAAGGACTAAGGATTCAGAAGATAAGAAGAAGTATTACGATGCCCGAAATGAAGTTAGGAGGGTTGTGGGATGGTAGGACGAAGAAATATGAGGATCTTTATACTATCCTAAACATTAAAGAAAGGGAAAAAGCTATATATAAGATAGCTAAAATGAGAGAAAGGAAGAGTAGGGACTATAACCTGGTGAGATGTATCAAAGTTGAGGATGGAAGAGTGCTGGTAAGAGACGAGGACATTGTGAAGAGATGGGATGAGGATATTAGTACCCTACTAAATGGAGATACTTCATTTAGGAATGACTCGGAGGATCGCTCTACTCAACAAGACCCTACTCCTCGTAGATATGTATGCACGGTTAGTGTGGCAGAAGTTAAAGAAGCCTTGAGAAAGATGAAAGTAGGCAAGACACCAGGCCCAAATGAGATCCCAATAGAAGTGTGGAAAACTCTAGGAGTATGCGGGGTTGCTTGGTTAACCAAGTTGTTTAATAGGGTTATGAACACTAACAGGACTATTTTTGTAGTCCCGATCTACAAAAATATAGGGGATATCCAGAGTTGCAATAAAGCATAAAACTAACGAGTCATACTATGAAATTATGGGAGAAGGTTATTGAAGCCTGGATAAGAAGTGAAACCAAGATCTCAAAGAACAAATTTGGATTTATGCCCGGGAGTGGAACACCTTATTTTCAGCTACTATGACCAAAAATGTGGGTGCTGAGATCCTGTTATCCACAATTGGTTATGAAACTTATTATAAGGTTAGACTAGTCTCCATTACTAAGAAACCCAAGCTGTGATGTAATGGCTTTATGGACTTTGCTTCATAGTGAGATGAATTAGCTTTACTGTTTGCCCCTTCTTTGACATAGCCCTGGGGTGTATTTGTACTTTACATGCACAACCTAAAAGGGAAGAAAAAAAAAATACCTTTGTTACTTTCGAGAGTATAGATGACTCACATGTCTTCTAACATCACTCTTACAAACAAAAGCACAAACTCACAAACACAAATAAATCAGCAACCTAGTGTCTATATTTTAGGTCATTGCCATGTCTATGTAGTGGTCTCTTGGATTCATTTGCATGCTCTACTATTTATGGCTTTACATCTCCGTTGACTGAACTTGAAAAACAGAGAACTGAATGAGCATTATTTTTTATCTGACATATTACTTGTATATTTTGCAGGTCTTGGATGAGGCTGATAGGCTTCTGAATGAGGATTTTGAGAAAACAATTGATGAGATCTTGAAGGCTATTCCCCGGGAGCGGAACACCTTCTTATTTTCCGCTACTATGACCAAAAAGGTGGATAAATACATATTATTGTTTTAATTCCCAAGGAAAAGTCATCAGTTCTACCACTCGCTAAATTTTTTTTTGAATTGAACTCAATGCCTCAGGAAAAGTTATAAGTTCTACAACTGTTGCTATTTCTTTTTTTGAATTGAATTCAACTACATTCACAATGATTGAGGGAACTTTGTGTAATAATACTTCACCTGCCTGTTTGGGTGTATGTTGTACAGCTTACAGTTGCTTTCTATATATATATATATACGCTAGACTTGGTCCTCTCAGGTGTCCATATAAAGGACTCATTAATGCAATTAGATCCCCAATTCATAGACAAAATTGAAACTTGGGATTCGTGATCCCAGATAAGATCGGTTCAAGATCATGGTCATTACTTTGTCCAGTTGGCTATTGAGTGCATTGATTGCCTCTTGGTATGATTCCCATGTTATATACTGTTTTTTAATTGATGTATCCATCTTATTATGTTGTGTTTCCACTTTGATACCAAAGATTAAGACATGACAGCTATTTTACCCAATAGAAAGTGATTGCAAATGAGGGCTGTGAGCTGAAATATGGGGTTGATTTAGGTGAATGGTAGGGGTGATGAATTCTTTAGTGATAGACTGAAGGATGGGTTGATATAGGTGGGCCACAAAGGGTGAGAAGGATTTTAGTGAGGTAATAAAGGGCATACTTTTTAATATTGTATGGTCTCAAGCTTTGGACATCAAATAACTGCTATTTAGAGACTGCAAAATGGAAGGGGGAGTGTAAATAATGGTGCAATGAGAGAGGATTTTTAGGAAGAGTATCTGTGAGCAAGATTTTGTAATGTGGTGAGAGTAAGACATGGAGAAAAGAAGAAATTTCTTCACCACTGGAGGGTCCTTGGAGCTCCAAAGAAAAGCTAAAGCTTCACTGTTAGTCAAGGCTTTCATTCATAACTTATGAAAGAAGAGCTTTTACAATCTGGTGTAAATTACAAGTAGGTAGCTTGATCAAGAAGCTAAGAGGTAGCTTATTCAAGATTCAAGAAGCATCTTTACTTTTTTTAGTTTATTAGACTAAAAGAAATTAAAATCAGGACATAAATATAAATGTAGCGCTTAAAGGCAAAAAAAAATCCTCTACCCAAACAAGGCGCAAACTTGAAATAACACAGTACCCTTATATTCTTCTTATCAAAGTTGTGGTGATCTCCTGGACCAAGGGCTGTCTCCAATGGTGATGTGTCTTTTCTTTTTATTGTATTTTGTTACTTCTCAAGCTGCTTGATTTAGATTTCATTTTTATGGAACCCCCATTTTGAAGACCATATCAATTAAAACTTAATTAAAGGCTTCAACTCTGGAAAAGCAAGCTCCATTCCTACACGGGCGCGTAACCCTGATCAAGTTTGTGCTCCAATTCTGCTACTTATATTGGACTGGTATCTTTCAGCTGCCCTAATCTAACTTCAAGGAAGTTGAATCTTTGATGTATTCCTTCCTCTGGAAAGGACCGACTCCCCCGCTCCCTTCCCACATCCCATTGATTGGGCCTCCATTTACCTTCCCCTTCAGGAAGGAGGCCTAGAGATTCGCAGAATTAAAGATGTCAACACCTCTGGTCTCCTCAAGCTCATCTAGAAACTTGTTTCCTAGCAAAACAACATCTGGGTCTCTAAGGTCTACTCCTCCTCTTAAAGAAAGATTCCTTTTGCTCGGTTTAGTGATTCTCCAAGGAACATGCTCATTGTTGTGTCATGGGGTCTCCCTTCCTCCCTCCTCCCCTCTCCCCTGTGTAGGGTTCCTTTCTTTCTTTGTTCTTACCCTCTTCGAGGGTTGTTTAACCCCCCTTTTCCCCTTTCTTATTGCATTTATTATTCACCACCCCAAAAAAAAAATATTAAAACTTAATTGTAATTTCCAGAAGCTATGTATTACTACGATATTTTTCACTGGATGGTTTTCAAAGGAAGGATGGATATGTAATTTAATTAAATTCTTTCTATTGCAGGTGCGGAAGCTCCAAAGAGCATGTTTGAGGAACCCTGTGAAGGTATTAGTAATTGTTGGATCTTTTCTTATATATCTAATTCTCTTTCTTGATGGATTTTTATTTATTTTTTATTTTTTATATATATCTAATTCTCTTTGTATCGTAAATTTTTCCTCGTTAGTGTGACAGGAATAAAGCTTCTATGATTTGATTAGATTTGGAAATTAATCTCAGTTTTTGTTTGATCCAGATGGAAATTTCATCTAAATATTCCACGGTTGATACACTAAATCAGCAGTTTCGCTTTATTCCTGCAAAGTATAAGGTATGCCCTTTCAATTGCATTGATTCTTACCGTAATTGGACCGTTCCCGCTATATCTATAATGTGTATTCTGGATTTAATATATGGTAATTCTGGCAATGGATGGATATGAATGGGTTCCACATTTTTACATGTTATGTTTTAAGATAAATTGTAGGAAGCCAACATTCAAAGATTGATTTAGTACAAGGTCAGCGTAGTAGGAAGCAGGCCCAGCCCAGCCAGGCCTCAATTTAGGCCCATTGGCTCAAGTTATAACCTACCACAGTAGGCCATCAGCTTAAGTTCTATTCAGGACCATGCTTGGGCCCATATTTTGGTTATACTTTAGTCCATAACTTGGTCATCGGTCCATTATTCTGAAGTTCATATTCTGCCTCATATGTGGCCATCAATCAGCAACATTGGATGAGATATTTTGACAGATTCTGTGGGCCCATATTGCTGTCATATTTGGAGGATATCTATTTAGTAACTACTAATGTAATAGTTTTTTTTTTTGGGTACTAGATTTAGTTGCTAAGTCATTAGCAACTTAGGAGTTTGATTTTATTTCTTTCCTTTTGGGTTATAGCAACAAGATCTTTTAAGAAAACTTACCATTATTGTTCTACAAGTTATCTGTTACATAAATACAAGTCAGGGAGATACATCCCAACTATTTTGGATAATGTAATACTTGTGTTCTTGAAGCAGATAAACCACATAAATGGGCTTATTTTATTAAAAATAAGCATTGGGCTTGGTTACAATGAGAGTCCTATGGCCCTCTTCCAGTTTGGTGACAATCTTTCAAAGAAGGGTGTCCAAAGTGAATATTTCAAATCTAGGTCTCTATCATAGAGCCATGGCGCTCCCAATTTTTTTTTTTTTTTTTTTT
>NC_056559.1:16493089-16552560 GCF_013358625.1 Macadamia integrifolia | reverse complement strand
GAAGAAAAAAAAAAAAAAAAAAAAAGACGTAGACGAAGAAGAACCAGAGGAAGAAGAAGAAGAAGAAGAAGAAGAAGAAAAAAAAACAAAGACGTAGTCGAAGAAGAAAAAAAAAATTTCTGTAGACTAAGAAGATGCAGAGGAAGAAGAAGAAGAAAAAAGATTCGTAGAAGAAGAAGCAGAGGAAGAAAGAAGAAAAAAAAAAGACGTAGACGAAGAAGAACCAGAGGAAGAAGAAGAAGAAGAAGAAGAAGAAGAAAAAAAAAAGACGTAGACGAAGAAGAACCAGAGGAAGAAGAGGGAAAAAAGAAAAATAAAAGAATCGTAGGCGAAGAAGAAGCAGAGGAAGAAGAGGGAAAAAAAAAATCGTAGCTCGAAGACGAAGCAAGGAGGGAAAAAAAAATTATAAACATACATACCTTTTTCTTTGTAATGGCAGAGGACGTTGAAGAGAGAGTCGCAGGGTCGTGTTCAATCGGTCGGTTGAATCACAGCGGTTCTCCGACGATTGTTAGATTGTAATGGCAGTCGCAGATAGTTCACCGGCCGGTAGAGAGAACCAGAGAAATGGAGGGTTTTAAAAAAAACCTTGCATGTTTTATTTCCCCCCACCACCAAACCTTTTTCTTTTTTTTTTGTTGTTCACTTGAGAGTAAAATGATTCCATGTATCTCACACCATTTAAAAACCTGTACTTCATCAAATGAAAAATTAAGAATTAGAATATAAAAAGCAAATAATTAAGTGAAAGTAAAAAAAAAAAAAAAAAAACCAAGGCGGTCGCCTTTGGTATAAAGGCGTCCAAAGGCGACCGCCTTTTATACTTCAGCAATGGCGTCCCTCGCCCTGGCCCTAAAAAACCGCTTGGACGCAAGGCGTCGCCTTGACAACTATGCATTGTAATCTATGATATATGTTGGTTCATATAAATTTCTAGTTCTATTCTGTTGCAACATATTTTAACAATGTTTCCTGTGAATCTATGATATATGTTGGTTCATATAAATGTTTTTACAAATTTATAATAATGTCTTGTTGGCCTGTGTGCATCTTTTTTCCCCCACTTGTCAATACAATGTGGTCTTGTGCAATTGTTGATGTAGGGATGGAAGGAATCATTTTCTGTTATTTCTCAGCAATGTCTTTATCTTTTGATTTGGATGGATTAAAATACTTGTCTATTGTCTACATTCTAATGACTACTATATTTTTTCTTAGAAAATTGGGGAAATAAAAAAGTAATATACTAAATAACTTTAGAAAATAGGAAAAATAAAAAATGACACATGGGCGATTTGACCGCCATGGCAATGCCATAATGGGCGATTCATCGCCAAATCGATTAGCCACCCCTCCACCGCCTTGGATCGATTTGACGCCGTGACAACTATGATCCAGTGGATTACCAAATTTCATGTCTTGTCTTGATTTACACTGAATAATATGCCATGTCTGAATTTGTATTTCTGTTAACGTCTTGTTCATCAACCACCTGCAGGATTGCTATCTTGTTTATATTCTTACGGAGATGTCTGGAAGTACGTCCATGGTTTTTACTCGTACATGTGAGCAAACCCGGCTTTTGGCTTTGCTTCTTAGAAATCTTGGATTAAGGGCCATCCCTATCAGTGGTCAAATGAGTCAGGTATTTCTTTCCCCTTCCGTCCCATGTTTATTAATGAAATGCACGCCACCATTTAATTTTAGGTACATTAGTTCAATCACAAATAAAGAAAAAGAAATAGAGGGGGATGTTGCATAAAGAATTAAAATAGAATGGATGATGTGGAGAGGTGCGTCCAAAGTGTTGTGTGATCCATATTTGTCATGTCTAGGCGACCTTAAGTGTTGAATGAGAGAAAAAAATCAAGGCAACACCAAGCCTAGGAGATGCCTTGACAACTACGGTGTGATGAACTTATTCCTTTAAAATTGAGTTATATGACCCACATTGATGTATGGGTTGAGTGATGGGTGGTGAAGAAATGAAATATAGATAAACTTAGTATAGCTGCAATGAGGATGTTGAGATGGATGAGTGGTAAAACTAGAAAGGAGAAATTAAGAAATGAACAAATTAGAGCTAGTTTAGGAGTAGTTCTGATACATGATAAGTTGCAAGAAAGTCGTTTGAGGTGGCATGTACATGTGCGACAAATACATTTGAATGCAGAGTAAGGAGGACTGATTTGATTCAAGGAGCTAAAAGAGCCAGGTATGGCTAGCTTAGGACTAGTAACAAGTCAACAACAACTCAGCCTTATCCCAACTAAGCGGGATTGGTTAATGACTAGTAACAAATATGGCTTTGAATAGTGTTTGTTGGAGGAAAAGGATCCATGTAGCCTACCCCATTTAGTTTGGATAAGGCCGAGTTGAGTTGTATCTTGACCATGTGATTTGCCTCAGCTTACTTTGTTTTGTGCCATGAGGCAATGAGATGTTCTCACTTTTTTTTTTTCCCTCTCTGTATCCTCTTAAATTCCTCAAGTGGTTTAACGCATTTGTCTATGATGAAATACATTTGACAGGCGAAGAGACTTGGAGCATTAAATAAGTTCAAGGCTGGAGAATGTAACATTCTGATCTGTACCGATGTGGCAAGTAGGGGGCTTGATATTGCTTCTGTGGATGTGGTTATCAATTATGATATCCCCACCAATTCCAAGGTGAGGTTTACCATCCTCTTTTTCTTCCCTCTGGATGGGTCTGACCTGCAATATCAATTCTAAGTACAGGTTTGCTTCAACAGAACTATTGGATGCATAAATAGGTTGAGAGGTTGTATCCAACCTTTCCTGAGATTTGCATATTCTTTGGATGCAGGTTCCAGCTTAACCTGCTTATTTTGCTCCTTAGTTTTTTTTTCCTTTAGCTCTTTCAGAGAAGGTGGTTTTCCCTCAAATCTGTGAGGGTTGACCAAGCATAAAGAATTCCTGCATCCAAACAGACCAAAGTTATAGCATCTTACCGGTCTTTGTCATAGTTGTTGGATTTTTTTCTATTGCTGAATGCAGGATTATATTCATCGTGTTGGTAGAACTGCTCGTGCTGGACGATCTGGGGTTGCAATCTCCTTAGTAAATCAGTATGAGTTGGAGTGGTATCTTCAAATAGAGAAGCTTATTGGTAGGCGAGCTTTTTTCTTCTTTACATACATTTATTTGGCAAATTCAAGGGAGTATTAATCAGAGACATTTTACTTTTGGTCAGGCAAAAAACTTCTGGAGTTTCCTGCTGAAGAGGAGGAAGTTCTATTACTGCTAGAACGTGTAACAGAAGCCAAAAGAATTTCACAGATGGTACCATCATCATCATCTTTTGATATATAATTAATTATAATTCATTTTAAATACATATGCCAGCAGAGTAACATGATGAAGCCATTCCTGAAGGCACAATATGTGAAAAGTTGCCGGTGGGTGAAATAGACGAACAATGGATCTGAGTCTCTGACCTAGGATCAAAGTTCAAGTTTCAGTTTCGAGCATGGTTTTGACCAGGCTCGAAACCAAAATATTTTGCGACACCACAAAATTTCATTTGAAACCTGGAAGGCCTCTAGGCTTGGAACTGAAATATTTTGCGAAACCGTGAAATTTCTGTCCAGGTTACGGCTTCTGGTTTTGATTGATGGTTTTGAGACCCAAACGGTCAAATTAGTTCCTGAAACTTCTAGGAAACCCTATTTTAAACCCTTTAAACATAGTGGAGCCCTTAGATTGTTTAAAAAACATAGCTAAAATGGTAGTTTGGCTTTGGACCCTAGGTTTCTAGTGTACGTTGTTTACAGTGCAATATTGTATACTCAAAATTTAGTACTAGAACACCATTCAATAAAAAATAAAAAATAAATAAAAAAATAAAAAGCTTCAGCAATGAATGTTATTAACCATGGGTTTATAAACATAAAGTTATAAACCATTTCATAATTATCAAGTGTTAAACGTGGTTTATTACAAAGACATGGGAGTGAGTTGGAAAAAAATCACAAAACCCGAGGTTCATAGGAAGTTACCCTTTTTGGAGTTTAAACTAGTGAAATGATACCAAAACTTGAAACATTGTCGAAATTTCATCGGAACTCCAAAAATTTCAATTAAAACCGTGTATTTTATACAAAGAATTTGACCCAATCGATACCAAAATCCGGAACAAGGCGAATTTTTTTCAAAACTGTGAATTCTGATTGAAACATGGTAAGACCCAAGTATCGCACTTGGTTTCATTTTGACCTTTGTCGAAATTGATATTTTTGCTAAACTTCGGTCATTGTTATTGAAATTTTGGACATTGCCTAGGATGCATTGTCACACCCTGCCTCAAATTGGCTAAGTATGCGGCACTAGACACCCGCATCCAGTTAGCCTAACCCTCCAGGATCACAGATGTAGTATCTTAATTTCACAAATGCCATAAAGATCACACTAAAATCAAAGTGCGCTATTAAAATCATACAATTATCACTGGTGATGTACTAAAATGATAAATTACATTATACAATTTTCATGTCTGAAATCAACTGTAAATTACAATATTACTTACTACACATCACATATATATATAGAAGTAATTGAAATAGTAGAAGTGATGTCCATCAGCATCCTGGTGTCTCGTAAAACAAGCCTCACATCTGCTATCAAAGTCCAATCCTGCCTCAGCACCGGTTCCACCATCTAAAAATAGTAATCAACGAGGGGTGAGCTTCACAACTCAGTGAGGTGTACATGCAAGCACACGCAAACAAATGATGCAATGCATGCTCAAACAAAATTTGATGATGCTCATGATCTGATTTTAGCACACGATACCTAGCAAACAATTACTAAGTCCAAGATAGGGTATCAGTGCTACTGCAACATAGGTCGTATCCTTGGTCCCAGAAAATCCATCGGTCACCCTATAAACCCCTAATGGGTAATCGCACCCTACAGTCTCGGTCCTGGAAAACCCATTGATCACCCGAGCTATAGAACAGTCACAGTCCCGAAAAACCCATCGGTCTCCCGTGCTGCATCACCATTCCCTTAGATCAGCTAGTACCTAACCCCCTACTGGCAAGGGTTGTAGCACCAGGGTTTGTGAATCCTAACCATATGCATTCTACATGCATCAATAACATTCATAGCATCCAATCATACATCAGTGGCCATTACTGTAATACCGACCTTTGAGCCCTTTAGGCCACACTGTGCCTCAGACTGTCGATGTTACAACCATTACCACTCATAGCATATCATACCATACACATCCGTTGACCTCTAGGCCCATGGTACCGGAATGCACCTCAGCCAAACTGTGCCCTAGACCGTCAGAGCCACAATCATAACTGTACTACTAATCTCTGGGCCCATGGTATCGGAAAGAATCTCGGCCACACCGTGCCCCGGACCGTCAATACCACTGTTACAACTGTAGACCTCATCCACTAAACCACAATCACTTACCTCACTTACCTTTGCAATCTAGAACCATCTCATAGCCTCATCCTTCCATACTCACAGGTAGCAGTAAAAATAACAGAAGAGCAGCAGTTCCATTATATCACAATCACAAGATAACAATATGCATATACAATGTCATAGTTCACACACATATGCATGATCCACACAAAATAGAAAAGAATGCAAAAACACTGTAAAATAAAGTCAAACACCCACTCACCTCAAAACCCGAATGACAATAGGATCCCTGAAATCAACTTTGTATTCTCGCTCAATTAGTTTAGGTTCCTATGTGAATGATATACCATCATATTAAATATTTATACTTCCTAACATAGCTTAGTATAGATTCTATGCTGAACCTTATAACCCTCAACAGCCCACATACTAACTTTAATTAAAGTCTTGAAAATGCCTCCGAACTACCCCTACCCATAGGGTTAATTTGGGTAAAAAGGTAAGAAACATAACCCACATGGGGCAGGGCACTAACCACCCAAAACAGTGGCTGATTGGTCTCAAAATACCCAACCGGTGGGAGAGAATCTGCAGAAATTCCTGCACTCCCAAAGGGTATTCTACGGATTTTCTGGGCTTGGGCTGCCCATGGCCGATGGGTATTGACCATGGCAACATGGGGAAGGTGTTATATGGTCTTTAATGTCATTTTACAGCCCCCAAAACTCACAAATACAGTTAAAATAAATTGTATAACAGTGTAGTATCCCATTCCTACAAAAATTCAGAATTGCTTAGGGATTCCATTAAAGCTGTAACTCTGAACTCTTTCTGCCAATCTAGCCTCTTAATTAGGGCTGTATATTCAAAACACATCCGTTAGAATTATATTCTAAGCCCAATTGAGTTCAGCAATTGCATCTAGAGAAGAATAATCAAGTTAGCATATCCCAAAACCCTTATTTTTACCAATTAAAATTCTGTTTTTTCTCTATTACAGATTTCAAGCCACACTCGGCCTTAACTTTGCCCAATTATTGAAAGCCCTCTGTTCCAGGGTTTATGGGAATGGGTTTTATGTAAATTGGGTCTCAGAACCCTTCCCAAAATTGGGGTTTCTTCTACTGGGTTCCAAATTCAGCTCATAGGGACTCAATTGTAGTCCCTGCACAACGGAAACCCTAAACCCTAGCTACCTACCTCTATTAACCTAATTGATTTTACAAAATGAAAAGGGCAGCAACCTTACCTGAGTGCTGCAGCCCCCTTTTTGGCACCTTGGACAGCAGCATGCACTCCTCTTGGTTTGTTCCAAGCTTGGACAGCAACAATTTCTTTGCACCCACCACCTTTTACTCTACAGCAGCAACAAGTGGGTAGCAAAGACCATAGGACAGCAGTGTTAGTAGCATGAGGCAGCCCCAAAACACATGGACAACATTCTCGTCATCTGCTTCCTTCCTTTCTCTTTGCTTTTTCTCCTCTGCTGCTCACCAAATTGTGCAGCAAGTAAATGAGTGAAACAACCGCCCTAATACATATATAAACTCAGCCAAATTATAAATATTTTTTCCTCTGCTGCTCACCGAATTGTGCAGAAATTGGCTGGACCACCTAATTTCTTAAAACTGATTCTAAAAACTAATTATATATATATAACTATTTAAAATTTAATTCCCTTTCATAGGCCCCACTAAACATTGAGCTATTAGGTTGTGTTTGGTAAACATGAGGACCCTACACAGTGGGTGGGTACTCGGCTCGGGGGTGTAGGCATGTGGGCCCCACACAGAAAACCAATTTTTCTTGCATTCTTCTAGCCGAACTGGCTGGCCGGTTGGCAGCAGGGTATCCCGCCGGTTTGCCCATTTTGCATCATTTGCTGTCCTAACCTTTGGGTTCTTGAATCCACCCATTATAGGACCGGTTCCACTCATTTTCTTGGCCATTGGATCTGTTATATTCTCTCTCCTACTGCTATATTGCAAGAGAGCCTATTGTCCTTATGCCAGCTGGGTCCTAACACTTGGGTATTCAACTGCTTCTGATTTAGGGTGTTACATCATCTTAGGGAAAATTCAACTTGGCCTAATGTCCTAATCATCTATCGCACCTTTTTCTTGTTTGATTGTTAAAGCAAAAGGAACGGGGGAGGGCTGTTCTTGGAATAAGTAATGTAAGGCTAGGTAGGAACTACCCAACCCTGTTAGGATCCCACAAATTCAAAGCTGAAATCAGATTTAGAACCAAAGTTTGAATCTGGATGAAATAGAAGGGACCCTACGGCTGACTTTAGAGGGCTCTGACGGGGTTCAATTTCTGGTCAATGGCTCCTCTTGTGGTGTTGGTCAAACCCTTCCAAAGGGTTTTGTAACCTGCTCTCAGGTTTGGGAGATCTGAGAAGAGGTTCTCGATTAGGAAACTAATGTCAGCCTTCAGGAACAGATGATGAGTTCAGTTGGACACCAAACTCTGGTCGAAGGAGCCCCTCGGGTGCTCTATACACCCCCAAAAGGGTTTCAGTTCAGATTTGGACTTACAGGTGAGGAGATCTTGGCGGAATGGATCAGCACTCAAACCCTCACAAAAGCTGAGTTTCGATCCTTGTACTTGGCTGATCTTCAGGCTGGCTTGGTAGATGTGCTTCTGGTCTTCAAGTAGACTGAAACAACTCTCAAATCACTCTCTCTCGACAATAGAACAAAGAGAAAATAAGAAAACAGAAAAGGAATTGATTGAGGGGTTGAGAAGGGGGAAGAAGAAGGCTAGGTTTTGGGCATCTCACCCAACTCCATCCCACAGAAAAACAGTATAAGCCATAACTAAATTATTCATCGTTGATAACTCAAATTGATTACAAAGGTCTCTTTAAATACGCTAGGCACAACCTTAAAAGTTAGAAACAAACTAAAAAAAGAAACTAACATAAAATAAAAACTAATGACTTTTAGTAATTAACTACTGACTTGTACTCTAAGAAACTAACATAAGACAATAAATGACTTATAAAATACTAAATTGACTTTGGGTACTTGTTAACCCAAAAAGGAAACCAAAAAAAGGGACCAAATTACTGTTCACGTGAACAGTAAATTCTGGTTTTGAGCTGGCTTGATGGGCCAACATTGGGGTTAGCTGGTCTGGTTTGATGGAACCAACAACCCCTTTCTTTTGAATTGAAACAATTTAGCAAAAGCATTTGCAGAGCGTCAGGTTCAGAGGGTTTCACTAGACTGACACCAAATTTTGCCATGCAGAAGGGTGATGTAGCAATTTCAACGCTACTGATATCTAGAAAATGGTCAAGAATGTTCACAATTTGACATGTTATATATCTGACTCATTCAACCTTACACCCTCCCATTATTGGCAAATTTCCTTGTATTTTTTTTTGCCATACTTCTCATTTTATAAAATCTATGTTTTTCCACTCGGTTTTAAGTGCTATATTTTTCCAGTTGGCCAACTTCGTTTGATGAAACTTGGCATATGAGTTTTGTTCAATATTCCCTGTGGTAGATATTTGAGCTGGACTAGAGAAACTCTCTAAACATGTCGAACTGGAAAAACTTCTCCCATGAAAGATTGTGAGACAATCAATCAATGTTTATAAAAATGGATTGGTCTTGAGATCATTCAGTCCCAGTGGTTTGTGGACCGAATTACCCAATCACTGAACCTGGTCTTGGCTTGGAATAATCTACAGAAGCCATGGATCATGAATTTTTTCTGTTGGCAGTTGAAACAATCCGACCACATTCCTTCAAGACAATGCCATCATTTATAGGGATCATATTTTCAGCTTTTCCTCTGCATGAGCCCTCAAACATTGTCTTTCAATTGTTGATACTTTCTGGACTTGGCAGAAAATCAAGGAGACTGGAGGTGGGAAAAAGAAGAGAGGACAAAGCGATGATGAAGAAGTAGATAAATTCTTAACTTTGAAGAATGGGAAGTCATCCAAGAAGTCAAAGAGACAATGATGGTTGAGCCAAGATCTTCCTTTGCAATTTTGGTTGGTTTCAAATGGCATTTTTTCCCACCTGATTATACTATTTATGGCTCTCAAGCAAATAGATTATTTTTTTTTTCTTTGTGCGCAATTTGGATATCTTTGTGAATTCATTTTTGATATATTAGTGAGGATTCGTTGAGTTAATGATTAAACATCCGTCAAACCATGCATAAACATCATTCTGGGTCATCCTATTGATTTAAGTCCATCACGTGGAATCTAGGTTGTTGGTAGGAATGTCAATTTCCAACAGAAATCACCAAACCCGGTATGAATATGGTTGGGGTTGAGGGAATTTAGACATGATATGATATTACATTACATGCTTGATGAATGGTACTATTGATTTAAGTCAATCACATGGAATCTAGGTTGTTAGTAGGAGTAGCAATTTCCAACAGAAATCACCTAACCCGATATGAATATGGTTGGGGTTGAGGGAATTTTGACATGATATGATATTACATTACATGCTTAATGAATGGTACATGCATAGTTGTGGAGGCGACTAGGTGGCCCAAGGTGTCAAGAGGGGCAACTAGACAATAAGACACCCGCCTTGATGCAATATATGTAATATAGTAATGGCAATTGAATATATTTATGTTTATATGCATTACAAAAATCATATCAATGCAATATGATATAATTATGCTAGTAATAAATAAAGCGTAGGTATAATATAAACATATTTGTTTACATTAACCCCGACAGACACAAATCTATGTGAACTCATGAAGTGTCAAAAAGTCATGTTGGTTTTGCCCCGATAAAGAGTAGGTGTTGACAACTATGGGTGTGTGTGAGGGGCGGGGGCTTGTAACTTTTTAAACCTTTATAATTCCTAAACATTGATGAAATCTGTCGATTGGGGTTATGTTTTATGCAATTTTACATTGGTGTTGCTTTATGTATTTTTGCATAGAAGGTTTGGAATTTAAAGTTATTCTTAACTACTAATTCTAATTTTCTATGGTTAGGGCAATGGGGATTGAGTGGATAGGCATACGGTGGGTTGTTGCACTAGTCCCCTCGAGAATTAGTTGAAGTACGAGTAAACTGGCCCAGAAACCTTGGTTAATATATATATATATATATATCTAATTTTCCTATAGCAACTCATGACATGAATTTAACATGTTAGTATTAGCCAATAGATCCAAGATTATTTGGTTGACCCTAATACGACCGATTAATAAATTGGTAGTGTAAGGGTTGAGATACTTTGAAAAGATTAAGAGACATGTTGCATTAGGGTTGAAGTCAATTCGCATACGACTCAGAATTGAGGCCTGGGAGGACAATCCATTTCCACCGCTTGTTTTCAGGCGGCGATAGCTCTTGCATGGTTGGGATTCAGTCCGATTATTCCCATCTTAGCTTTTGCTGGAGTGGGGAATGGTGCTTCTGTTCTTCATATGGAATTGCTAACTATATTAAGAGGAATTAGCCTATGTGTGGATAACAATCTTCCAAAAGTGTCTATTCGATCAGATTCAAGCTTGGCAATATTTTAATAAGGTGATTGATGGCCCTTGGGAAGTTCGGCTTCCTATGATTTATCCCATGGAGATATTGTAATTCAACCCGAGGACTTCCCTAGTTATCTGAATTCTTATGTGGCAGATGACGCATCTCATAAGGTGTATAGAATGTAATCTTTTCAACTTCTATTCATTTGTTGTGAATGGCAGGGTCTGCCTGCTTGGGTTTTGGACCTCTCTTCATTTTTTTATGGTCCCATAGAAGGTTGTAGAGGCTGCCTTTTCTTTTCTTTTCCCAATATATATTAAAGAAAAAAAAAAAAACTCTTGATCTTATATGGTACTAAAGATTGAATGCAATTGATTGTTTGGACATGCTGGAAAATTGGGTACTGGACAGCTTTTGATCTGTTGCTTTTTCTTTTTCCATGAAGGATGTACCTTTGTTCTCTAATTTCTGCTTTGAGGGACTTCAGACCATGAGCAATTTGGAGCAGTCTTTTCCTTCAAGTGTAGGTTTTGTGTAGAAAAATGGTATCAGAATATTGAGAGAGCACACTTATCTTTGGTTGTTAAGCTTTCAAGAGATTTTCAAACCACAAACCCTTAGGAATCCTGCAACAAAATATATTAGCAAAATAGACGGGCTGAGTCATGTCACTTGCCATTCTCCTTAAGACCGTAGACGCCCCCAATGGTGCAACCAGGTAAATAATGTACCGACCTCCAAGATGAAACAACCCAATGGCACCATTAGTAGTTGTGCGCTCAATTGCTATACCCCTTTGAGTACTCCAATGTTGTGCTCAAACTAAAGATAAAATACTCAAAATAAATTTAAGTAGAGACACTCAAAACAAGAGAAACAAGATCTCAATCCTCACAACACACCATAACTTGAGTGAACTTTTGTAGTTGGTCATTGATGTGTACAATGCTTAGAGGTTCCCTCTATTGATAGAGGAAATGAGGCTTCTAGAAAAGACATGAAGAGACAAAGACAAAGTCTCTCAAGAAGGGGAAGAAATGAGGTCTATCAAATTGAAGAGACATAGACTCTCATAAAGTGAAGTAAAAGAGTCCCAAAGATGAAGAGGCAAAGTCCTAAATATGAAGAGACTATATAAAGTATCATTTGTAAATACATGAAAGGTCATTGAGAATACAAAGAGAAAAACATATCAGAGGTCATATAGGAAGATAGAAAGATGGTCAAATGAAATGAAAAGACACAATAAACCAAAAGGCAATTTGAATCTTATAATAATTTAAATAATTATTTAAACTTCAACAATTCCCCCACAAGATTCAAAATACCAATAAAACAAAATAATAGCTTGAGCACATTAAAATGGTAGGACACATAGTTGCAGATGTCTTCTGGACTTGAATCTGCACTAGGTTTGATAAGCCACGCTATAGAGTATGGGTGAATTTAGACTTCTTCCTCATTGGTGTAATCGACTGACTTACCATCCATATCCTACCATCCGACGTTGTAGTCACCATTTTATATTGTGGATATTTTTGGCCTTCTCCCCTTCTTGGACTAATGAATGTTTGGAGAATTCGTCCATAATTCTCATCGGAAGCAACCTCACCCCCTACATTCACTTTGATCAGCCTATAGTATGCACCACATTAGCATTCCCCCATATTACATGATCCTTAGCTGATTAAGAGTCTTATAATTCATCCTCCCATTCTTTGAGGTGAGTACTATCCTTCACATCTAATCCGGAATAGGCACAAAATGATAGTACTAGTCAAGTCATCTTGTGACTTCGTTTTTACCCATTGAACCTAATTCTAGGGATCTTCTATCACATAGGTTGGGTGTCAATCACCTTGACTCATGGATATGGATCTTAAAGCTATTCCTTTAGATGTCCAAAGAAATAATCTTGGTGACTTGAGATTTTGTGAGCATGTCAGCTACATTCCTCTCTAACTTTTACAAAGTCAGTAGCAATGGTACCATTATTTATATATTCTCACCAAGTTATGTCTAAGGCATATATGCCTTTCTATACTATTATAAACCCTGCTTTTGGCCTTTGCAATAGCAGGTGGACTATCACAATGAAGATATATGGAAGGCACAAGTTTAGGCCATAATGGTAAATCTGCTACTAGATCCTTAGCCATTCAGATATTGCTAAAGCCACAAACTCAGATTCCATGGTGGAACCTGTCCCATAGGTTCGTTTAACTGATTTTCCATAAAATCGCCCCACCATCTAAGGTGAATACGAATCCACTAGTAGCCAATGTTTCATTTGATTCAAAAATCCAGTTAGCATCGCAACATCCTTCAAGCACATATGGGTTACCAGAATAATGCAAACCATAATTCTAGTACCCTTTAAATACCTTAACAACCTTTCTAAGGTATCTCAATGTTCCATTCCTGGATTCTTGGTGTGTTGGCTTATCTTTCCAATAGCAAGAGTGACATTAGGTCTTGTACAATTTATTAAATAAGAAATAGAACCAATTATTTGAGAATACTTCTTTTGTGAAACAGGTTCTTCCTCATTTCTTTGTATTTGACTTCCAACAACTAAAGGTGTTTTTATGATATTGGTATCAAAACAACCATATTTTTTAAGTAAACTTTTCACATAATGGGCTTGAGACAAAACTATTTTCATCCTTCCTTCCAATAATCTTGATTCCTAAAATCACATCGGATTCTTCCATATCTTTAATGTCAAAATTAGACATTTGAAAAGCTTTAGTAGATTTTATCAAATCAAGACTAATGCCCATAATTACATATCATCAATATAAAGAACAATGAAAACAACTCTATTGTTATGGAACTTGCTATAAACACACATATCAGAATCATTGGCATTAAAACCATTAGAAATTAAAACATTATCAAATTTTTCATGTCATTATTTAGGTGCTTGTTTCACGCCATGTAAAGAGCGCACAAGTTTGCACACTTTATGCTCTTTCCTAGGAATGACACAGCTTGATGTTATTTGATATAGATTCCTTCCTCTAAATCTCCATATAAAAATGATGTCTTTACATCCATTTGATGTATGCCAAGTTTATAGATTTATGCAATTGCAATCAACAACCTTATTGTTGCAATTCTGGCTACAGGAGAGAAAGTATCAAAGAAATCTATATCTTTCTTTTACTTGAATCCTTTGACTACTAATGTGGCCTCAAATTTATCAAGTGATCCATCAAGTCTCAATTTCTTTCTAAAAATCCACCTGATACTGAGATCCTTACTTCCTGGTGGAAGTTTCAACTAATTCACATGTGTGGTTAGCAACTATAGAGTCTAATTCACTCTTAATTGCTTTTTTACAGCATCAGGGGATGTGATGGCCTATTGGTATGTAACTGGATCATTATCAATAAGATAGGTAAATATACCATTACCTAAATTAGTTTCTTACCTTTGTATTTTGTTTCTTCTTAGTTGATCTCCATCACTAGATTCAACAACACTTGATCTTATGAAATCATCACTTACTTTTCAGTTGAAAGATTATTATTAGTCAAATGTGTACCATTACTTAGCAAATTTTTCCTCATGGAAAATATATGCTCGAAGAAATCAGCATCTCTAGATTTAATGATAGTATCTGTTAAAATAATACCATTATAGATTTAATTACTATGAATCTATATGCTACACTATAATGAGCATATTTAATAAAGACATTGTCACAAGTTTTAGGTCCCAATTTTCTTTTCTTGGGTTTAGGCAACCCAACTTTAGCCAAACAACCTCAAATATTTAGATATTTAAGGTTGAGTTTTCTACCATGCCACAACTCAAATGGTATAGAGCCAGACTTCCCCTCACAAGTTCAGAGGTAATCATGAACTGATGAGCATAGAGTTCATCATCGCTTTTACAGTTCTATTTTTCCTTTCTGCAACTCTATTAGATTGAGGTTGATAGGGGGCTATGGCCTCATGAACAATTCCATTTTCTTCACAAAATTTTGATAGAAATTGAGTACCATATTTTGTCCCTCTATCAGTTTTGTTTTTTTTTTTTCCTTCCTTCCTAATTGATTTTCAACCTCATCCTTGTAGGACAAGAAAGTTTGTTCTACTTCATCCTTGATTATAAGAAGGTATAACTTTGTATACCTAGAACAATCATCTATAAAGGCAATGAAGTATCATTTGCCACCTCTTGCTTATGTGATTTGAAATCACCTAAGTCACTATGAACTAATTCCAATAACTCAGACTTTCTTTCAATAGGAATATGAGGCTTTTTAGTGAATTTAGCCCCAACACAAATGGGACATTTGACCAATGGAGTTTCAATGTTGCGATGCATCAAACCTAGTTTGCATGATTTCTTTATGTATGATGCACTACAATGTCCTAATCTACCATGCCAAACATCAAAAGAATCAACCAAATACACAAAATTACTAGGCTTTTTCATTGATGATATTAGCAAAATTCAGAACAAATAACCTACCAGAGTTACCCACTTTCCCAATAAAAATATTTTTTTTAGTAACAATAGCCTTGTTTGCCTCAAATGATAGTTTATACCCTGCCTTTATAAGAAGAGCACCGGAAAAAATATTTCGCCGAATATTGGGCACATGTAATACATCCTTGAGAACAAGGGTTTTACCTAAAGTTAATTTCAGTTGAACTTGCCCCTTTCTAGAGACCTGAGATGATTGGGAATTTTCCATAAAAAAAATTGTTCACCTATTTCAACCGTTGAACAGTTAAAAAAGGCGTTCCTATCCCTATAGATGTGCTTAGTAGCACATGTGTTGATGATCCATTCTTTTGATTTTTCAACCGAGTTTACCTCTGTTACCATGGCAGTGAAAATTATGGCATCACCTAACTTAACATTGGTCTTGCTCTTCCTTTTCTGGTAATCTTTCTTGTGATGCCCAGGTTTTCCACATAGAAAACAGTTTCCCTTCTTTTTCTTAAAGGTAGTGCTCCTTTTTGCCTTCAAGCCTTTCTTAGACTTTTCGTATTTTTCTGACTCGACTAAATTAGCCTTAAATTGAAAATCGTTGGTTTTTCCGGTCTTGTCCTTTTCTCTATTCTTTTCCTCAATCTTAACCCAGATAATAATTTGGTCCAAATCCCAATCTTTCCTTTTGTGCTTCTTCATATTCATTTTGAGGTCACCTCAAGATGCTAGTAACTTCTTTAGAAGAGCGCCAGCGATAAATCATTGGGTAAGACCATTCCTTCCTTGGTCAACTTTGTCACAAAGATTTGAAGCTTGTCAATTTGGGAAGAATTGCTCTTATCATCCCTTATCACAAATTCAAAAAAATTTACAACAATATATTTTTTGTTTCCTGCATCCTCCAGTGCATATTTTTATCCAATGCAGTCCAGATCCCCTGAGCATTATCATAAGCTCCATAAACATGATATAGCTTAATGGATAAAGAATTCAAAATACGATTCTTGCACTGATAATCTGCCTGGATCCACCTTTGCCTTTGGGCTATGAGGGTAGGGCCATCATTTCTAGCAGGTAATGGTGTGCTCAAGGCAAATAAGACAGATATTTGATCCAGAGAAAAAAAATTCTCTATTTCCACCTCTTAAATTTGAACCATCAAACGGTTCAACTTTATCAAAATCAGAAATAATTCTTAAATTTTCCATCGATGAAGCAAGGTTGTTGGCCATATTTGTGAGGGTAATGGCTAGAGCTCGGCCCTCTTTTCTGGGTTTTGAGGTTTTATTCGATTTGTTGGTCTAATGGCCATTATGAGGATTAGGGATCATGAAGAAATTTTGGAGTCGCCACCTAGGGTTAAGGGCCTACGACCCAATGGTGGGCCCAATCCCTAAGGAAAGTGCCCGAAAGTTGGTCTGGTCTAGAGAACGGGATATATGTCAGGTTATGAAGTTGGGAAGGTGTTAGACATCCATCCACCCTGTTGAACCGGTCTTTCTATAAATGCTTAAGAACAAACATTTTCCTTTATTATTCTTATACCTTATGCATGAATAAATTATTTAATATGTGCACTACCACAGTATGAATAGAAGATCTATGTCTTGTTGACTAAGTAGAAAATTTTAACCCCTGTTTTGGGTCAAGAGGAGTGGGCTCCTATTGAAATGAATGAGGATCATCTCTCGAGTTCTCCCAGCTTAAGGGAAAGTGGCCTCAACCTCTGAGCTTTCTCTCTCTAAAAAGTTTGACTTTCTTTAATCCTTTTTGGTTCCTTTGGATGCCTGGACAGGTCGACTTATGAAGGCTAGTTTTCAAACTAAGATTCGGCAGAGGTTTAGCTTGTGAAGGCTAGCTTTGAGACTAAGACTTTGGTAGAGGTTTGGCATGTGAAGGCTATTTCTCGAACTAAGACTTCGGTAGAGGTTCAGTTTGCAAAGGCTAGTTCTTGGACTAAGACTTTAGCAAATGTTTGGCTTGCAAAGGTTAGTTCTTAGACTAAGACTCCAGGAGAGGTTCGACTAGCAAAGGCTAGTTCTTGGACTAAGACTTCGGCAGAGGTTCGGCTTACAAAGGCTATCAAGAAATTAGGCTTGCAAGGCCAATGGCTAACAAGGGAATTACTCACCAAAAGGGAGGGGGTAGGTAGAACTATCATGAGTGCTTTGGGAAGGGTGAATAGTGGGCTATTTATAGTTTTTTGGATTCCACAGGGGGAATTTCACGACCCTGCCAATTTTGGACATTCCTCAGGTGGGATTTGTTCGTAGGGCCACTAAATATTTTGCTGGGCCATAGGGCTTGCGGGGCCATGGGGTTCATGGTCCTACAAAGTTTTTTCGCAAGGCCATGAGGGAATATTTTTATGAGTATCCTAGATTATGATCTCACTGTCTGTAGGGGTTTCATCTTTTTGAATGATTGTGGGAGATCCAATGGTCTAATTTCGATGTACCATATATCATTGAAATCGTGGTTCCGAGAACCATCTATCCGTTTGGTTACACAGACTGGATTCCTTAGCATATATCGTACCATAATTTGACCCCCTTCTCTCTATAATACTGGTTTTAGGTTTAGGGTTTCTAGGGATCAGTGTGGGTGGTTTTTTCGAGTTTGGTTTACCTCAGAAAGTCATCTTCTTTGTTGATCGAAAACGAATGTCACATCCACAATCTGTGAGTCATCATAGCCGGGAGAGGGTGATAAAATTGAGCGTCTACAATATCAAAGAATCTAGTCTTTTAATAAGCTGAAGTTCTACTGTCTTAAGAATTGTAGAAAATGGTATCAAATTATTGAGAGAACACACTTATCTTTGGTTGTTGAGGTTTTAGGAGATCTTCAAACCACAAACTCTTAGGAATCCCATAATAAAATATGTTAGTAAAATAGATAGGCTGAGTTGTGTCACTTGACACTGTTCTTAAGACCGTAGATGCCCCCAAATGGTGCAACTGGGCGAATTATGTATCGACATCCAAGATGAAAAATCCTAGTGGCACCCTAGTAGTTGTGCACTCAACTCCTAGACCCCTTCGAGTACCCCAATGTTGTGCTCAAACTAAAGATAAAACACTTAAAAAAAAAAAATTAAGTAGAGACACTCAAAATAAGAGTAAAACAAAATCTCAATCCTCACAACACACCGTAGCTTGAGTGAACTTTTGTAATTGGTCATTGGTGTGTATAATGGCTAGAGGTCCTCTCTATTTATAGAAGAGAAGAAACTTCTGGAAAAGACATGAAGAGACAGAGTCTCTCAAGAAGGGAAGAGATAAGATCTCTCAAATTGAAGAGACAAAGACTCAAGTCTCTCACAAGAAAGGAAGAGAATAAGTTCTCTCAAATTTAAGAGACAAAGACTCTTATAAAGTGAAGTAAAAGAGTCCTGACGATGAAGAGACATATTCCTAAATATAAAGAAACTATATTAAGTGTCATTTTTAAATATATAAAAGGTCATTGAGAATTCATAGATAAACATATGAGAGGTCATACAAGATGATAGAAAAGATGGTCAAATGAAATGAAAAGACATAGAAACCAAAAGGTAATTTGAATCTTATAATAATTTAAATAATGATTTAAATTCCAACATTTTGGTTTCTTAGCTTGTTCGGTCAAGTGCTATTCTGATTGGTTATAGTTCTTTCAAGGATCTATTTTTTTTTTTTCTAAGTAAAATCCATGCCAAAATGATTCATTTGTTTCTAGGTAAAAACCGAGTAAATGGAAAATTTCTTAGTAAATACACACACACACACACACACACACACACACACACACATATATATATAAAGATTTTGTTTACAAAGATTTACCCAAAAATTTTCGATTTTGCTCTGCTTGTTTCTAAGTGAAAAAGAAAAGTGAAGTTTGTTGGTCAACTCTATTTACTGAAATTTTCTTTTTAGATATTGTTTCCTCCTGTTATGGAAAAAATATGCAGTTGTCAAGGCCATACCAAATGAACCAAGCGAGCAGCAGGCCCAAAACCTAGAAGGTAGTAATACGAACCCAGATGAATGGCTTGGACCCTATAAAGTCATCCATCTAGTCTAAAGCGGACGCCTAGATTAGAAGCAGACCGACCAACTTATTTTATCAAAGGGACTTTGACAACCAAACGGCTAAGCAAGCACCAACATAAAGAGAGCATTACACTGATGCCTTGCCACATGGCTATCTGAACCACTGAATAAGCCCGGCTACATTAGTTCCTTGACTGAATGGCAAGTCCAAGATATTCACCAGCAAAAGGGAAAGTCGCCCGTACAACCCATCGCTCGTGGTAAGTAGCTCAACAATCTGACCACTCAAATCAGGTCGCTTGGCCTGAGATTCCAATAGGCTTCCTCACCAAGATGCGCTTAAAGGGAGTTACTAGGTCCAGCATGTGAGTTACAAGATATAGACTAATCCTAGATCGAAAAGGACCCTTGACGGAATATCAAATCTTTCCTAGAAGGAAGGATATCCCGCCATATCCCCCGAACATGCCTAATATGTGGAGTTCCCATAACTGGGACATCCTCCATATTCACTTTCCTGTTACAACTCTTGTTGTATTCAAACTTGTACCAGCATTAGGAACCTACCAAAGCGGGACTCTCACTCGATGGCTGTCATCTTCAACTATAAATACCAAAGTAAACCCTTTCCAGAATCTTTTTTTGTTCTTACTGTAATTGTTGGTTTGAAAAGAGATTTGACTTAGGCATCGGAGAATCCCCTGTCAGATCAACCCCGCGCTTACTCTCTTGTGTGTGTTTTTCTGTGCAACACATGGAAGCCACTTAGGACGATTTCTTGTCACAACACCTTGATCATGGATTTTTTTCTTTAATCCTATACTCTTATTTCCAAGTGAAATCCACATGGTGGCATAAGCCTTTCTTTATTGCATCTTTTTGTCTTAAGCGGTCTAACAACAATGTGCTTTTGTTTGAGCATATTGCTTACTGTTGAAAAATGATGCTTCATTGAAATAATGGGTTTTAGGGGTTATATCCAAATAGACTAGTAAGACCTCTTTAGAGACTTATTTAATTATAAATAGAAGAGGATTGTGCTCATTATTACACAAGTCCAAATTCCCCAAATCTTCATGGTATCAGAGCAGTATCACCAAACCCCAAAACCAAAACTTTCTTCCCCTACCTACGATTTTCATTCCCTAAGCAAGAACCATCAGCCCATTTCTTCCTCTTCTCCACTACCTGCAATCATCCATAAGCTTCCCCAGGACCAGGAAGCACCACCAACAGCTACCATCATTCTCTTCTTCTTCATTACCTATAAGAAGTAAGATCCAACCACCTGTGTGAGATCAAGAATCACCACCAGCCACCATCATCTTCTCCATTACCTGCACAAGAAACAGAAAACCAGTACTTGCACAAGATCTAGCCATAAAACCCTATTACCACTCTGCACAACCCTCCAAATCATCACCACTAGCCTACGATTTCTCCATACAACATACGTAACCCTCCATTCCTTCAAAATCTTCATCACCAAACCAAAAACCCCATCGCCACACCTATACAACCCTCTAAACCTTCATCACCAGCCCTTGCGCTACACAGTCCTGGTCCTAATCCACTCTAATTCATAATCCTACCCAAAATCTAAGTCCTTATCCTACTCCAACCCAAAGGACTAGTCCAAGTCCTACTCTAACTCACCCTTAACTTGCGCCAATACCCCTTATGTAATAACTACCTGGGCCACCCTCTCTCTCCGTGACGTAAACCCTATTTTACCCCAAACATTTAACCTGATCCTAGCCTAAACCCTATACCACTACTACTGTCGCACCCCACTTTTAGTAGACCCAACATACCGTGTAGCAATACCGATGGTGTGAGTAAAATGCTTACCCATCTTACGAACCTACCGGGATCTCTGATCGCAGTACCTTAACAATTCACAATCTCACAACACAAACCAATCAAAAGCAGCAGAATCAGAGTATAATAGCGGAATCGTAAATAAAGTGGGGAATATCTAGTGATAACATAATATCCATAACCAAGTTTATCTGTTACAAATATCCGAGACTTATAAATATCTGTATCAAAACAGTATCAAAATAACAAAAAAAAAACCCAACACCTCATGGTGCCACGTATGCACAGACATCACAGGCACAATCCTGGTCATGCTCCCTAGCTTCCAGCATCCACCTGTAGCTCACTCCGTACTCGGGTCCGAAGGAAATAGAGTCACAGACGATCGACACAACCATACCTACATCATCATCTAAAAGGGGGCATATACATGGGTTGAGCTTTCCAACTCGCTCAGTGAGGGGTGGGGTTCATACACAAACAAACAAAGGCAATCGCGTATATAATTCATGATGCATAATTATAGAAATTAAACACATAGTCCATGATGCTCGTGATGCAATTCATTTATTTTATTATCCACCTAATAATACAACTAAGTCTAGTAAATGCTACTACGGCACGTTAGGCTATATCTCTGGTCCCGGAACCGCCATCGATTATACAGCGATACAAACCCTAACCGTGATTTGGAGTTTGCCGGTCCTCGTATGAGGCCATGGGTCACCCAGCAAACCCCTGATAACCTCCTCTTGGCAATCATGGCACCGGTATATCCATTGGCCACACTAGACAAGTTTTTACCTCCGGTAACAATCACATTGTACCACGGATGTGGCATTCTGGGAAGGTTCATCGAACATACCACCATTGGGTTATCCAACACCTTATCCCCTATTGGCAAAGGGACATAGCATAGGGAGTGATACCTAACCAAAAATATTCTACATGTCTTCATAATGATACAGTTAGTATGAATTACACGATACCGGGAACACATCGCCCACGAAGTATAATCCATCTCTAACTATAGTCCCAGGATACACGATATCAGTAACACATCGGCCACAAAGTGTAACCCATGACTGTTTACCTAATCTAGCATGCATAATAACAATTGAGTATGGACTACGCAACACCAGTATCCCCATCGACCACGAAGCGTATCCATTTCCAAATGCAGTTCCAGAGTATACGATACCGGTAACACTTTGGCCATAAAGTGTAATCCATGACTACAAATAACTCTAATGCACATAATCAATGCATGAATATAACAAACATGCGGCAATCATGGTACCAGTACCACCTCGGCCACATCGGATGTTGTCTCATACATACACCATTCACGCCATGCATATCCATAAACATTTCATATCATATTCATAAAATGTGTCATATGATAGAACATCGTCATCATGTGAGCAATATAATTAAACATGTAAAAATCTACACATGTGAGAAATTCTAAATGAATAAATATTCTCAAAATAAAAAGCAATCATCCCTCACCTTGATTAGGCTCATGCGGATTAGGGTTCAAGTACGGCCACTGGTCGTTCAATTAAATTCTGGCCTCGGGGTACTTGCGCTTCACTATCCTAGATACAAGGATAATCAAACATCAATACGTGTCAGGAACATCGAGAGGGGCCCACATGGGTCACCCCAAAGGGTACAGATAAGGTCCAATAGTGACAGTACTGTCACTGGAAACTCCCACCGAAAATATCAGTCTTATTTTTGGTGGACCTAACAGAGAGCTAATAAGGCTCGGGTGGTCACCAGAAATAGACCCAGTGTTTCCAATGGCTTGTTTTCTCTAGCAGTACAGAACTGTCCGTGTGAATTGGGGCTTTCCGGCTTGGGCTCAATCGTCAGGATTTGTTCCTTAGAGTTTGTGGGGGATGTTCCTAGCATCATTATGAGCTATTAAAATCTCGATTTCACTGAGCCATTTGGGAAATATGTCGATCAAACGATCGAAACCCTAGGTGGCATTTGGTCAATCTTGTTACCGGAGCTCACCGAACTCAGTTTGAGCTCGACAATGGCATCGGGGAGGTGAAACATGTAATCCCCGAGCTCAAGAGGATTTGTGACCAAGATTCCTCTAATACCTAGCTTGTCCTAGCTTAAAATGAAGAGAGAGAGTGGTAGAAGAGGTTGCACTTACCTCCGGTAAGGATTCCGATAACGGAGCGGTAGTTGGGAGCCAAGGTGAGCTTCTTTCCTCTCCTTCTTCCTCTTCTTTTTCTTCCTTTATCTCCTCCTTCTCCTCTCTCTCACGTTTTGTATAAGTGAGAATTCCTTATTTCCACTTATATGGTAAGTTAGGCTTTAAGGCCTATTTGGTTTGGTCCTAGTCGGGTCTGAATGGGTTAATCTGACTTCTGGGGCATGTGGACCCAACTACTTCGGTCCGTAAGGTGTTCATATCATGAGGAAGTTGTGGGGGAGGATTTGAAATCATCCTAGGATGTCCACGATGAGGGTGGCGGGACCCAGGAGCATCGAAACCTAACCAGCAGCCTGATTGGTCAGCGAAAACAGGCCCAGGCTATTTCTGGTGGCATATTTCCAGTGGTTAAGACTGGTTACTATCTTGATTCTTGTTTTCCACTAGCTGGTCTCACACGAGTAGTTGCCCTAGGCTATGTTCATGGTCTTTCGGTAATTTTGGTGCTTGTCGGGATTTAGGTATAGGGTGTCTGGTTACTTACAGTTTGGGGTCAGAAAGTCTGAATCCCCTCAAGTTGGACTGATAAGAGATGCATGAACATGTGGGGTCATCTCTCCCCCTTCAGCAGTGGGTAGCTACGATCCAAAATCCACTGGTACTTCCCACCTCTAGTCCGAGACCTATCACAACAGTTTAAACTAGACCGGGTCAAGGCACGAGTGTAACATTCCCCCCACCTTACAAGAATTTCGTCCTCAAAATTAAACATACCTGGCTTCTTCATTTCCTCTTCCCGCTCCCAGGATGCTTCCTGCTCTGGGTGGTTCATCCATTTCACATTAGCAAAGGACACGGTGTGATTGGAGAGGATGTGGTCCTTCCGGTCAACAATCTTCTCCAGATACTCCATATAGGCAAGGTCCTCGTCCAACTCACGGGGTATGTAAGTCAAGACATGAGTAGGGTCAGGAATGTACTTCCTCAACATGGATACATGGAAGACATCATTTGTACCCTCCAACTCTAGTTGTAAAGCTATGCTGTAAGCTACCAGTCCAATCCTCTCTAGTACATCATATGGTCCCATAAACCTTGGACTCAGCTTTCCCTTCTTGTCGAACTGCATTACCCCTTTAATTGGGGAGATTCCTAAGAAGACTTTGTCTCCAACTCCAAATTCTAGATGCTTCCTCTTGACATCTGCATAGCTCTTCTGTCTGGACTGAGCTGCTTTAATTCTTTCTCTGATGACACCCACCTTCTCACTAGTCTCATGCATCAAGTCTGGACCCAGAATATGCTGCTCACCAACCTCATCCCAATAAAGTGGAGTCCAGCACTTCCTGCCATACTATGCTTAATATGGGGACATTCCAATAGTGGCCTGATAACTATTGTTGGAGAACTTAATAAGGGAAATGTGTTCATCCCAACTGTAATTCATATCCAAGGCACACGCTCAAAGTAGGTCTTCTAATGTCTGGATAGTCCTCTCCGACTGACCATCAGTCTATGGGTGAAATGCTGTGCTAAAATTCAACTGTGTGCCCATAGCCTTCTACACACATGTTCAGAACTTGGAAGTGAATCTAGGTTCTCGATTAGAAATGATGGTGATTGATACACCATGCAACCAGATGATGTTGTCAATATATAACTTGGCCAACTTGTCCATAGAAAATGTGACCTTGATTGGGATGAAGTGGGCTACCTTGGTCAACTACCCAAATGGCATCCATACCCTTCTAAGTGCGGGGTAGGCTTGTGGCGAAGTCCATGGTAATATTTTCCCATTTCCATGGGGCCTTTGTCTTTCGGCCTTGACTTGTTGGCATGTGAGGCATTTAGACACGTGTGGTCACTTCATTCTTCATTCTCTTCCACCAATAGGAGCCCTTGAGGTCCTTGTACATTTTAGTGCTGCCGGGGTCAATGGAGTATGGAAAGCTGTGTGCCTCTCTCAAAACTGTATCTCTCAAATCACCATCACTAGGCACGCATAACCTCCCTTTGAACTTGAGAATTTCACCTTCAGTTACAGAGAAATCCAGGTCCTTCTGGGTTCCTTCGTTGCATTCTGTTATCAACTTCTGTAACTCTGCATCAGTACACTGAATTGCAGTGATCTTATCCATGAGACTAGCTTGTACCACCAATGCCGATAGTGACAAGTCAACCTTCCACTAGTAGCTCCAAATCTAGTTTCCTGGCCTCCTCTAAGAGATGCTCATTGGTGGTTAGTGGTGCAAGAGTCAGTGACTGGGATTTTCAACTAAGTGCATCAGCTACTACATTGGCCTTTCCTAGGTGATAGTGGATAGTACAATTATAGTCCTTCATTAACTCCAACCAACGCCTCTGTCTCATGTTGAGCTCCTTTTGGGTGAAGAAGTACTTAAGTCTCTATGGTCACTGTAGATCTCACTCTTCTCACCATACAAGTAATGTCTCCAGATTTTCAGTTCAAAAATCACTGCTGCTAACTCCAAATCATAGGTGGGGTAGTTCTTCTTATATTCCTTCAACTGGCGGGTTGCATAAGTAATGACTTTCCCGTGTTGCATCAATGCACAACCCAATCCCAGCTTGGAGGCATCACTATGCACAACCATACCACCTTTCTAGGTCAGAATAGTCAAAACTAGAGTTGATACCAACCTTTTTCTTAGCTCCTTGAAGCTGTTCTCATAAGCATCAGACCACTCAAATTTCACACCCTTTAGTGTGATTCGAGTCATCGGGGTGGCAATATGGGAGAAGTTCTCAATAAACCTCCTATAGTATCTGACCAATCCCAGAAAACTACGTACGTCTGCCACATTCTTGGGAGTCTCCCATTCTAGAACTACCTTCACCTTACCTGAGTCAACCTCTATACCCTTGTCGAAACAATGTGGCCCAAGAATGCCACCTGTGACAGCCAAAACTCACACTTGCTGAATTTAGTGTAGAGTTATTTCTCTCTCAGACGTAGTACTAACCTCAGGTGAACAGCATGTTCTTCTGCACTCTTGGAGTAAACTAAGATGTCATCAAAGAATACGATCACAAACTTGTCTAAGACATCCTAGAATACCCGGTTCATCAAATCCATAAATGTAGCTGGTGCATTAGTCAACCCAAATGACATCACCAAGGACTTATAATGTCTATACCTTGATTTAAAGGTCATCTTGCTGACATTACTACCCTTGATCCTGAGCTGATGGTAGCCTAATCTAAGGTCAATCTTGGAGAATACCTTGGCACCCTGCAACTGATTAAACAAATCATCTATCATTGGCAAAGGATACCAGTTCTTGATGGTTAGCTTGTTAAGCTCCCGGTAATCAATGGACAACCTCATACTTCAGTCCTTTTTCTTGGCGAACAGTACCGGTGCTCCCCATAAAGAAGACACACTAGGTCTAATGAATCCCTTCTTTAGAAGATCCTAAAGTTACACCTGCGATTCCTTCAACTATGTGGGGGCCATTTGGTAAGGGGCCTTTGACACTGGTGCCGAGCCAGGGAGTAGATCTATAGCAAACTATGTCTCTCGATCCGGGGGAAAACTTATCAAGTCATCCAGAAATACATCGAGAAACTCCCTCACCATAACTAACTCGGTCAATGGTCTAACCTCTATCTCAGTATCTGTCACAAATGCTAGGTAGCCTTGACATCCCTCATCTAGCAGGAAGCATCTGGAGTGCTGATATGATAACCTTCTTAGGTTTCTTAGGCTTATCCCCTTGAAAGACAAACTCATCCTCATCACGAGGTCTGAAAATGATCATCTTTTTGGCACATAACACACTAGCTTTGTATGCGGACTACCTGTCTATCCCTAGAATCACGTCAAAGTTGGTCATATCTAACTCGATCAAGTGAACATTCAACTCATGTCCAACTATGGTCACTGGACAAGGCTCATATATATAATTCAAACCTACTACACTTCTTATAGGGGTACTCACTGCCAAACACTAAGTCAATTCTTTGGGTGGAATTCCCATCTTCCTTGCAAATGTCGGTGACACAAACGAATGCGAGGCTCCTGAATCAAATAACACAAGTGCAGACAATAATGATATCAATAATGTACCTATCATTACATTGGGTGTAGCCTCTGCATCCTCAACGGTCATGGAAAACACCCTTCCCTGTGGTCTCTGGCCCTGAGGGGGCTGTGTTGGTCTGGAGGCTGCATAGGTCTGTTGGGGCCTAGGTGGCAAAGTGTAGGGTGCATCACCAACCTCTTTTGGAGAAATGTTTTGGCTAGATGGCCCTGCTGATCACAATGGAAACACCTTGGGCTCGACCCCATAGACTGAGACATGGCACTAGAACGGTATGACTGAGAAGTTTGGCTAGCCTTAGGCTTCCTGAATTGTATTGGAGTTGGGTTGATATAAGGCACTCTGAAGGGTTTGCTACCTCCCCTGGAGTTAGTAGCCCCTATAGGCCTCTTTACCATTCCCTACTGGGTCGAGAGGTTATCCCTATGCTGGACTTCAATGGATTTGGCCACTTGGACCACCTTGGCATATATCTGCAGTTTCAACCCAACTATGGTTAACCCAATTCCTAGCCTCAACCCTTTCTCAAACTTCATAGCCTTAGCCCTATCACCTCTGAGATGCTCAGGAGAAAAATGGAATAACTTCTCAAAACGTTGCTGATACTCGAGCATGGAGTGGGATCCTTGCACCAACTAGGAGAACTCACTCTCTCTCCTATCCTGGAAGCTTTTTGGAAAATATTTCTCAAAGAAAGACCCTTTGAAGTCCGCCCAAGTATTGTTTGGGTTACTCGCCCTCATAATGGGCTCAATAGCACTCCACCAATCATCGACCGCGTTTTGTAGTTGGTAGCCCGCACATAAAATTTTTTGATCCTTGGTGCAGCCCATTCGCCTAAACACCTTCTCCATGCCACCAATCCATCTTGATGGGTATAATGGATCTTGGCCCACTTTTGAGATGCATGGGGGCCTAAGCCTCTAAAACTTCTCCATCATCTTTGTCAAACCATCCAACCCTCTACTTGTACCTGGGCTTGTTTTGGTGTCGGATCCTGAACATGCCCATGTATGTGTTACTGAACTTACCCATGCACATGCCCTTGTGTCCCATTGCCGAGTAGGTGGGTACTAGAACAGGTACCGATTGAGTGGGGGGTGCAGGTGGTGCACTGCGGGCTTCCATTGCCATTTGGATCCTATTATTGATCCCGACCATGAATTGGTTCTATCTTTCCTCAACTTCCAGCATCATATTATTCATGATGGAGGCAACATCATGAGCGGTGAGCATCGACAGAGCCGGGGGTGCATTTTGGGGTCTACCTTGATTCCACATTGGGGAAGCGCGAGGCGACGCACGTGACTGGGATCGGGACCAGGTGTTTTAGTGTGACATAACTCCCATGAAGGAATTTGATTAGTTCACATGCATATACAAGGTTGCATGTAATTGGCACACATACATACATAGTGGGTCCCACATCAATACATAAGGCAATTTAGGGTTAGTGCATGCACAAGTGGGGTCCACCAAATATCGGGATCCGATCGCAACCATATCAAGAAGAGATCCTTAATTAAGGAAACAATTAAATATTCAAGATTTGGAAATAAAAAAAATTATTCCAAAAAATAGGTTCATCGGAAATAGGGCCATTCAATTGGAAATATCAGTGTTGTCTCCAGTGGGACTGGCAGAGGTTGATTTGGGACTATTTCACTCATTGGAAACAGCCAGCGAAAAATAAGCCCAATGTTTCCGATGGATTGTTTCTGGTGGACCAAAAATCATTATATATGGGCTCGAGTTTGGGGTTTGGGGTTTATCTCACAAAACCCTATTCTAACTTGTGAAGAAGAGGAGGAAATGGTCAAGGAGAGTTTTCCAACTCATTCCCCATATTTCTTTTATAATTTCATGATCGATTTAGCACCGCCTACACATCAAAGGTATGTTCTTCTTCTTCTTCTTCTATGACTTAGGTTTTGATATTTTTCTATGTGAAGCTTGTTTCACTTTTCTAACTTAGGTTTTACTCTCTAAAACCTTAGGAACCTTGTTGAAATCATGTCTGGTCATCGTGTTCATACTCGTCGTGCCATTACATAAGAGAAACAGGCCATTCTCGAAGAAGCACAGTACAACCCACTACTATTTTGCTCTGTGGCTGAAGAAGACCATTGGGAGAACTTTGAGCTCCAGAATGTGGAACTGGAAAAGTATGTAAAGACTAGGGATTTTTGGCAGTTCCGCCTTCGCTAATGCTTTGAGGCAGTTGTGTGGTATCGTCTCCTGAAGCCCAACTAGAGATACTACCCAAAGCTAGTGAGGTTATTCTACTCTAACCTCTAGTGCGTGAACAGCGGCACGGAAGAGATGCGAATCACTCCCTATGTGAAAGGGGTCAAAATCTCCTTCGACATGAGATAGTTGGCCAACATTCTGATGGTTGACAACACAGGACAGCTCATCTGTTGCCCTCCTCGAACTCCATCCTATGAGTTCCAGAATCCCAATGTACTTCAAGAGATGAACAATATGCTCACGAAGGCTGCTTTTGGGTGGGATCACACCGCCAACTACTGAGCTACCCCAAAAGTTGTTTGCAAGGCAGTTTAGTTGAATGTTCTTCCTACCCGTGGCCACTATGATGAGGTGTCCATGCAGCATGCCTATGTGATGTACTGTGTATACATGGGGGTGCAGTTTCACCTTCCCTACCTACTGATGTGGACCATGGTGACTAGGTCTGAGGGAGGGACACGTAGGGCCAAAAATCTGTGTTATGGGATGATTCTGACTGATGTGTTCCTCCACTTTGGGGTGGACTTGCAAGGTGAGGAGTACTTGGGAGCCTATGTCATAAACTTTAACTAGGATTCCTTGAAGAAGATGATACTGGATATGAGTGAGGTCTCACTTGATGAGGCTGAGAAAGAATAGCCAATGGAGGTGGAAGGTCAACTAGGAGGTGATTCCGGGGTTGTTGGTGGAGGTGCTGAGGGAGATGATGGAGATGCTGATGTGGCTGGTGGTGTTGCTGGTAGAGGTGCTACTGGAGTTGGTGGTGATGCCGGCAGAGGTGTTGGTGGGGTTCGTGGTGGTGATGGTGGTATTCCACCACTTGACCCATAGACTATGGGTTCCACTGTTGCCTCCTCTTCCCGTAACACTAGGGGCATGAGGCCTTACGGTCTCAACGATGTGATGGCCCGCCTGGACACCACCACAAACCTGTTGAGGAGGATGGACAATCGGCTTGAGAGGATGGACCTCCCTTGAGGCACAAATACAGGCGATGGTCTTCCACCTCTCCATACCAGTGCCACCTCCAAGAGTACATGGTCAGAACCAAAACCAAGCTCAAGGCCAAAGACAACATCAGTAGCAGCAGGATCAGCAGGAGTAATGGCTTATGTTGCCATTGTAGTTTTAGGATTTCACATTCCATGTTTCATTTGAATTTCATGTTCTAGATGTTAGTTGAAGTTTACTTTCTGTCATTTACTTCTATTATTTGAATTTTATAGATTTAGGCTAGTTAGGATTTCAAGCTTTTTGCCTTTTATTTTATGCAAAGGGTGTAAGTTTATGTATTAAGTTCTTTATCTAATAAAATGGCTTTGACACCTATGCTTGTCTCGTAGTTGTGCAATTCTATTAATGGTTGTTTTTAAAGCTTTTATTTTCAATCCTAATCCCCAAATCATGGTTTAGCTAAGATTGTGAGTTAAGGTAGAACATTGTCCTTCTGATACCAAGCTGTCACACCCCACTTCTAGTAGACCTAACTTACCGTGTAGGAACACCAGTGGTGTGAGTAAGACGCTTACCCGTCTTACGAACCTATTAGGATCTCTGATCGCAGTATCTTAATCATTCACAATCTCACAACTCAAACCAACTAAAAGTAGTAGAATCAGAGTATAATAGCAGAATCATAAATAAAGTTGGGAATATCTAGTGATAACATAATATCTATAATCAAGTTTATCCGTTACAAATATCTGAGACTTATATATATATCAAGTTTAAAAGTATACCATCCACAATCTGTATCAAAATAACAAAAAAAAAAAAAAAAAAAAATATGCCCAACACCTCATGGTGCTGAGTATGCACAGACATAATAGGTACAATCCTGGTCATACTCCCCAGCTTCTGGCATCCACTAGTCGCTCACTCCGTACTTGGGTCCAGAGGAAAGAGAGTCACAAACCGTTGGTACAACTATACCTGCATCATCTAAAAGGGGGCATATATGTGGGGTGAGCTTTCCAACTCGCTCAGTGAGGGGTGGGGTTCATGCACAAACAAACAAAGGCAATCGCATATATAATTCATGATGCATGATTCCAAAAACTAAACACATAGTCTATGATGGTCGTGATGCAATTCATTTATTTTATTATCCACCTAACAATACAACTAAGTCTGGTAAATTCTACTACGACACATTAGGCTATATACTTGGTCCTGCAACCGTCATTGACTATATATCGATACAAACCCTAGCCGTGATTAGGAGTCTGTCCGTTCCTATATGTGGCCATGGGTCACCCAGGAAACCCTTGATAAGCCCCTCCTAGCAATCATCGCATCGATATGTCCATCAGCCACACCAGACAAGTTCTCACCTTCAACAATAATCACATCGTATTACGGGTGTGGCATTCTGGAAAGGTTCATCGAATATACCACCATTGGGTTATCCAACACCTTACCCCCTATTGGAAAGGAGACATAGCATAGAAAGTGATACATAACCACACATATTCTACATGCTTTCATAATGATACAATTAGTATGAATTACACGATACTGGGAACACATCGTCCACAAAGTGTAATCCATCTCCAAGTATAGTCTCGAGGTACGTGATACCGGTAACACATCGATCACAAAGTGTAACCACCCATAACTATTTACCTAATCTAGCATGTATAATAACAGTTGAGTATAGACTGCACAACATCGGTATCCCCATTGGCCATGAAGCGTATCCATTTTCAAATGCAGTCCCGGAATACAAGATACTGGTAGCACATCGGCCACAAAGTATAATCCACAACTACAACTAACTCTAATGCACATAATCAATGCATTAATCATGGTACTGGTACCGCCTCGGCCACACAGAATTCCATCTCATACATACACCATTCACGCGACGATTATGGTACCGGTACCACCTTGGCCACACCGGATCCTGCCATACATATCCATAAACATGTCATATCATATTCATACAATGTGTCATATGATAGAACATCGTCATCATGTGAGTAATATAATTAAACATGTAAAAATCTACACATATGAGAATTCTGGCCTAGGGGTATGTGCACATCCCTGTCCTAGACATAAGGGTAACTGAACGTCAATATGTGTCAGGAACATCAGGAGGGACCCACATGGCTCACCCCCAAAGGGTACAAACAAGGACCCACAGTGATAGTACTATCACCGAAAACACCCACTGGAAACAGGGACTGTCCACCAAAAATATCAGTCCTGTTTTCGGTGGACCAACTGAGAGCTCATAAGGCTCGGGTGGTTACCAAAAATAGCCCACCCAAAATAGACCCAGTGTTTTTGGTAGCTTGTTTCCGCTGGCTATACAGAACTGCCCGTGTGAATTGGGGCTTTCTGGCTCGGGCCCGATCATCAGGATTTATTCCATGGATTTTTTAAGGGATGCTCCTAGCATCATTATGACCTATTAAAATCTCGATTCCATCGAGCCATTTGGGAGATAAGTCAATCGAATGATCGAAACATCAAAAACCTAGTTGGTCATTTGGTCAATCTTGTTGTTAGAGCTCACCGGACTCGGTTTGAGCTCGGTAATGGCACCGAGGAGGTGAAACACGCAATCCCCGAGCTCAAGAGGATTTTTGACCTAAGATTCCTCCTATACCTAGCTTTCCTAGCTTAAAATGAAGAGAGAGAGAGTGGTAGAAGAGGTTACACTTAGCTCCGACAAGAATTCTGGCAACAGAGTAGTAGCCGAGATCAAGGTGAGCTTCCTTCCTCTCCTTCTTCCTCTTCTTCTTCTTCCTTCCCCTCCTCCTTCACCTCTCTCTCACGTTTTGTATAAATGAGAAATGAGGAAATGAATTCCTCATTTCCACTTATATGGTAAGTTAAGCCTTAGGGCCTGTTTGGTTTGGTCCTAGTCGGGTCTGAATGGGTTATTCTAACGTCCGGGGCACAAGGACCAGACTACTTTGGTCCGTAAGGTACTCATGTCATGAGGAAGGTGTGGGGGAGGATTTGGAATCATCCGGGGATGTCCACGATGTCGGTGGCAGGACCCACAGGCATCGAAACCCAACCAGCAGCCTGATTGGTCAGTGAAAACAGGCCCAGGCTATTTTCTTTGGTCAGGACAAGTTACTGTCTTGACTGCTTGCTGTCCACCATCTGGTCTCGCATGGGTAGTTGCCTTAGGCTGTATTCATAGTCTTCCAGTAATTTTGGTGGGTGTCAAGATTTAGGTATAGGGTGTCAGGTCACTTACTGTATGGGCTCGAAAAGTCTAAATCCCCTCCAGTTGGATTGACAAACAATGCACGAACATGTGGGGTCATCTCTCTCCCTTCAATAGTGGGCAGCTACGAGCCAAAATGTCGTGGTACTTTCCACTTTCGGTCTGAGACCTATCACAACAGTTCAAACTAGATCGGGTCAGGGCACGGGTGTAACAGCTACCCTTTCTTGACTTGTAAGGGGCGGTTTTTCTTGTGTTAGGCTCTCTCCCTTGGTGGTGAGTGTTCTCCCACCAAGGGCTATTCCTTTGGTTTGCAAGTGCCCATATCTATGCTTGATTAGATCCGGGTCGTTCTTTCTTATGATTGCTTGATTGAATCTGCACCCACGGCATCTGAAGATTTTGGAACACATCTATTACTTAGGCCCTCTTTGGTATTGATGAGGCAAAATATGTCCCCTTCCTCAGCACGGTTGAAGCGTGTATGCAAACCTGAACAGGACTGACCCACTACCTCGGCCCTCCATCAGGCCGTGCTGCCACCTCAGCCCTCCATCAGGCCGTGCTGTCGCCTCAGCCCTCCATTAGTCTGTGCTGCCGCCTCGGCCCTCCATCAGTTCGTGCTGCCACCTCGGCCCTCTATTAGTCCGTGCTGTCACCTCGGCCCTCCATTAGTCCGTGCTGCCACCTGGGCCCTCCATCAGGCCGTGCTGCTACCTCGGCCCTTCAACAGGTTATGCTGCCACCTCGGCCCTCCATCAGGCTGTGTTACCACCTCGGCCCTCTATCAGGCCATGCAGCCATGTTGGCCCTTCATCAGGTCGTGCTTCCACCTCGACCCTCCATTAGGCCGTGCTACCACCTTGGCCCTCCATCAGGCCTTGCTGCCACCTCGGCATCTCCATCAGGCCATGCTACCACCTCTGCCCTCCATCAGTCTATGCTGCCACCTCGGCCCTCCATCAGGCCGTGCTTCCACCTCGGCCCTCCATCAGGCCGTGCTGCCACCTCGGCCCTCCATCAAGTCGTGCTTTCACCTCGGTCCTCCATCAAGCCATGCTGCCACCTTGGCCCTCCATCAGTCTGTGCTGTCACCTCGGCCCTCCATCAGGCCGTGCTGCCACCTCAGCCCTCCATCAGGCCGTGTTGCCACCTCGACATCTCATTAGACCATGCTGCCACCTGGGCATCTCATCAGGCCGTGATGCCACCTGGGCATCTGATCAGGCTGTGCTGCCACCTTGGCCCTCCATCAGGCCGTGCTACCACCTCAGCCCTCCATCAAGCGGTGCTGCCATCTCGGCCCTCCATTAGGCCATGCTACCAGTCACCTTGGCTCGACCAACCTATCACCTAGGCTCGGCACAGTCAAGTAATGCACCTGGAAACATTCACACATCCATCCTACATTCAAGGGACGTGATCCTGATCATGGGGGCAGGATTCTATCCACTACACGTCATCAGAGGCGTTCACCCCTCTCACGACTTGCACCTCCGAGATTAATGGAGAATATTCCCAGAATATGCCCTGAAACCTGGAATATTCCCAAAATCACAGTGCCACCCCCCCTCAAGGACTCTATGCCTAAACTGGACTCTCCACAAATGCCCCTCCTCTCTCCATCAGCAGCCTATAAATACCAAGGTAAGCCTCCATCATAGGGGGGATCAATCACTACCTTTACTGGAAAAGCTCTCTTGAGCATCTGCTATGGAAAGATTTGACTTAGGAATCAGAGAGTCCCCCGTCGGGTCAACCTGGCTCTCCCCTGTCATCTTTTCTGTGCAGGTCGGCCAAAGCACCAGGAACTGCAGGGAAGATCATTCGGTCAATTTTTGCCACATCAAGTATCATTTTTCTTATTTTTTTTTGTTCACAAAAATGGTTTTGACTGCATTTGGTATCATTTATGGAGCTTCTTTCTATTTAAAAAAATTAGTAAAACACAAAAACCAAAAAGAGATCAAGAGCCATTTATGTGTTTTGGCCAAAAATGATTTTCAGTTATTTTTGTGTTGGACTTTAATGAGCATGTGCAAGGTTCAATATGGAGGGGTAAAGTAGTCATTTGCTTTGTAATTAGAAATCCAAGCCCCTTACCCCCTCTTCTTCAGTCCAAAGTGGAGAAAGAGAGTTATAAGAAAGATGGGTGAAGGGAATCTCTTCACCCATTTCTTTATAAAACTATTTTGCACATAGAGATACCAAACATTTTCTCACAAAAAATCATTTTTGTTAAGTAGTTACCAAAACATTTTTTTGTTTTCATAAAAAATGGTTTTCATTAATGATTTTGTTAAATAAATAAAAAGAAAAAAAGAAAAATGATACCAAAGAGGGCCTTAGAAAGGAGGGGGTCATTCCTCTTGTAATGCCAGGGTGCCCTCCATCTAGCACAGGCATGAGGCACTAGAATTTCCAATCCAGTCAGCCAACCAACACCCAAGATCTGGATGCAGGTAATAACCAAACCCATAACAAACTCATCGACAAATCAGAGTATATATAAAATTCCATAAAGATCATAAGATACATGTGATCAGCTACAATGATATTATTATAATATTACATGCCCATTTATTTCATCCACAGGTTACAACAAAATACATAATACAACTTACACTTAAATTTACATTATAATACACAATGTATCAAAAATCCTTGTCTATAATCATTCCCTGTCCATGACTTCATCTTCAACAAATCACCTGATCTTCTTTGCTTCCACTTCAAAACCTATGGAGGAGTAAGGATTAGGGGGTGAGCACGGGTATGCTCATTGAGGGGTGGGGGCATACAAACACAAAAGCATGCAGAAATCATATAAAATAAATAGTCTGAATCACTGCATCTCGTGTCTACATCACCAATTCACTCAACACACTGCATCTCAAGAATATATCATCAACTCACTTATCACACTACATTTTAAGTCCATAGCAATTACTCACAATGTAGCATCCACATGATTCAATTATTAATCTAGTTCCATTCTAATTACTAAGTCTCATCCTATAGGTTAAGTGCTATAAGCAACATAGGTCGCATTCCCTACCCTGTACGTTGGACCTCAGTAATACAAGCTCGTTGCAGACAAGAGCCAGCCAGTACCAATCAGAGCCTCGATTGCCCAGCTACTTCGGTCCCCCATGTGTCTGTCAACCATACATATGCTGCATTATACCATGCTGTGCCCTCTCAAGATATAGTACATCGTATCTGGGTGTAGTAGTCCTACACAACATACCACCGAGTGGGATTAGCCAATGCCTGACCCCCTATTGGCAAGGGGTTATAGCACTAGGGTTGTGTACCTAACCATATGCAACTATATGCACCATAGCATCCAATATGCACTTGTGTCCATAGATGTAAGACTGACCTCTGAGCCCACAGTATCAGAAACACACCTTGGCCACACTGTGCCTCAGACTATCAATATTACATCCACCTCCATAAATACACATCTGTGGTCCTATCTGTAAGACTGGCCTCTGAGCCCATGGTACCAAAAACGCACCTCGGTCACATTGTGCCATAGACCATCAATATTACATCCAACACCACACATTAGAACATACTATGCATCCACAAATCACAATATCATTCATTTTAATAGAACATACATCAAACCAAATTTCATATACTTCCATCCAAAGCACTAAACACTACCACAGTATATTCAGCAAAGAGATAAGGAATTACAAGCAAGCATATCAAGCATAACTGTATACAACAACAACAAATTCCACAAGGAGTAAGAATTACAACAAACATAACATGCATAACAAAGCACACAAATTACAACAAAACACACAAAACACAAAACCCCTCAAATGGATTTCCATGTTTGAAATTCTTCGCTAATGTCCTAGGCTCGCGTATCCTCAACAGATGTAGTTACTAGATTCCTAGTTAACAAAGTACATTCACATACGGGTCAATTTATTAGCATATTTATCCCTAAAATATTCTCCCAAGATTCCATTAAATTTTGTGTCCAAATCCAGCCATAACTAAATTCCTTACGATTCAGCTAAGAGGGCATTCATCCATCCCACAAAGCCATTGGAATTATTTTTTAGTTACTAGGCTGGTTCTAAAAATCCCCAATTCTTATCCAACTCCTTGGATATCCTAAGATAGATTTTACCCCCCAAAACTACTTGCATTAGCATGATATGGGTAAAAAGGTCATTTCCCTCCTATATATTCTCACTCCTTTACTACCATTTCTTCTCTTTTACCAAGCCATAATTCATGGGTATAATTTATTCTTATCATTTTTAATTAATTAGGAACATTATCGGACAAATATGACTCAAGTATAAACAAGAGAATCCAAAAATTCGATTTTGTCAGGCCCTAACAGGCTGGCATGTTAGCCTGGAACTCTCCAACCGATTATACTGGGAAAATAGGTTTTCTACTATTCTGCAATCCTATTTTCGATAACAGACTTTATTCCAGTGATTTCCATGTTTGAAAACATGTTTATTCTCCTTTATTGCACCAAATCACATTATTCCCTACCCATTCTAGGTCCCCATGCTTTGTATTACTCATTCTAACAATACTTTAGTCAAATTTTGCTTTTCTGAAAAGAGACCACCTGTGTATCTTCTTTTCCAAGCATAATTAACATCATGCATGAATGATTTACACCACTGACCTAATTCCATTTCAATTATTTGAAAAGAATCCCGCTTTAGGATTTTGAGACAAATCCTTGGCCAAATCAGGTTCCAACTAAATTCAGAATTTTTGGGAGTCTACTATAGGAGGCTAATATACGATACCACAAGTAATTTCCCACTCTAAGTTCAACCTTTACCCTATTCCTATATTAATCAATTGTCACCCTAGCTGAAATTACAAATATGGGTTCAGATTTCTAACCTTTTTGTGCTTCTAGTACATGCATGCAGTTCGATCAGCAACTCCATCCCAATTCTGAACTTCGATTCTTAGCTAGAGTAACATTGTGGCAACATGCTTTTGTTGTGTCCAGCAAAAGATGCATGCATGTATAACAGCAGCAGCAACCATAACAGCAGCATACAATAAGAAGGACTCTCTCTCTCTCTCTCTCTCTCTCTCTCTCTCTCTCTCTCTCTCTCTCTCTCTCTCTGATAAGTAGTGTGTATGTATTAAAAAGAAAAATATACAGAGTAAAGCAGCCTCAATCTCCTTCTTTGGGCTGACCAAAACAAAGGAAAAGATACCCCTTTAAACCAAGCAGGATAGGCCCTGCATTACAAGGGGTAAAAATCCAGAAGAAAATTACATTCTATAATAGACCTTGAACTCAGAATCATCCTTCATTAAACTATTCAGCTCCCCTGGAAAGTCCTGAGCTTGAATAATAGTTTCTTGCTAGGTAGTTGATGAGCACATTTATGTGTGAGATCTTAGGTAGTAAAGCATGCATTTTTACATATTTAGAATGGAGCAACCTTGGGTTTTTCTTTCTTTTTACAGATTTTGTATTTAAAAGTCCTTAGGGACTACATATATCCAATTTTACATGTAAAGGGGTCTGTTTCCTTTTATGGCTGTGAAGAAGACGAAATTATGAGCAAAATGAGCGTGTTCCATTAAAAGTACACATCATTTTGGCACTCGTACATGTGATTATTCTTTTCGACCTAGAACAAGAATAATGGACTAGAACAGAACCGAGATGCAAACCCAACCCTTCTACATTTGTCCCAGGGGTAAAGAGATAGTCCATATTCCAACAAGGTAGGAGGGACCCACATTGGGCACCACTTTCTCTCTCCTTTAGGCATTGAACATAAGATCTCCAATCAAAACTTTTTCTTTCATTTCCTTTCCTATTTTCTCTCTTTTTTTCCCTCTCCCTTCCCTCCACCTCATCACACAAAATCATCCAAGGGGATCCACCCTTGGACGTCCTCCTCTCTCCCCTATTCCCTATAAAAAGGGGAGTCGACTAAGGAGAAAGGGGCGTCCTTCTCTTGCTCTCTTTTTCTCTAGTTTTTGTTATGCTCTTTAGCTCTAGTTCTAGGTCTTTGTTTTTGGATTCAAACTCTTTTGTAATTGGTTTTATTTAATTAATGCAATGTTTTTTTTTTTTTTTATGGTTTATGTTATTCAAGTTATTTAAGTTGTAATAATTTTAATTCTCTAGTTCAAGGCTTAGATCTAGGTGACAAGAACCAAGCTTTAAAGCATCTCTTTTCAAGTTCAAGTTTCGCTTTAAGATTTGTTTTCTCTAGGCCTAGCAATTTTAGATTTGGTTTATTCCAGATCTGGTTTTTAGGGCTAGTAGTATCTCAAATCAACCAAGTTTTTAATTCAAGGATTGAAGTTCAGGTAGGTAGGCTTCTACATTAGTCTTCTCACCCCCTTTTCATTCCCTCCTCTTGCTATCCATCATTCTTAATTTAGGATTTTAATTTTCAGTTTTACTTTGATGTTTTCCCTTTCCCCCAATGTCCTTGGCTAGATGATGGTTTGGCTTTGCCTCTCTCTAGCCATGGAACCATCTTTTTACTTTTATTATTTATATTGCATCCATTTCCCTAAAGCTAAGTAGATAAGCCCTTGTAAAAGTACTCTCTGGTCAAGTAGGGAAGCTTGTAATATTGTCGGTGCATCCCTCGGGCTAAGTAGAGGTACCTACTTGTGTGCCTCTCTCTGGCTTTAATCTCCTTTTTATTTTATTTCAGCACTTTTCTTTTTCTTTTTCTTTATTGCTTTTATTTATTTACTTTGAGTATTTAAATAACTAGATGATGAATGGCTAGGTTTTTAATTTCAACTGCAATTCCAATTTCCCTAGTTGTGTTTGTTAGGATGTTATTTTAGATGCATGTGTTTTAGGGCAGTAGTTAGAAGTAGATCAAATCAAAGTGCTTTGTTTTCTTTTTCTTTTATCATTTATTGAATCTTGAAAAGAACAACTTGCAATAATAGTTGTATCGATGGAGGTCACCAAGTCTCACAGTATGGTAAATACAGGTTTCGCCTTGTAGCAATACCTCAGGAATTGAGCAACCTCGGATTCCTACCTCAAGCTCACAAAAAGCTAAAAAAAAAAAAAAAAAAAAAAAAATCAAAAAAAGAACTTTTCCATTCTTTTGTAAGTGTGGTAGTCTTATTCTAGCTGTAGGTAGTGTTCTGTTACATGTGTTTTAGGGCAGTAGTTAGAAGTAGATCACAATCATTAATTGGTACACTTTTGCATTACTAGAAGAAGCTAAAAATAAAGCGGTTGCCTCCTTGTGTTCAACCTGTAGCTATGATTATCCGTACGCTTGCGGTTACTTTTAAATCTCAAACAAATTTTTGGTGCTGTTGCTGGAGAGACAGTTCCACATTATTTTTCGCTCTCTTTCAGTATATCAGAGTGTTTTGTTTTCTTTTTCTTTTATCATTTATTGAATTCTTGAGAAGAACAACTTGCAATAATAGTTGTATCGGTGGAGGTCGCCAAGCCTCACAGTATGGTAAATACAGGTTTCACCCTGTAGCAGTATCTCAGGAATTGAGCAAACCTATATCCCTACTGGTAAACTCACAAAAAGCCAAAATAAAATTAGAAAAAAATCCATACTTTTGTAATTGTGGTAGTCTTATTCTAGCTGTAGGTAGTGTTCTGTTGCATGAATGCTGGGTGGGTACGTAATACTATGAATCGGTTAGAAAGAAGAAATCCAAGTAGGGATCCTATATGTATACCTTTCATTATAGGAGACCTAGACCAACAGTAAAACCATCCACCACAACCCCCTCCTACTACTCTGAAAGATAGGTTCTACCCTGCTAGAGCCTGCATAGTTCCACCACAAGCCCAGGGCAATAATTATGAGCTCAAATCTCAATTCATCACTATGTTGCCCCATTTCCATGGGCTAACCTCTGAGGATGTATACCTATTCCCCAGGGAATTTGAAGAGGTATGTGTTCTAATTATTATCCAATAGTTTTCTGATGATGCTGTTAAGCTTAGGTTCATCACTTTTGCATTGAAAAACTAAGCTAAAAAGTGGTTGTATGGGTTACCCACAAATTTCATAACCACATGGAAACAACTCACAATTATCTTCCTAAAAAATTTTTTCCCAACTTATGGAGAGATTCAAGGATCTACTCAAAGAATGCCCTCACCATGGCTTAGACGTATGGCATTTATGTCAAATAATTTATGAGGGTGTTGATTACCCAACTAAACAAATGATAGAATCTATGTGCCCTGAGGGATTCACATCCTTTACAGATGAAGGAAAGGCATGCGAATTCTTACTTAACTTAGCTGACAAAACCCATGAGTGAGAATCAACCCAAGAAAGTGAAAGAACCATAGGAGAGAAAGGATATTTTTTGGATGGGTTAGTAGCCAAGGAAGCCCACTTGGATAATCTTATCAAAAGGATTGAGACTATTATTCTAAAGAGCCATCATCAGTTAATTTGGTTAAGATGTGCGATTGGTGCTAGTCTCCTGGACATATTATAGAAGAATGCCCCAACACTTCTGTGGACACTTCCAATGACAATGTTAATGCTTTATATCAGAATAATCTATATAGTAACACTTATAATCCAGGATGGAGAAATCACCCAAATTTCTCCTAGAACCAGGGCAACCAAGCAGGGCCTTTCAATTTCCATAATCAAGGTCAACCTGGACCCCAAAGGCCTCCCTTTGTACAACAGCCTTTTGCCCAAACTACTTTTCCTAGGCCAAATGTAAGACCTCGGGCTAGTTTTCCTAGGCCCCCTTTCCTATCATCTTATCAGCAACCCCCTAGGTTTACTAACACTAAAGAGGCAAGTAAATTGAGTGACTTGGAAAAAATATGACCTACTCATAAAAAGCCATCAAAATCTTACGAGAGAACACTCTCAAGTTGTCTCAACTTTGCATGAGAGGGAGAAAGGAACATTACCTAGTCAACCAGAGCCTAACCCTAGGCATCAACCTGTTAGTTCACAAGCACCAACTAATGCATCACTGAATGTGGTACAAGGTCAGACCCAACAAGGGCCCTCCAACCAATGTCATGTTTTTTATGCCCTTAGGAGTTGTCGAGAGTACCAATAGTGTTCTTAAATCTTTCTCATCTATTACTCCCGTTAACTCTCTTTCTGTTGAGAATACAAGTGTGTCTCTTGTTCCAGGTTCGTCTGATGAACCTAAAACAACTGAAGATGATTTGGTTGAGGAAACCAAAAATGATTCTGAAAAAGAGCAAATTTTTAACAGTCCTTATGTTCCCCCTGTCCCCTTTCCTAATTTCTTGGTAAACAAAAGGAAGACTGCTTCAATGGACAAGATTTTAGAAGTCTTCAAAAAGATAGAAGTGAACATATCTCTTTTGGATGCCATATCCCAGATCCCTGCCCATGCAAAGGTCCTGAAAGATTTGTGTACTCATAAACGTATCACTACTGCGCTCAAAAAGGCGTTCTTCGTATAATTACTCAGCCTATAATCGCCAAGTATAAGGATCTAGGGAACCCTACCATAGCTTGTGCCATAGGCAACACCTACATTGAGCATGCCTTACTTAACCTTGGCTCAAGTGTGAATCTTTTGTCTTACTATGTGTATAAGCAACTAGGATTAGGAGAATTGAAAGCCATTGGAACTACTCTTCAGTTAGTAGATAGGTTTGTTAAGATTCCTAAAGGAATGGTTGAGGATGTCTTACTTAAGGTGGGAGAATTTTTTTTTCTGTTGATTTCATTATGTTAGATACCAAGCACTTCTCAATCAAGGATAATATCCCAATAATTCTAGAAAGACCATTCTTAGCTACCAATAATGCATTAATCAATTGTCGAAGGGATTTCCTAAGGATATCATTTGACAACCAAACTGTTGAATTTAACATGTTTAGGATAGGCAAGCAACCTTATATGGAATAAGAGATCAATATGCATGGGGATTTTTTGGATTTTCCTGATGATTTAATTATCAACTTTGATATTGATTTTGATTTGGAACCAAGAATGCATGGATGAATTGGATGATAAAAGTGAAAATTTCTTTTCTAAAGTCTTCAGTCTTCACACGTGGAGCCCTTAGGACCCTTTAGGACCCCTTTTCAACTCCATTCCCAAACCTTCCATAGTTCAGCCCCCTAAGCTAGATCTTAAGCAATTGCTATCTAATTTTAGCTATGCTTTCTTAGGGCCTGACTAGACTCTTCCAGTAATAATTTCTTTAGATTTGACTTTTAGCCAGGAAGAGGAATTACTTAAAGTGTTAAAAGACAATAAGGAAGCCCTAGGTTGGACCATGGCTGATATCAAGGGTATACATTTTTCTATTGTGCAACATCATATGCATCTTATAGAGGATTCCAAATCATCCACGGAACCCTAAAGAAAAGCTAATCCAGTGATGATGGAAGCCATTAAGAAAGAGATCCTAAAGTGCTTGGATCATGAAATAATTTATCATATTTCTGATAGCCAATAGGTTAACCAAGTTCATGTAGTATCCAAGAAGTCTGATGTTACTGTAGTTTCCAATTTCAATAACAAACTAATTTCAACCTGTGTCCAATACCACAGGAAACTTAATGCGGTAACCTGGAAAGACCATTTCCATTGCCATTCATTGACTAGATGTTAGAGAGGTTAGCTAGATATGAATACTACTGTTTTCTTGATGGATATTCTGGCTATAACCAGATCCCAATTGCTTTAGATGACCAACATAAGACCATTTTTACATGTCCATATGGAACATTTGCTTACAGGTGTATGCCCTTTGGACTTTATAATGCCCTGCCACGTTCCAACGATTCATGATGAGTATTTTTTCTGACATGATCAAAAAATTCTTGACAGTATTTATGAATGACTTTTTTATTCATGAGAATTCCTATTCTAAGTGTCTTTACCATCTTTCCCTAATTTTGAAAAGGTTCATATCTAAGGATTTGGTTTTGAATTAAGAGAAATGCCATTTTATAGTTAAATCTGGTATTGTTTTAAGCTATATAGTATCCAATGAGGTAATTAAGGTAGATAGAGCCAAAGTGAATTTAATTGATAATTTATCACCTCCCCAATCTATTAAGGATGTGATAAGCACATTTATGTGTGAAATCTAGTGTAGTAAAACATGCATTTTACATATTTAGAATGGAGCTACCTTGGGTTTTACTCTCTTTTTGCAGGTTTTATATTTTCAAGGTCTTAAGGACTATCGGGGGCTATATCTCCAATTTTACACATAAAGAGGTCCTATTTCTTTTCATGGTTGTGAAGAGGACAGAATTCTGAGCAAGATGGAAGTGTTCAATTGCAAGTACACATTTGTTTGGTCAACCGTACAAGTGATTATTTTTTTGGGGTCAGAAAAAGAATAATGGATCAGAACTGAACCGAGATGCAGAACCAGCCCATCTACAGCTGTCCCAAGGGTATAAAGAATATTCTAAATACCAACAATGATCTATGGACCACATCCTTAAGTGATTGAAGATTCGTTTTTGGTAACAATAACTACCTAGCATAGTTGGTGAGTTGTGGTGTGTAAAATCCCTTGCTTATTAGGATGTGTCAAGTTCGAACCTCTTAACGCCATTTTGTTGAGGTTTTTTTAGAAGATTTTCTCTCTCCGACTCATCACTTAAGGAGGTCGGCCAAGATGGTTGTACGCAAGTTTGAAGTAGAGAGAGAAAATAAAGAGAAAAAATAGAAATAAGAAAGAAAAAAAAAAAGACAAAGGCATAGATGGAATTTCTCATTAAAATAGAATATTGTTCAAATCCAAGCAAGAAAAATCTGCCAAAGGGGGTTTCTTATGCAAGAAGAGAGAAAAATAGAAAAAGGGAAAAAATAGGAAGAAAAAGGCAAGAAAAATAGTGGGAGATCTCTCTCCACACGTTTTCTCTCTTCTCTCTCCACCACTTCATCAACAAGATAAAAAAAAATCTTTTTTTTCAGAAGCTAAAATCTTTAGCTTTCCTCCCCCATTCTCTATATAATAGAATTAACATAAGGGGAGGAGGCACTTCATTCTTCTTCTAGGGTTTTTTCTTAGTTGCTCTATCTCTTTCTCTAGCTCTAGTTCTAGGTTTATGCTTTAAACACTTTTGTAAGTTCTTTTCATTCAATTAATGCAAGCACTTTTGTTTTTGATTCAGTCTTTTATTTTTATTATTTAAACAATTGAAGTTGTAATTTTCAAGTTCTAGTTCTAGGCTTAGTTCTAGGTGACAAGAACAAGCTATGAAGCATGTCTTTCAAGTTTAATTTTTTTCTTTAGATTTGTTTTCTCTAGTTCTATAAATTTCAGATTTGGTTTATTCCAGATCTGGTTTTTACTATTGGTAGTATCTCAAATCAATCAAGTTTTCAGTTTAAGGGATGAAGTTCAAGTAGGCTCATTCAGTAGTCTTCTCTCCCCCCTCTCATTCCCTCTTCTGAATACCCTTTATTTCTTAATTTAGGATTTTAATTTCAATCGTTACATTATTGCTATCTCTTTCCCCCAAGGTTCATGGCTAGTGTATGTGTTGGCTTTGCCCCTCCTAGCCATAGAACCATCATTTTATTGTTTTTATTTTAATTGTCTCCCTTTTCCTAAAGCCAAGTAGAGTAACCCTTATAAGAGTGACTCTCTGGTCAAGTAGGGAAGCTCATATTATGATGCATCCCTCAGGCTAAGTAGAGAAACCTACTTGTGAGTCTCTCTAGCTTTAGCCCATTTCTTTTACTTTATTTTTATTTCAGTAATTTTTTTCCTTCATTGCTTTTTAATTGCGTGGAGTGTTTATTTTCAGCTATTTATTTATTTAATTTTAATTGCGTGGCTTGCATGTTTAAATTCTTAGATGACGAATGGTTAGGACGTTATTTTAGATACATATGTTTAGGACGGTAATTAGAATTAGATCACAATCATTAATCGATTCACTTTCGCATTATTAAAATAAGCAAAAAAATAAAGTTGCTGCTCTCCCTATGTTCGACCCTTAGCTACTTGATCCATACGCTTGCGGTTATATTTTAAAATCTCAAATAGGATGTCAGGTCTTTTCTGAGCCATGCTGGCTTCTACAAAAGGTGTATTAAGAACTTTAGTCAGTTATCCCGACCTCTCACTGTACTACTTGCCAAAGATCAAACTTTTGAGTTTTCTAAAGGGTGCCTAGAATCCTTCACGCAACTTAAGAAGGAGTTGACCAATGCACCCATTGTTCAATCACCTGTTTGGACTAAATCTTTTGAATTGATGTGTGATACTTCAGATTTTTTCATAGGAGTAGTTTTGGGTCAAAGGATTGATAAGCAGCCAACTGTCATTTACTATGCTAGTAGGACCCTAAATGATGCACAACTCAATTATACAACCAATGAAAAACATTTTTAGTTGTTGTGTTTGAGCTAGAAAAGTTTCGATCTTAGTTGGTTCATATGTGGTGGCATATATTGATCATTCCACTCTTAGATACATTGTTCAGAAGAAGGATGTGAAAGTCCGTCTTATTAGGTGGATTTTACTTTTGCAATAGTTTGATTTAGAAATTAAGGATAAAGAAGTTGAAAACCTAGTTCCAGACCATCTATCCTGGTTTCCCAATTCCTTGACTATCGATTCTCCAGTCAACAAGAACTTTCCAGATGAACAGTTTCTTGCAGTGTCTAGTGAACTATGATTTATTGACATTGTCAACTTCTTAGTTTCAGGTATGAATCTAGCTCACTAGTCCACCCAAGATAGGTATCGATTCCTTTCCTAAGTCAAGCATTTCTTTTGGGATGTTCCTTATCTTTTTAAAGTTTGTCCAGACCAAATTATCAGACGTCGTGTGCCAGATCATGAGCACTCAATTTTATCTTTTGTCATGATCATGCATGTGGTGGACACTTTGGCCCTAAGAAGACTGTAGCAAAGGTTCTCCAATGCAGATTTTATTGGCTCTTATTGGCTCTCTTTTTTTAGATGCCTTGATTTTTGCAAGGCTTGTCCCGCCTTCCAGTCTTTTGACCGTACTAATAAGAGGAACATGATGCCCCTCAACTCTATTTTAATAGTTGAGATCTTTAATGTGTGGGGCATCGATTTCATAAGACCATTCCCTAATTCATTCAAAAATTTGTATATACTTTTTTCCATTGATTATGTTTCTAAATGGATAGAGGCCATAACTTGTAAATCTAATGATCACAAAGAGGTGGTCAAGTTTCTCAAAGAGAACATTTTTTCCCGCTTTGGTACACCACGTGCAATAATTAGTGATAGGTGTACTCTTTTTTGTAATCAACCTTTTGAGGCCTTGATGAAAAAGTATGGAATCACCCATAAGTTAGCTACACCTTATCACCCCCAAATTAATGACCAAGTGGAGGTGTCTACTAGGAAAATCAAACAAATCTTAGAGAAAACAGTTAATCCCAACCGTAAGGATTGATCCCTTAGGCTCACTGATGCCTTGTGGGCACATCGGATTGCATTCAAGGTCAGTCTCCCTACCATCTGGTGTATGGAAAAACCTGTCACTTACCAGTTGAATTGGAGTATAAGGTATTTTGGGCCATCAAGAAGCTCAACGATGCAGGTATTCATCGTAGACTCTAATTATCTGAAATAGAGGAACTTAGGAATATACCTATGAAAGTTCTAGGATTTACAAGGAAAATACCAAAGCCTTCCATGATAAGCACATTCTGCTTAAATCTTTTACGATTGGTGATAAGGTCTTATTATACAACTCTTGTTTGCACCTTTTCCCTAGTAAGTTTAGATCCCGATGGGATGGCCTATTTATTGTACATAATGTATATTCCCAAGAGGCTGTGAAGATTCTGAATCTAGGAGCTGGGGTGATTTCAAAAGTTAATAGTCAGTGTTTAAAACCATTTCTCGAGTTTCCTGCTGCGGCTAGTGAAGAGGTCATGGATCTCCATGAACCTATTTACACAGAAGACTAGCTTTTACTCAAGTATAACCCTCTTGCATTGTCTTTGCTTTTAATTCTTTCCATGCATTGAGGACATTGCATGGCTTAAGTGTAGAGGAGGAAAATCAGCTTCTTTTTGTTTTTGTTTTTCTTTTTTGTTTTTGAGCTTATTAAGAATAAGGTTATACTTTGGCTTTTGGTTAATGATCATACCATTCGATTGCTTGATGTATGAAAATAAGAATTTTAATTAAGATACCCATCTAGAACGCATAAAATCTCTGTTGAGAAAAAAAGAAACAAGGACTTGGGGTGGGACTCTTTTTTTAAAAATAAGAATCTCTTGTTTTACGATGTTATACCATATGTAAATCTGTGGGTTCCTTGTACTCTTGATTTAGAGTTGAGACCTTCTTTTTACATTGGCATGAATTGACAAATACACACTTTTAAATGAAATGTGGAAGGTGATGTAAATGAAAAGAGTTGATTTCCTTAGAACTAGATAGGGCATTGCGCCTCAAGAAGCATGGTATCTTGATCAAAACTCTTAGGGAAGAAATTTCTAAAAGAACTCTGGCATCAGTGTCTATGTGGGCATATGAAGAAAGCGAAACTGCATATTAACTTGGGTATCTGGTGTTTGCTCCACCACGGCATTCAGGCCAACAGTAGTGGAATAGGTAGAGTTTATCAAAAAAAAATAATAATAATAAATAAAGTAAAAAATAAATAAAAAAAAGAGAAAGAAAACTACACAGCAAGAAAGTATGTACAATGTCAATGCCCTAGTAACATGTTTGATTGAAAACACTCCAACGCCTTAGTCCTTGGTTCCCTATTAACTTCACAAGTGGTCTTGCCTTAAAGATGTTTTGGAAGAGACATGGTGTCATGCCACACCATGCCATGCACACACTACTCTTCACATGGCACGGCATGCCAACACTGGATACCTTACCATGCTCAGTTAGCCTGCTTACCCTAAATCCTACTCTAAGAGAATCCACAAACCCACATCCAAAATGTTATACATAATCAGAATCAAAGAATTTCACAGCGAATAAATTAAAGTCAAGTAAGGATAATATTCACCTAGTGCATCTAAGTGATATTGATAGTATATGTACAAAAGTTCAGAATTTACTTACAATGATTCATATAATACATTAGTCCAAGTAACCAAAATATATGTACATAAAAAGAATTCCTTCCAACTGCCAATCAATCAAAAACTGGTCTCTTCCTCCATCCTCATATATACACAAAAAGAATCACCAAATTCATATCTCAACTAAATTGTCCACCATATACACAATCATCACACTCGCAATTAGGTCCATGACTGAAATCATTAAAATCCGAAATACATGCCAACTAATCCAAAACCATAGCATCATGCTCAGTACCAGTAGCTTGTAGGTGACTACTCTCATCATCTATAGATCAAAGGAAAATAGGGGGTGAACACTGGTAATGCTAATTGAGGGATGGGAGAGAACAAACACATGCATCCATATGCAATGCATGCTCCACAAATAAAGAATGATGCTCATGAGTCCATTTAATTAATTATTCACAATTTCTAGTCCACTACTAAGTCTCATCACCTATGGGTATAGTGCTATGCAATAGAGGTGGTATTCCCTACCTTGTACGTTGGGCCCTCAGGAATACAAGCTTGTTGTCAGCAGGAGCTAGCCGGTCTCGATTAAAGCCTTGGTCCCCCGGCCAATCCCTAGATGGTAACCCCATATATAATAATTTCCAGGCATACAGTACGTCATATCATGTCCAAATCCACAACTAATATCCCACATCACATCACCAAGTGCATTACTGATCAGGCAACTACATATGTCGGGATTAGTCCGTACCTAACCCCCTACGGACAAGGGGTGTAGCACTTGGGGATGTGATACCTAGCTAGCATACTAGATGATGCACAATCAATTCATCCATACCTCACATGCATACATGGGCACTTGCTCATGTCCCATCTCACTTACCTTACCTTCCATATTTTCATCACCATCATTTTTATCATACCACATACATAAAAGTAGATGCAAATGCAGAAAATAAATGCATATGCACAAATACAACCAGTGATGCATGAACAACAGTAATAAATAAACCAAAAGAAGTAAGATAGAGGGGCACCCACTCACCTGGAAAATCCGACTCTGTTCCCACTTTTCCAGGTGCAGAACTTGTTCCCTCACTGTTAACTAGAGCTCCTAAAATCAAATTAAGTCACATTACATACCCCTATCAACCCTACAAACCCCTTTTCAGACCCACACATTACTATCAAAGTTGGAGAGATGAAAGGTCTCTAGAAGCCTAACCGGCTGGAGACCCTGGCTCAACCGGTCGACCTGATGTCTCCCACCAGTTGTGCCCCCTACAGAATTTCAATTCTGCCTGCTCTTCCTATAGATTTTCTCCAAGTTTTTTGTTTCTGTTACCTTATTTCGGTAGTGGACTTTCACAACAGTATCAAAATACTTAATTTCCATCACTTAAATCATCAATTCACTAATCCACAAGTTAATTTTGATTAACTATACAATTTCAGCAAAAATTCCCAAGATCATACATCATTTTCCACAATCTCATTCACTGGTAAAGATTAGAGTAAAAATTTCATAATCAAACCTAAATCTAAGGTTGCATACATACATTTCTTCAAAAATTTCTCTTTGCATGTAAGAGATCATACCTCAATTACTTGCATGCAGAGTTAAGACATTCCAAGAGCAGAAATTATATAGGAATCTCACTTCTTCTCAAGCTCTCTTCCTGTTCTAACATTTCATGTGAAAGTCCACACACATTAACCCCAATTAGTCATGGTAGTTGTGCATCATTGTACATTCTTCTAACCAGTTCTTCAAACCAGAAATTAAAACTTCTAAAATAGGGATTTATACAGAATTTTTCCACGTTTCCTTCTATTCCTCAAATTCCAACCCAAATTAGTTCTTATCCCTTTAATTTCTGAAAATTTTCTTCTTGTTACAGGTTTACATAAGTGAGAATTAGACTTACCTTACCAGTGATCTAAGAACAAAAATTTCCCCTCTAATCTTCTTCTCCTTTCTCCTCTTCTTCTTCTTTTTCTTCTTTCCTTTTTCCTTCTCTTGCTATCCAATGAGTTTAGTGTGAGAAGAGGGTCGGTGGTGGCTCTCTTATAGCCCCACTAAAATACATATTACTTATACATATGAGGTGTATATGTATATATGTATTACTTAACTAAGACAATTTATGTTTAGAAATTAAATTAATTTATGATTTACTAATTAACTCACTTATCCATGTCAAACCCATGGAAATAGGTTCACATGTCCAATCTCTAAAAGTGGGACCCATTTTCAACCAATTCTAGCCATTCTGTCCACATGACAGGCCTTGTCATGTCCAAAATTCTTTAGCCGGTTGAGCCAAACTTGCTCCCCCTTTGGGTCTATTGTACTCCCTATCACTTCTAGTCCATTTTAAGGGTTAGTGAATATTTGTTGGCCCACTTTGCTTGCTGACTCTTCCAACACTGTTGGGAGGAGGCACAAGCTACCTTAGGTTTTTTTCTCTTTTTGCAGGTTTTGTATTTAAAAGACCTTAGGGACTATCGGACGCCATATCTTCAATTTTACACGTAAAGATGTCCCATTTCTTTTCATGGCTGCGAAGAAGACAAAATTCTGAGCAAGATGGACGTGTTGTATTAAAAGTACACATTCATTTTGGTAGTTGTACACATGATTATTCTTTTCAGGTTAGAAAAATAATAATGGACCAGAACAGAACCAAGATACAGGCCCAACCCTTCTGCAGTTGTACCAAGGGTACAAGTGAGTCCAGATTCCAACAAAGTAGGAGGGACCCCCATTGTGCGCCACTTTCTCTCTCCTTTAGGTGTTAAACACAAGATCTCATACTTTTTGGAGATTTGGTTGAAGATTCTCTATCTCTTACATTCCACTTAAACATCGAGGGCATGGATGGGATTTCCACGTGGAAAGGATGAGCTGACCCCAATAGTTGACAAAAGAAGACCTCATCTATAAGGAAAGGTCGAACCCGACATGGTAGACGAGAGGACTTATTGATAAAAGATCTCATCCACATGGAAAGGACGAGCCGACCGAACTAGACAGCAAGAAAAGACTTCATTTGTGAAAAGAAACCTTGACCCGAATTGATCGGCAAAAGAAGATTTCATCTGTGAGGAAAGAATGGCTGACCCAACATGGTTGGCAAGTAAAGACCTCATTCGTGATGAAATAAAGGCTGACCCAAACTGGTAAGCAAAAGAAGATTTCATCCATGAGGAAAGGACGAGCCGACCAAAGAAGACCACATCCGTGATGAAAGGAAGAGTCGACCCCAATGGTAGGCAAAAGAAGAGCTCATCTGTGATGAAACACAGACCAACCCAACTTGGTCAGCAAGAGACCTCATCCTTGAGGAAAGAAGAGTCTCTCAAAGGCACTACATGCCTTACGCTCTAAGGCACGCAAGTCCAAGCGCTGGCCCGGCACCTCAAGACCTTACGCTCTAAGGCACGCAAGTTCGAGCTTCAACCTGGTACCTTAAGACCTTTCCACACCAAGGCACACAAGTCTTACTTCTGCTCGGCACCTCAAAAGACCTATGTTCTAAGGCGCATAAGTCTAAGCCACAGATCAACACCTCAAGGCCTTACGTTGGAAGGCAAACAAGTCTGAGCCTCAACTCGACACATCAAGACTTTACGTTCTAAGGTGCACAAGATAGAGCCTCAGCTTGCCATCAAAGACCTAAGGTTCTAAAGGCCGCACAAAAACCAAGGCTCAGCTTGAACAAAGACCTTACGTTTTAAAGCACACAAAACCAAACCTCAACTAGTCATCAATGACCTTATGTTCTAAGGCAGGAAAGACCGAGCCAACAAGTCTTTGATGGTCGGCACTCAAAAGACAGACCCCGAAGGCCGAAATAAAAAGACAATTGTAAAAAATGACAAACTAACTAAATAGGGCAAGACTTAATAATATGGAGTCTGAGCCAAGCAGAATTTAGACGAGATTTTCATGAGATTTCTAGTTTAAAGTATTAATAGGGTTAGAAGTTCGACCATAATAAGCACATAAAGTCCTCGAGACCAAAGGGCCAACCCGACATGGTCGGTAAGAGAAGACCTCATTCATGAGGAAACAAAGGTCGACCCGAACTAGTTGGGGAAAGAAAATTTCATTAGTGAGGAAAGGATGAGCCAACCCCAATGGTCAGCTAAGTATAAGGAAAGAGGGGCCGATCCGATATAGTCGACAAAAGAAGACCTCATTTTTTAAAAAAGAAAGGTAAACCCAAATTGGTCAGTAAAAGATCTCATCCATGAGGAAAGGACGACCAGACCCCAATAGTCGAAAAGAGAAACTTATTCTTGGGGAAAGAGAGGCTGGCCTGAATTGGTCGACAAAATAAGATTTCATTCACAAGGAAAGGATGAGCTGACCATAAAACTAATGAAAGAAGGGCTGATCCACATGGTCGACAAAAGAAGAGCTCATTCCTGAGAAAAGAAAGGTCAACCCAAATTGGTCATTGAAAGATCTCATCGATGAGAAAAGGACGAGCCAACCCCAATGATCGATAATAGGAACTCATTCATGAGGAAAGAAAGGCCAACCATAACTGGTAGGCGAAAGAATATTTCATTCACAAGGAAAGGTGGAGCCAATCCCAATGGTCGACAAAAGAACACCTTATCTGTAAGGAAAGAAAGCCCAGCCCGATCTGATTGGCGAAAAAAGATTTCATCCACGAGGAAAGGACGAGTCGACCCTAATAATCGGCAAAAAAATACCTCATTAGTAAGGAAAGAATGCCCGACCCAACATGGTCAAAAAGAGAAGACCTAGTTCGTGACAAAAGAAAGGCCAACCTGAACTGGTCGAAAAAGAAAATTTCTTCAGCTAGGAAAGGATGAGCTGACTCCAATAGTAGACAAACTATGAGGAAAAAAGGATCAATCCGACATAGTTGACAAAAGAAGACCTCAATTGTGAAGAAAAAGGTCGACCCAAATGGGCTAGTAAAAGATCTCATCCACGAGGAAAGGACGAGCCGACCCCAATGGTCAACAAACTATGAGCTCAGAAGGGCCTATCCGACATGGTGGATGAAAGAAGACCGCATTCGTGAGGAAAGAATGGTCGACCCAAATTGGTCAATAAAAGATCTCATCCACAAGGAAAGGACGAGCTGAACCCAATGGTTGACAATAGAATTATTAATGAGGAAAGATAGGCCAACCCTAACTAATCGGCAAAAGAAGATTTCATTCACAAGGACTAGCCGACCCCAATGGTCGACAAAAGAACACCATATTCATGAGGAAAGAAAGGCCAACCCAAACTAATCGGAAAAAGAAGATTTAATCCATGAGAAAGGGATGAGCCAACCCAAATAGTTGGCAAAACAAGACCTCATCTACAAGGAAAGAAGGGCCAACCCGACATGGTCGGCAAGAGAAAGGCCAACCAGATCTGGTCAATAAAAAATCTCATCCGCGAGGAAAGGATGAGCTGACCGAACTGCAGGGCAAGAGAAGACTTCATTTGTTAAAAAAAAAAAACCCTACCCGAACATGTCGGCAAAAGAAGATTTAATGAGGTAAGAATGACTGACCCGACATGGTCGGCAAAAGACCTCATTCATAAAGAAAGAAAAGCCGACCTGAATTGGTTAGAAAAAGAAAATTTCAGCCATGAGGAAGGGACAAGCCAATCAAAGAACTCACCCTTCAAGAATGGAACAGTCGATCCCAATGGCCAGCAAAAGAAGAACTCATCTGTGAGGAAACAAAGACCGACCTGACTCGGTAGGCAAGAGAAGACCCCATTTTTTAGGAAAGAATGGTCCTTTCAAGGCACTTATGAACTAACTCTCTAAGGCACATAAGTACAAGCATCGGACGACACCTCAAGACCTTACGCTCTAAGGCACGCAAGTCTGAGTTTCAACTTGGCACCTCGAGAACTTACGCACTAGGGCACGCAAGTATGTCTTTAGCATGGCACCTTGTGAAATAACCTAGAGGGGGGGGTGAATAGGTTATACTAGTGGAATTTAACTCTTTTCGATGTATAGATCACAAGTGTGATTGTAATTTAAAAGCGATGCTGAATAAATAAAATAAGAACAACCACAACATAAGATATATAGTGGTTCGACTCAATTCGAGTCTAATCCACTCCCTACAAGAATCCTCTTGTAAGGTATTCCACTAGTTCTCTCTTTCAGTACAGTAATTAGGGAAGAAAACCTTTACAATCTTTTTACGGATAAGAGTATCCTTACAAATCTCCTTTCCAGGCAGAGAGATGCCTTCACAATCTCTTTTAGACGTAGAGAGAGACCTTTCTCTTTTTAGGATAAGAGTATCCTTACAATCCTAAGTACAGTCTAGAATTGTAAAAAACAGAAAATAAGAAATAGTGGAATGAGAGGAATACCTCAAGTGTGGTGCAAATGAGAATGAATAATAAATGATGAGTGATGCACCTTTTGTAAAGTCCTCTCTTACGGCTTTGACTTGCACAGGAGAGAGTAGAGGACTTTGATTAAGATTTGAGCCTCTTGTTTGGGATTTGTGTAATAGAATAACTCAAGTAGAAATAAACTTCTCTAATGCTTGCAACAATGCTCTTAAAGCTCTTTCTTAATTAATAATTAATTAAGAGTGATTAGGGTATTTATAGGTTAACTTAGTGAAGCATTTTAGGTAGGGAATCAAGCTCTAACGGACATATTCTGGGTGCACCGGTCGACCTCCATCGGTAGCCGGTCGACCGCCAAGAGCCGTTGTAGGCAAAATATAGCCGTTGGGGCACTTCTAGGCAGTCACGGGTCGACCGAGACTTTCAGATGGTCGACCGCCTATGGTCTCGGACATGTCCGGTCGACCGGGGCTTCCAGACGGTCGACCGCCAACATGACATGCTCTGTTTTGACAGAATGCTGTCATACTGACCAGTCATCAGTTTTTTGACCATAACTTTTTTGTCAGACCTCAGATTGATCTGAAATCAGTTGCGTTGGAATCACAACTCAATTTTCTACAACTTCTATGAAGGTTTCGTCTCCTGATACTAACTTTGAGATTTCCTAAAATACCCTTGAGTTAGGTTACAGTGTGTTCCACACCACTTAGAGACTTTCCATACCTAGTCAAGGCATGCTCTATGGTCATTCTAATATGATGCAATGCACATGCATGAGGTGAGTGCATATAAGTATGTGGAAATTACAAATTACATTAAAAATAACTAATCTATCCTAGTGGTCTTCTTCTTCACTTGAATCTTCCATTCTTTAGCCCTTCATCTTCTTTCCTTCTTGTTTGCTGTTTCATGTCTTTAAGCTTAGCTTCATGTCTTGATTCGACCTTTGATCTTCTAAGAGTTTCTTCAAGCTAATCACACTTTAACAATCAAGCTAAAGATGTATGTTTGTTTGTTAACACCAAAACATGGCAAGGAGTGTGGACATGTTTCCCAACAATCTCCCCCTTTTTGGTGATGACAAACAAACATAGACAATGAAACCAAATACAAGAAAAAATTTGACTATCTCTGTGTAAAGATCAATAGGATAATGAAATGCAGAGCCAGAAAGTAAACAAGGATAGATAAAGTCATTTCCATAAACAATTTAACATTTCCATAAACAGTTTAAAGATAATACTATCATTGTCATTGTTATACTATCATTGTCATTGTCAGAAGTAAATATTCTCCCCCTTTTGTCAACAGCAAAAAGGTAATCAAAACGACACAAAAAAAAGATACTCCCCTGAGTATGTGCCACATAGAAAAGTAGCATAAGTTCAACTTTCCATAAATTTCAAAAGTATATAATAATAAAGCGACTGAAACAAACATAAAATTTGCAAGAAGAAAACATAAGTTCTAATCTGCTGCATCCTCATCCTCCATGTCCGTCTCGTCATTGTCTTCTTCGTCATCCTCAACGTCCTCTTCGTTGCGGAGGAGCTTGAGAATCTCATTCTGCTTTCTTTCCATTTTTGCCAACTGGGCAAGGATGATATTTCCAACTTTCTGAAGATCAACAACAGTTGCATAGGCTGAGGTCTCATCACTGCCTGGTTGTTGTGGCTGGCTGGGTCCAGCAGTAGTCTTTTTGGAGTGTGTGGACTGCTGGGGAAGAAGATGCATTTTGCGAATGGTGGAAATATTGATCTCTTGGGCAAATGGGTCAAATGATTCACTAGAAAAATCTACTAGAAAGTGGTCCATGATTTGGCAAATCATCCGTCCATAGGGTAGATTTCCCTTTTGAAGTCTATCACCACGGGTAATCATGGTTTTGAGCAGGATGTAAGGAAGGTTGATGGGTACACTTTTGCAGACACAGTAGGTAAGATAGGCATGAAATGGGGAGACTTCATCTCTATGACCACTCTTTGGGAGAATGTTGTAAGAGATGATAAGATTGACAATCCTCCCTATATCCGTAAGTTCTTTAGCCTTAATTTTGTGTGTATTAGCATATTCCTTTATAATGCTAGAATACACACAGTCAACATCCATGAATTGTTCTATGTAGGTCTTGGGTTGGTAGTATTTGAGGTCCCCTGTCACAAAAATGTCTAGGATTTCTCCTAAAATCAAGATGTCGATGTCTATTGGAACGCCCTTAACATAGGAATGGACCAAAAGGGTGTCACCTTCACCAGAGAAGGTAAGGTTGCAAAAGAACATTTTGACTAAATGGGGATAACAATGGGAGTCAAGTTTAAGAATGTTACCCCATCCCAAAGCATCAAAAAGGTCTTTGATGTCATACCTGGACAAGAGTCAGTATTGATGGTCCTACCTTGCTCTATGTTGCGAGAGATGTAGAGATCCCATGATTCTTGAGCAATGGTGGAGGAGAACCATGGATCTTTGTCAGAGGCCTTCCTTTTTCCTTTCTGAGCCACGATTTTCTTACCTCTATTTGGGTGGTGAGAGTCCATGATGATTAGAGGTGTAAGAGAGAAAGAGATGCAAGGGTTTTGGGAGATGAATAGGAATGAATCTCAAGAGTTATAGGGTAGAATGAAGTTCTAGGCTAGGGTTTTGGGAGATGAATAGTCGAAATAGGGTTTTAGGCCAAATAGGATTCTAAAGTTTTGAAAAAAATTTGTTAAAAAGTTGATTTTAAAGAGCTAAGAATCAAATTTTCGGCGGCGTCGGTCGACCGGTATATTGTGGCGGTCGACCGGTATCCCTTTCGGTTAGAGGTGGTCGACCGGAAGTCCTTGGCGGTCGACCATCAAACCATTCGGTCAGTGCCGGTCGACGGGTATATTGGGGAGGTCGACCGGTTGATTCCAAGAAATTTTTAGAAAAAAAAACCTTTATGGCTGTGGAAAGGATTTTTCAAGTCCGGGGCTTTAGGAAAAGAATTTTCAAAAAGAAATGTTTATTCAGCCAAACGGGTTGCAAATGCCAAGTTCCTTCCTTAGGAAACTAAAACGCTCTTCACCAAGAGGTTTAGTAAATATATCTGCGAGTTGTTTATCAGTTTCAATGAATTCTAGAGAGACATCACCATTTTGAATGGTGTCTCATAGAAAGTGGTGTCGAATATCAATGTGCTTTGCCCTTGAGTGTAAAATGGGATTTTTACTCAAGTT
>NC_056559.1:16490433-16493069 GCF_013358625.1 Macadamia integrifolia | reverse complement strand
TGATGAGTGAAATTTCCTTTTCCATGTCAAATTCTTCATCTTCTTCATCATCACTTACTTCTTCGATAGGTTGAGTTGATTTTAGCGCTATGGTTCTCCTTTTCTCAGAATTTGGTTTGTCGGTATTCAGCTCTACTTCATGCGTTTGGAGAGATCCAAGCAAGTAGTCCAAGGAGATTTTCGTCAAATCTTTGGCTTCTTCTATTGCTGTTTTCTTGGGTCTCCAAGCTGCAGGTAAGGCTCTTAAGATTTTTCTGACTTTTTCAGCGTTAGTATAAGTCTTGCCTAAACCTTTAAGATTATTCACAATATCAGTAAATCTAGTGAACATAGAAGTTATTGACTCATTTTCTTTCATAGAGAATGACTCGTAATCAGAGACAAGTTGATCTACCTTTCTTTCTTTTACCTCTGCTGTACCTTCGTGTGTGACAAGAAGCATATCCCAAATTTCTTTAGCTGTGTCACATGCAATGACTCGGTTGAACTCTTGTTCATTGAGGGCACATTGAAGGAACGTAATGGCACGGAAGTTGTACTGGATGAGGGTGATGTCTTCAGCCGTCCATTCTCCTTCATCCTTAGGTACTGTCTTTCCATCAACTATCTTGGTGATAGTGTATGGTCCATTCTCTATGGCTCTCCATACAAGAATGTTGTGACCACACACAAAATTCTTGAATCTGCACTTTCAGAAAGAAAAGTTTTCTCCATTAAAGTACGGGGGTCTCGAGGTGTTCATGCCTTCTGGTGGTCCTTGGAATGTGGTTATGGTCTTTGACTCACTATTAAGACGATATAGTCTTAAATAAATTGAGCTCTTGCTCTGATACCAATTGAAATAACCTAGAGGGGGGGTGAATAGGTTATACTAGTGGAATTTAACTCTTTTCGATGTATAGATCACAAGTGTGATTGTAATTTAAAAGCGATGCTGAATAAATAAAATAAGAACAACCACAACACAAGATATATAGTGGTTCGACTCAATTCGAGTCTAGTCCACTCCCTACAAGAATCCTCTTGTAAGGTATTCCACTAGTACTCCCTTTCAGTACATTAGGTAGGGAAGAAAACCTTTACAATCTTTTTATGGATAAGAGTATCCTTACAAATCTCCTTTCCAGGCAGAGAGACGCTTTCACAATCTCTTTTAGAGGTAGAGAGAGACCTTTCTCTTTTTAGGATAAGAGTATCCTTACAATCCTAAGCACAGTTTAGAATTGTAAAAAACAGAAAATAAGAAATAGTGGAATAAGAGGAATACCTCAAGTGTGGTGCAAATGAGAATGAATAATAAATGATGAGTGATGCACCTTTTGTAAAGTCCTCTTTTACGGCTTTGACTTGCACAGGAGAGAGTAGAGGACTTTGATTAAGACTTGAGCCTCTTGTTTGGGATTTGTGTAATAGAATAACTCAAGTAGAAAATAAACTTCTCTAATGCTTGCAACAATGCTCTTAAAGCTCTTTCTTAATCAATAATTAATTAAGAGTGATTAGGGTATTTATAGGTGAACTTAGTGAAGCATTTTAGGTAGGGAATCAAGCTCTAACAGACATATTCTGGGTCCACCGGTCGACCTCCATCGGTAGTCGGTCGACCGCCAAGAGCCGTTGTAGGCAAAATATAGCCGTTGGGACACTTCCAGGTAGTCATCGATCGATCGGGACTTTCAGACGGTCGATCGCCTATGGTCTCGGACATGTCCGATCGACCGGGGCTTCCAGCCGGTCGACCGCCAACATGACATGCTCTGTTTTGACAGAATGCTGTCATACTGACCAATCATCAGTGTTTTGACCATAACTTTTTTTTCAGACCTCAGATTGATCTGAGATTAGTTGCGTTCGAATCACAACTCAATTTTCTACAACTTCTATGAAGGTTTTGTCTCCTGATACTAACTTTAAGATTCCCTAAAATACCCTTGAGTTAGGTTACAGTGTGTTCCACACCACTTAGAGACTTTCCATACCTAGTCAAGGCATGCTCTATGGTCATTCTAATATGATGCAATGCACATGCATGAGGTGAGTGCATATTAGTATGTGAAAATTACAAATTACATTAAAAATAACTAATCTATCCTAGTGGTCTTCTTCTTCACTCGAATCTTCCATTCTTTGGCCCTTCATCTTCTTGGTATCTGTCATACTGACCAGTCATCAGTGTTTTGACCATAACTTTTTTGTCAGACCTCAGATTGATCTGAGATTAGTTGCGTTGGAATCACAACTCAATTTCCTACAACTTCTATGAAGGTTTCGTCTCCTGATACTAATTTTAAGATTTCCTAAAATACCCTTGAGTTAGGTTACAGTGTGTTCCACACCACTTAGAGACTTTCCATACCTAGTCAAGGCATGCTCTATGGTCATTCTAATATGATGCAATGCACATGCATGAGGTGAGTGCATATAAGTATGTGGAAATTATAAATTACATTAAAAATAACTAATCTATCCTAGTGGTCTTCTTCTTCACTCGAATCTTCCATTCTTTGGCCCTTCATCTTCTTTCCTTCTTGTTTGCTGTTTCATGTCTTTAAGCTTAGCTTCATGTCTTGATTCGACCTTCGATCTTCTAAGGGTTTCTTCAAGCTAATCACACTTTAACAATCAAGTTAAAGATG
>NC_056559.1:16475302-16490413 GCF_013358625.1 Macadamia integrifolia | reverse complement strand
GGAAAAGGAGAAAGGAAACTCAAAATTTGCAGCATCAGTCAGTAGCCATGATATTTTTTTTTATTCCATCGACATTCCTGAAGAAACAATAATTAAAATACTTCGACAGTAAGAATACCACAATATAATATCAAAATAGATTCCACAAAATAATTGAAGTTGATAAACTAATGCGTATCAAATAAGGATAGTCTAACCTTAGATATTCAAGATTCCCCAATCAACCTAAAGAGGGAACAAATTCCATAGTTCATTTCCAACTTTAAGATCACCATAACGTTAAAAATTCTAACTAAACCTCAAAATTTTAATAATATATGTGCAAACAATGATGAGTTTGATATCTAAAAGACCCCCTCCAAGCCTCCGCTAGTCCGTATTAACCATGCATTCTTCAATCCTGTGTCTTGCCTTATAATTTTATGTGCATCACTATGCAAACATTACGTAGCAAAAATCAAACAATTAGCCCTTTAAAAAACAAAACAGTGAAATCTTGCATTAAAAAAAAACAAAGCAACAAATCAAGGATATTTTTTGTGGCCTCACCCATGACCATGTCCGGGACTCACAATTAATCCAGTTGAAAACTATATTCAACTAAACATTGATTTAAACACCACTAGAAAGAAGCATGCCTATACTCAATACCAAGGAGCAGAACAAAGTAGATAATTAAAATCAAACATTATTCTAGTATATACCGACTTTCTTCTGTTTTGAACAGTAGCACACACCTCTGTAGAAGAAGCAAACACAATAACGTCAAAAATCATAATTCAAATAAAAATAAAATGAAAAAATGAGGAAACTCGATGAATGTTCTCGAGTAGACCCCCTCAGCTTGACTCATTAACCATGCACTCCTCAATTTTGTGGCATACGATATCTTTCGATGCGCCGCAAACAGTGTGCAAAATAAATCAAATAATTCAACGGCTAATCCAACACAATAACAACATGCATTACAGTGACAAAGTAAGTAAATAGGGAAAAAACAAAATAAAAAATAAAGATTGGCCAAGATGAATGGTATTAAGGAAAAGTACCCACATTTTGTACAGCTTCACTCATAACCATGTCCTCGACTAACAACCAACTTTGAAAAAAATAAGCATCACAAATTTAAACAATGCTACAAAAAATTATGTTTTACAATTAAACTAATAAATGATAATTATGGAGACGGAAGGGAAAAAGGGGGGGGGGGACTCATTTTTTCAATTATGTACCTAGGGGTGTCAAAACCTAGCCCGAAACGACTGAAACCGACCGATAAAACCCAAACCAAACCAAACCAAACCAAACCGTTCCTTATCCGATCTTTATTGGATTGGTTTTGAACTAAGGTAAAACCGAACCGACCAATAATCAAACCGTAACCAAACCGAATGAAACCGATAAGAAAATAAATGATTATGATATTATAAATTGGTGAATTGACTATCCATTTTTCACAATATTAGTGAGAAAATTTTTTATTGTAAAGGGAATTGTTACAAATCATTGAATATTAGATTATAAATAGAGAAATTGATTTGTAAATTGTAATAGTGCCTCCATTGATTCCCTTGTTCACTATACAAACCTAGTTGGGTACTTAAATGAAGGATTCGTTTGTGATTTCAATATTAGTTATCTTCTTAGTAATTTGTTATCCATTGGTTTCAATATTAGTTCCCTTACAACAATAAACCATGATTTAATCATAATCATAAACTTAAAGTGTTTTTTTCATCAAATATTGTCACTATAAGTTATATATGTAAGATTTCATTATGGTTCAAGCCCAATAATAAACCAATCTAAACAGGTATTAACCCAATATTGAAAAATCAAGATAAACCGAACCAAACTGGACCGAAATTGAAACCGACCAAAAATCGAAGTTCCTTAATGGATTGGTTTTGGACTCCCTCATTCCTAGACTGAAACCGATTCAACCCGATCGAAAACGAACCAAACCGAACTGTCAAATTAACTCCCCTATATGTACCTACATTTTCACACCAAGAAATATTTGCAAAAGGCGTACAAACACAATAACGTAAAACATAATTTGAATAAATGATAAAGCAAATAATAAAAGGTAAAAAAAAACCTCAACTCGTATACATGTGCCACATCACGAGCACCTAATCTACAAAAATAATGAAGTTAAAAAATAAAATTGGATAGCAGAAGAAGGCAACAAAAAGGGGAAAAAAACAAGGAAAAGGAGAAAAGAAACTCAATTTTTGCAGCCTCAGTCACCAGCCACTGATATTTTTCTTTATTCCATCCACATTCCTAAAGCAAAAATTATTCCAATACTTTTCCAGAAAGAATATCACAGTATAATATCAAAATAGATTCCAAAAAATAATTGTAGTTAATAAAGTAATACATATCAAATCAAAATTTGGAAGAAACCCCCTCTTTCAAACTCGAAAGCACATCCTAGAATAGTCTAACTTTAGATATTTGAGAAACGATACTCAACCAGAAGAATAAACAAATTCCATAGCTCAGTTCGAACTTTAAAATCACTATATCGATAGAAATTCTAACTAAACCTAAAAAAAAATAAGTTATGTGCAAACAATGATGAGTTTGATGTCTTTAAAAAGACCCACGCCAAGCCTTTGTTAATCCTCATTAACCATACATTCCTCAATAATCCCTGTCTTGCCTTATAATTCTATTCGCATCACTATGCAAACATTATGTATCAAAAATCTGATGTCCTAAGGTGCATAAGACCAAACCTCAACTCGGCATCAAAGACATTATGTTTTAAGGATAGGGAAAACTAAGCCAACGAGTCTTTTGGTGGTTGGCACTCAAAAGCTCGACCCCGAAGTTCGGTACAAAAAGACAACCGCAAACAATCAAAAGTAAACAAAGATGTCTTCATTAAACTGAAGATCAATGACTTGATCTAAGTATAGAATCCTTGCTTGTTGAACTCCTATAGGCAAACCTACGAACCTCGACATGGTCGGCAAGAGAAGATCTCATTTGTGACGAAAGAAAGGGCGACCCGAACTGATCCGACAAAAGACCTCATTTGTGAGGAAAAAATGTCAACCCAAGTAAAAGATCCCAGTCCATGAGGAAAGGTTGATCCGACCCCAATGGTCGACAAGCGACTCAATTTTTAGTAGAGAAAGGCCTACCCTAACTGGTCGACAAAAGAAGATTTCATTCACAAGGAAAGGACGAGCTGACCCCAATGGTCAGCAAACTATGAGGAAATAAGGGCCAATCCGTCATAGTCGACAAAAGAAGACCTCATTCGTAATGAAAGAAAGGTTAACCCAAATTGGTCAGTAAAAGATCTCATCCACAAGGAACAGACGAGCTGACCCTAATGGTAGACAAGAATAACTCATTCATGAGGAAAAAAAGGCTAATCCCAACTAGTCAAAAAAAGAAGATTTCATTCACAAGGAAAGGACAAGCCGATCCCAACAGTCAGCAAAATATAAGGAAAGAAGGGTCGATCCAACACGGTCGACAAAAGACCTCATTTGTGAGAAAAGAAAGTTCGACCCAAATTGATTAGTAAAAGATCTCATCCACGAGGAAAGGCGAGCCAACCCCAATGTCGATAAGAACTCATTCGTGAGAAAGAAAGGCTAACCCTAACTAGTTGGCAAAAGATCTCATCCGCAAGGACCCCAATGGTTGGCAAAAGAAGAGCTCATCCGTGATGAAACAAAGACCGACCCGACTTGGTCGGCAAGAGAAGAACTCATCTTTCAGGAAAAAAGGGTTGTTCTAACGTACTACACACCTTATGCTCTAAGGCACACAAGTCTAATCTTCGGCCCAACACCTCAAGACCTTATGCTCTAAGGCACGAAAGTCTGAGCTTCAACTTGGTACCTCAAGATCTTACGCACCAAGGCACGCAAGTCCTGCTTCTACTTGGAACCTCGAAAGACCTTACACTCTTAACGCTTGCAGGTTAGAGCTTCGGCTTGGAACTTAAAGTCCTTATGTTCTAAGGCGCACAAGTCCGAGCCACAGATAGACACCGCGAGACCTTACATTCCAAGGCGCACAAGTTCGAGCCTCAACTCGGCACCTCAAGACTTTACGTTCTAAGGTGCACAAAACCAAGCCTCAGATCGCCATCAAAGACCTAAGGTTCTAAAGGCACACAAAAACCAAGGCTTAGCTTGAAATAAGCCCTTACGTTTTAAAGCACACAAATCTACACCTCAGCTAGACATCAATGACCTTACGTTCTAAGGCAGGAAAGACCGAGCCAATAGGTCTTTGATGGTAGCACTCAAAAGACCGACCCCGAAGGCCGGTACAAAAAGACAATTGTAAAAAATGACAAACTAACTAAATAGGGCAAAAACAAACAAAATCCAAAGAAGGGTCAAGATGAATGGTACTAAGGAAAAGTATCCACATTTTGTACCGCAGAACCCATAACCATGTCCTAGGCTCACAACCAACCTTGAAAAAAAATAACCAATCACAGATTTAAACAACACTACAAAAGAGTATGTCTTACTATTAATACTAATGAATTAGAATTAATAATGAGATGGAAGAAAAAGGGGGGGAACTCATTTTTTCAATTATGTACCTACTTTTCTAGACACCAAGAAATATTTGTAGAAGACGTATATACATAATAACGTAAAACATAATTTGAAGCAATAATAAAGCAAATAATAAAGGTAAAAAAAAAAAAAAAACTCAACTCGCACGTACCCTGAGGCCAGTAGCGAATTAAAAAATCGGTGGCCATACTTGAACCCCAATCCGCACAAGCATAATCAAGGTGAGGGATGGTTGACTTTTACTTATGGGAATGTTTAATCATTTTAGAACTGCTCACATGTATAGATTTTGTATGATTATTTATATTGCTTAAATGATGATGATGTTCTATTACATGTTACCTTTTGATGGAAATAATATGAAATATATATGGATATGTGTGGTAGGATCCAGTAAGGCCAAGGTGGCACCGATACCGTGATTGCCGTATGTTTGCTGCATTCATGCATTGATTATGTGCATTAGAGTTACTTGTAGTCGCGGATTACACTTTGTGGTCGAGGTGTTCCAGATATCGTATACTCCGAGACTGCATTTGGAAATGGATACGCTTCTTGGCCGATGGTAATCCCGGTGTTACGTAGTCCATACTCAACTGTTTATGCATACTAGACTAGGTAAACAGTTGCGGGTTACACTTTATGGCCGATATGTTCCCGAGTATCTATGAGACAGTAGTTCATGTCCATGCTCTCAAGTCGATTATCCATCCTCCTCAACAGATTTGTGGAGGTGTCCAGGCGAGCCATCACGTCATTATGACCATAAGGCCTTGCACCCCTAGTGCTACGAGAAGAGGCAACAGTGGAGCCCATAGCCTGTGGGTTAAGTGGTGGAGCACCACCAACAACACCATCAGCGCCTCCACCAACACCTCCACCAACACTTCCAGCACCACCTCCCTAGTGACCCTCCACCTCCATTAGATATTCCCCCTTAGACTCATCGGGTGAGACCTCACCATATCCAGTATCTACTTCAAGGAATCCTGGTTGAAGTCTATCATATCATTGCCTAGATTTTCCTCATCTTCCAAGTTCACCCCAAAGCGGAAGAACACATCAGTCAGAATCCTCCCATAGCATAGATTTCCAGCCCTGCGTGTCCCTCCCTCGGACCTTGTCACATTGGTCTACATCAGTAAGTGGAGAAGACGAACCTGCACCCCCATATACATAGTACGTCACATAGGCATGTAGCACGGACACCTCGACGTAGTGGCCACAAGTAGGAAGGACATTTAGCTAAACTGCCCTACAGACAACCTTCGGGGTGGCTCGATAGTTAGTAGTACAGTCCCACCCAAAACTTGCCTTGGTGAGCATGTTGTTCATCTCTTGTCGGGCCCTGGCATTCTGAAACTCATGGGATAGAGTCCTGAGAGGGCAGTAGACCGGCTCTCCTGCATTAGAGACCATCAGAATATTTGCCAGCTACCCCATATCGAAGGAGATTTTGACCCTTTTCACCCAGGAAGTGATTCTCATCTCCGTGCCGCGGTTCACACATTGGAGGTTGTAGTAGAATAACCTCATCAGCCGTGGGTACTATTTCATGTTGGGTTTTAGGATACGATCACACATTGGAGGTTGTAGTAGAATAACCTCATCAGCCATGGGTACTATTTCATGTTGGGTTTTAGGATACGATACCACCCAATAGCCTCAAAAGCGTTAACAAAAGCGAAACTGTCAGAAATCCCTAGTCTGCACGTACTTCCCAGGATCCACATTCCGATACTCAAAGCTTTCCCAACTATCCTGTTCAGCCACATAGCGGAACAGTTATTGGTCATACTATTTTTCTTCAGGAATGGCCGATTGTTCTTGTGCGACGACACGAGTGCGAACATGGCGACCATACATAATTTTAATGAGATTTCTAAGGTTTTAGAGAATAAAACCTAAGTTAGAAGAGTACATCAAATCTCACAGAGAATGTAAAACCTAATTAATAGAAGGAAGAAAACCCACCTTCGATGCGTGGAAGGCATCGATCAGTCGTAAAATCACACGTAGAAGGTGAGGGAAAATTGGGGCAGACCTTCTTGGACGCTTCCTCTCATTTCCCACAGCTATAGTTACGGTTTTGTGAGAAAGAACTAAAACCCGAGCCTATCTATAGAATTTTTTGGCTCACTGAAAACAAGCCACTAGAAACACTGGGTCTGTTTCCGTTGGCTGTTTCCGCTGAACCTTTTCTGAAATGTTTGGTCTCTGTTACCTCTATTAGAAACAAGACTAATATTTCCAGTGGATTATGCCCCTGTTTTCGGTGAACCTTTTTGGGACGAAAATATTTATTTTATTTTATTTTTATTTATGGAGATTGTTTCCCCAGTTGGGGTAATGCTTCCTTATTATGCACAATATCGAGAGATACATTGTGGGCCCCACTATGTATGCATGTGTACCTATAACATGCAATTTTATACATGCATGTGAACTAATCGGATTCCTCCATAAGAATTATGTCATGCTGGAACACCCAGTCCCGTTCTCGATCACGCGAAACCGGGGTAGACCCCGAAATGCACCACCGACTCTGCCAGTACTCACCACTCATGATGTTGCCTCCATCATGAGGGAGGTTGAAGAGAGATAGAACCAATTCATGGCCGGGATTGATAATTGGATCCAAATGGCAATGGAAGCCCGAAATGCACCACCCGCACCCCCTACTCTACCGGCACCCATCTGGTGCCCGCTGGCTCGGCCACTCTCCAAACATCCGGTGGGGCACAAGGGCAAGTACATGGACAAGGGAAAGTGCAAGGACAAGGGCAAGTACACGGGCAAAAGCAGCAACACGTACATGGGCATGTACAAGATCGAGCTTTGGAACAAGCCCAAGTACATGTAGAGGGTTGGACTGATCTGGCCAAGATGATGGAGAAGTTCCAGAGGCTTAGACCCCCCATGCTTCTCAAAGGTGGGCTAGGATCCGTTGTTGCCATCAAGGTGGATTGGTGGCATAGAGAAAGTGTTTAGGTTGATGGGCCACACCGATGAACAGAAAATCTTCTATGCGGGCTACCAACTACAAAATGAAGCCGATGATTGGTGGAGTGCTACTGAGCCCATTTTGAGGGTGAATAAACCAAACCCCATTTGGGAGGACTTCAAGGGGACCTTCTTTGAGAACTATTTTTTGAAAATCTTCTGGGATAGAAGAGAGTGAGTTCTCCCAATTGGTGCAAGGATCCCGATCCATGCTTGAGTATAAACAACGCTTTGAGGAGATATTCCATTTTTCTCCTGAGCATCTCAAAGGTGATAGGGCCAAGGCTAAGAGGTTTGAAAAGGGGTGAGGCAAAGTATTAGGTCAACCATAGTTGGGTTGAAGCTACAGACATATGCCGAGGTAGTCAAAGTGGCCAAATCTATTGAAGACCAGCATAGAGATAACTTCTCAACCCAGCAGGGAATGGAAAAGAGGCCTATGGGGGCTACTAACTCCAGGGGAGGTAGCAAACCCTTCAGAGTGTCTTATATCAACCCAACTCTAGTGCAGTTCAGAAAGCCTGAGGCTAGCCAGACTTCTCAATCCTCCCACTCTAGTGGTGTGTCTCAGTCTGTGCGGTTGAGCCAGGGTGTTTCCATTGTGACCAATCAGGCCACCTAGCCAGAACATACCCCCACCGGAGGCCAGGTGATGCACCTTACACTTTGCTACCTAGGCCCCAGCAGACCAGCACAACCCCCACAGGGCCAAAGACCACAAGGAAAGGTGTTTGCCATGACTGCCAAAGATATAGAGGCTGCACCCGGTGTAGTGACAAGTACTTTATTGATATCATTATTACCTGCACATGTGTTGTTTGACTCAGGAGCCTCTCATTCATTTGTGTCACCGGAATTTGCAAAGGAGATTAGAATCCCACCCAAGAGTTTGACTCCGCGCTTGGCAGTGAGCACACCCACAGGCAGTGTGGTGGGTCTGAACTATGTCTATAAGCCTTGTCCGGTGACCATTAGTGGACATGATTTGAATGCTCACTTTATCAAGTTGGAGATGACCAACTTTGATGTGATCCAAGGGATAGACTGGGTGTATGCATACAGAGCCAGTGTGCTATGTGCAAAGAAGATCATTTTCAGACCTCGTGACAAGGGTGAGTTCATCTTTCAAGGGGATAAGCCCAAGAAACCCAAGAAGGTTATCATATCAGCCCTCCAGATGAAGAAAGCTACTGGATAAGGGATGTCAAGGCTACCTAGCATCTGTGATGGATACTGAGATAGAGGTTAGACCATTAACCAAGTTAGATGTGGTGAGGGAATTTTTCGATGTGTTTTTGAATGACTTGACAGGTTTACCCCTGGACCGAGAGATAGTGTTATAGATCTACTCCCCAGCTCGGGACCAGCATCAAAAGCCCCTTACAGCATGGTCCCCATAGAATTAAAGGAATTGTAGGTGCAACTTCAAGATCTTCTGAAGAAGGGATTCATTAGACCTAGTGTATCTCTATGGGGAGCACTAGTACTGTTTGCCAAGAAAAAGGACGGAAGTATGAGGCTGTGCATTGATTACTGGGAGCTTAACAAGCTAACCATCAAAAACCATTATCCCTTACCAAGGATAGATGATTTGTTTGATTAGTTATAGGGTGCCAAGGTATTCTCTAAGACTGACCTTAGATCGGGTTACCACCAGCTCAAGATCAGGGATAGTGATATCAGCAAGACAACCTTCAGATCAAGGTATGGACATTACAAGTTCCTGGTGATGTCATTTGGGTTGACCAATGCACCGGTGGCATTTATGGATTTGATGAACCGGATATTCCAGGATGTCTTAGACAAGTTTGTGATCGTATTCATTGATGACATCTTGGTATACTCTAAGAGTGCAGAGGAACATGTTCATATGAGGTTAGTGTTGTAACATCTGAGAGAGAAGCACTCTATGCCAAATTCAGCATGTGTGAGTTCTGGCTGTCACAGGTGGCATTCCTAGGCCACATTGTCTCAGACAAAGGTATAGAGGTTGACCCATGCAAGCTAAAGAGTTCTAGAATGGGACCCCCAAGAGTGTGGCAGACATACGTAGTTTTCTCGAATTGGCCGGATACTACAGGAGGTTTATTGAGAGCTCCCGCATTGCTACCCCAATGACCCGACTCACACAAAAGGGTGTGAAATTTGAGTGGTCTGATGCTTGTGAAAAGAGCTTCAAGTAGCCAAGGCAAAGGTTGGTATCAGCACCGGTCATGACTATTCCGACTGGTGTAGGTGGTATGGTTGTGTATAGTGATGCCTCCAAACTGGGATTGGATTGTGTATTGTTGCTTATGCATCCTGCCAATTGAAGGATTATGATAAGAACTACCCCACCCATGATTTGGAGTTAGCAGTAGTGATTTTTACATTGAAAATCTGGAGGCATTACTTGTATGGTGAGAAGAGTGAGATTTACAGTAACCATAAGAGCCTTAAGTATTTCTTCGCCCAAATGGAGCTCAACATGAGACAAAGGCATTAGTTAGAGTTGATGAAGGACTATGACTATACTATCCACTATCACCTAGGAAAGGCCAATGTGGTAGCTGATACACTTAATCGAAAATCCCAATCACTGACTCTTGCATCATTGACCACCAATGAGCATCTCATAGAGGAGGCCAGTAAACTAGATTTGGAGCTACTAATGGAAGGTGTCACCTTATCACTATCGGCATTGGTGGTACAACCTAGTCTAGTGGATAGGATCACTGCAGCTCTGAGTACTGATGCAGAGTTGCAAAAGCAGATAACAAATTACAAGGAAGGAACCCAGAAAGACTCAGATTTCTCAGTAACCGAAGGAGGGATTCTCAAATTCAAGGGGAGGTTGTACGTGCCTAGTGATGGTGACTTGAGAGATATAGTTTTGAGAGAGACACATAGCTCTCCATACTCCATTCACACTGGCAGCACCAAGATGTAAAAGGAGCTCAAGGGCTCCTACTGGTGGAAGGGAATGAAGAATGATGTGGCCACATGTGTCTAGATGCCTCACATGCCAGCAAGTTAAAGCTTAAAGACAAAGGCCCCATGGTTTATTACAGTTACTACCTATGCCAGAGTGGAAATGGGAGAATATTACCATGGACTTTGTCATAGGCCTACCACTCACTCAGAAAGGTATGGATGCCATTTGGGTAGTTGTGGACTGCTTGACCAAGGCAGCTCACTTTATCCCAATCAAGGTCACATTTTCTATGGACAAGTTGCCCAAGCTATACATCGACAACATCATCCGATTGCATGGTGTACCAGTCGGCATTATCGCTGATCGAGATCCCAGATTCACTTGCAAGTTCTAGACATGTGTAGAAGGCTATGGGAATACAACTGAATTTCAGCACAGCATTTCACCCACAAACCGATGGTCAGTCGGAGAAGACCATCCAGACCTTGGAGGACTTCGAGTATGTGCCTTGGATATGAGTGAAAGTTTGGATGAGCACCTTTCCCTTATTCTCCTACAACGGTAATTAAGCCACCATTGAAATGTCCCCATTTGAAGCACAGTATGGCAAAAAGTGCCGAACTCCACTCTATTGAGACGAGGTTGGTGAGCGGCAAATTCTGGGTCCAGGTTTGATACAGACTACTAGTGAGAAGGTGGGGGTGATCAAAGAGAGAATTAAAGCTCAGTTCAGATAAAAAAGCTATGCAGATGTCAGGAGGAAGCATCTGAAATTTAGGGTCGGAGACAAGGTATTCTTGTGGATCTCCCCAGTTAAAGGGGTAATGCGGTTTGGCAAGAAGGGGAAAGCTAAGTCCTAGATTTATGGGACCTAACGATGTACTAGAGAGGATCAGGCTGGTGGCTTACAGGATAGCTTTACCACCAGAGTTGGAAAGTACACATGATATCTTTTATGTGTCCATACTGAGAAAGTACATTCCCAACCCCACTCATGTCTGGACTTACATACGCCATGAGTTGGACGAGGACCTTGCCTACATGGAGTATCCGAAGAAGATTGTGGATCAGAAGGACCACATTCTCAGCAATCGCACCGTATCCTTTGTCAAGGTGAAGTGGATGAACCACCCAAAGCAAGAAACATCCTGGGAGCGTGAAGAGGAAATAAAGAAGCAGTAACCCAGATTGTTTGATTTACCAGGTACAATCAATTTTGAGGATGAAATTCTTGTAAGTTGGGGGGAATATTACACCCGTGCCCTGACCCAGTCTAATTTGAACTGTTGTGATAGGTCTCGGACCAGAAGCGGGAAGTACCACTAGGCATTGGCTCGCGGCAGTCCATTGTCAAAGAGGGAAGGATGACCCCACCTGCAAGTGTATCTCCTATCTATCCAACTAGCGGGGATTCAAGCTTCCCGATCACGGACAGTAAGTGACCTGACACCACTTACAAATCCCGGCACGCACCAAAACTATTGGAAGACGATAAACACAACCTCGGGCAACTATCAGTGTGAGACCAACTGGTGGACAGCAAGCAGTCAAGTCAGTTTGCTATCTTGACCACCAGAAATATGCCACTGAAACCAATAATATACTGGCCATTTAGGCTACTGGTTGGGTTCCGATGCCCATGGGTTCCACCGCATCGTGAACAACCCCAAATGATTCTAAATACTTCCCCCCACCTTCTTTGTGACGTGTGCACCCTATGGACCAAGAGGGTTGGGTCCACGTGCCCCGGAAGTCAAATTAACCTACTCAGACGGAATTAAGACCACCAAACAGGCCCTAAGGACCTAACTTACTATATAAGTGGAAATGAGGAATTAATCCTCATTTCTCACTTGTACAAGAACATGGGAGAGGGGAAAGAGGGAAGAGAAAGGAAGAGAAATGAAGGGGAAGGAGGAAGGGTTTGGACTCACACTTGCTCTCGGCTACATGCATCCATGCCAGAGGTAAGTGCTACCTCTCCTACCACTCACTCTCTTCATTTTGAACTAGAGCAAGTTAGGTATAGATGGAATCTTGGACCACATACCTTCTAAAGCTCAGGGATTACGTATTTCACCTCCCGGTGCTATTGCTGAGTGCAAACCGAGTCCGGTGAGCTCCAACAACAAGACCAAATGACCATCTAGGGTTTCTATTGTTCAATTGATGTATCTCCCAAATGGCTCAGTGGAATCGGGATTTTAATGGCTTAAATTGATGCTATAAACATCCCCCACAAACTCCACAAAGCAAATCCTAACGATCGGGCCTGAGCCGAAAAGCCCCAAATCTCACAAGGAACTTCTGTACTACCAACGAAAACACCCCAATGAAAACACTGGGTCTATTTTTGCTGACTGTTTCTGGTGACATGATCAGCCTTAGGAGCTCTCTGTTACACCCACCAGAAACACCTCTGATGTTTCCGGTAGACAATGACTGTTTATGATGACAGTACTGTCAACTTAGGACTTTGTTGGTGCCCTTTAAGGGACCACTGTGAGACTCTTTCGATGTTTTCAACACATAATAACACTCGACTACGTTTGTGCCTAGGATAGACTCACACGTACCCCGAGGCCAATATCGAATTGCACAACTGGTGGCCATACTTGAACCCCAATCCACACAAGCATAATCAAGGTGAGGGATGGTTGACTTTAACTTTTGGGAATGTTTAATCATTTTAGAACTGCTCACATGTACAAATTTTGCATGATAATTTATATTGCTTGAATGATGATGATGTTCTATTACATGTTACATTTTGATGGAAATAATATGAAATATATATGGATGTGTGGCAGGATCTAGTGTGGCCGTGGTGGTACTGGTACCGTGATTGCCGTATGTTTGCTGCTTTTATGCATTAACTATGTGCATTAGAGTTAGTTGTAGTCGCAGATTACACTTTGTGGCCGAGGTGTTCTCGGTATCGTGTACTCTGGGACTGCATTTGGAAACGGATACGCTTCATGGCTAATGGGAATCCCGGTGTTGCGTAGTCTATACTCAACTGTTTATGCATGCTAGAATAGGTAAACAGTCGAGGGTTACACTTTGTGACCGATGTGTTCCCGGTATCTTGTATCCTGAGACTATACTTGGAGATAGATTACACTTTGTGATCGATGGTGATCCTAGTATTCTGTAATCCATACTAACTGTATCATTATGCAAGGCATGTAGGATATTTGTGGTTAGATATCATTCCTTATGCTACATCCCCTTGCAAATAGCGGGTAAATGTGTTGGATAACCCAATGGTGGTATGTTCGATGAACTTTCTCGGAATGCCACACCTATAGTACGATGTGATTGTTATTAGAGGCGAAAACTTATCCGATGTGGTCGATGGTGATACTGGTGTCGTGCTGCCAGGAGGGGGTTATCAGGGGTTTGCTGGGTGACCGATGGACACATATTGAGACCGACAGGCTCCTAATCGCGGTTAGGGTTTGTATCGTCATATAGTCGATGGCGGTTCATGGACCAGGGTTACAACCTACTGTGTAACATTTACCATACTTAGTTGTATTGTTAGGTGGATAATAAAATAAATGAATTGCATCACGAACATCATGGACTATGTGTTTAATTCCTATAATCATGCATCATGAATTATTTATGCAACTGCCTTGCTTGTTTGTGCATGAACCCCACCCCCTCACTGAGCGAGTTGGAAAGTTCACCCCACGTATATGCCCCCTTTTAGATGATGATGCAGGTACCGTTGTACCTATTGCATGTGACCTGTTACCCTCCGGGCCAGAGTATGGTGTGAGCAATTGGTGGATACCTAAAGCACAACACGATCAAGACTGTGCTTGCAACCACTGTGCTTACGCCACACCTTGAGGAGCACGGTGCACTTTTGGTTATTTTGATACTGAATGATACTATTAGTATCATAATTGTCACGGTGTTAAATCGATCCAAGTCGGTGGAGGGGTAGCTAATCGATTTGGCGATGAATCTCCCATTATGGCATTGCCATGGCAGTCAAATCGCCCATGTGTCATTTTTTATTTTTCCTATTTTCTAAAGTTATTTAGTATGCTACTTTTTTATTTCTCCTATTTTCTAAAGTTATTTAACATGCTACAAGCCTACAATATATATACCCTATAACATATAAAACCAACATTAAACAACATCAAATCATCAAAAATCAACATAGCCCTATCAAAATCACCATGCATTTTACAAAAAATCTACTGCCTAGTGAATTAGGCTTGACCTAGCATCCATGGCGACGCCTATCAGCCAATGGCGACCGCCATTTGTGAGTCACGTAAATCGTAGCACTGCCATGAACTTCTTTTTCCACCAGCATTCTTTTGGGCTCATGTCTGTATAAGTTATGATTAATTGTAAACGAATAAACTTGGTTATGGATATTTACATTATCACTAGATGTTCCCCAGTTTATATATGATTCCGCTATTATACTCTGATTCCATTGTTATTTGTTGGTTCGTTTTGTGAGATTGTGAGTCGTTAACATACTGCTATCAAAGATCCTGGTAGGTTGTAAGATGGGTAAGCATCTTACTCACACCATCGGTATTCCTATTCGGTAAGTTGGGTCGACTGGAAGTGGGGTGTGACAACTTCCCCCCCCCC
>NC_056559.1:16463771-16475202 GCF_013358625.1 Macadamia integrifolia | reverse complement strand
AAAAAAAAAAAAAATCGAGGGGTATCTATGTAAATACATGGATGGGTTAGTTTTATTATGAAAATACCCATTGATGTCTTTTTCTTTTGTTTAAGTGATACCTTTATAGGTATATTTAGGACATGTAACTTTCTTTTGATTGCCTTTTTTCAATTGACACATACTCAAGTTAGGTGGATACATATTATCTAGGAGTGAATCACAACATCATGAGAGATGCCAGCAATTACAGTATACTCTCACTATTTGTGTGCACTACTTATCTAATGAGAGATGAATGCAGAGCCTTCCATCTACTAACTCAAGCATTATCCTATTGGCACCTGCAAGAGTTGGTCTAAGAAACCTCTACGTCCATTGACATTAGGAAGACTTATTGGTAATTTCTATATAGCATTTGCTTTCTAATTGAGGGAATGAATAGGGAATTAAATATTCATCATGTGTATAATCTCATGACAATGACTTAATGCTCTTACTAGAAAAATCAAAATATACATCTCACATAACAAATATAATATTTCATGTAAATATACAATTAAATTTGTGATTATAGGATGGTAGATTCCAAAATGGATGAGAGTGCTATATCCTAAAAAAAAAAAAAAAAAAAAAAATTACTTACTCATCAAGATTAATCATTTCATTCGTGATATTATAAACCATGCATCTCATGCAATAAGCAATGTTGAAGAATACAGTAATCTCTATGACGATGTCCATCTTCGTCACCAAGGGAATCTCAATCTCCATTTCAAAATATATCAAGAGCCCTAAATCTATAGTACAATCTTTTTAAAGAATTTAATTAATATCTCTTTTAATTAATAAACTATATTTTAATTTAACTAACTCTTAATCAATTCAAACTAGGTTTTCACAAGTCTCACATGGCATAAATAACCTTTACTTGTGTCAATCATATGCCCAAAGTCACATTGCATGTGTCAAAACATGCAAGTTCAACTTACATGCCTTTTACCAAATGGATATAGGTGGCCAACCTATTGGAGCTCAGAACTGAATTCCTTACTGCATTTTCTTTTTAGTCTTTTATTATGTACTTTTTTAATTTTATGACCATACCTACTGATGACTTAAATCATTTTTTCACCATTTTTATTATTACATGCTACTTCTATGGTCTCTCCGAAACATGGTCATCATTACTAAGGTAAAGCCAAATCCATACTGTCTTAAATCTTGTATTTGAGTGGATTTCCCACTCGGGAAAGGTAACCCAAGACCCATTACTTAATATTCAAATCATGGATATATATATATATATATATATATATAATATGTTAATTCCATATAATGCCAACATTATTGATATGTCTGGCAATCACTAACCCTAGGAAAAATATTGTTGGATGGGTTGTTCGCATTATAAGCAAAGGTAAATGTGTCTCATTATATGCCAATTATAAGATGATATGACAAGCTTTGAAGGTCAATGCTCGGGGCATTCTCTATGGGCTGAAGCAAGCACTCGATGGAGGATGGAGAATAAAAGAGATCTAGACTAATTTTAAGGAGAAAAAAGAATTATTGTTTGAGGGAAGCACAAAATCATGGCCTTGGAGTGCAATACCCCTTTTGTTAGATGTTGAAACTGTTTTTCTTAAAACCACTTTTTGGTCCAGGCCTATGAACGATATGGTCCTCATTATGCATAGTTTAGCTACAAGGGCTACGAATAATAGATTTTACATCCACAACATTAACCATGGCATTGATATTCTATCTTATATTCAGTAAATAAATTTTTTATTCTCATAAAAAAAATTTTTTTTGCTAGCAGTTGAAAATGCCCAAAAACTAACTCTATATAATACAATATTATGTGAGCCCCATCTATTCATCGTCTAAAAACTAATAATTTTCCATGGGTTTGTTGTCCATATTGGACTCTCTAGTAGTCCATGAGCCTATCAATTATGCACACTTGATTTGCCTCAAATTGGTAATTGCACAAAGTGTTATATCATCAGAGGTTTATGGTCTATGGAGGATATTAGTTATTACAGTTTAGTGACTCAACCATCGGGTCACTGATCCACAATCTAGAAGAGAGAGAGAGAGAGAGAGAGAGAGAGAGAGAGAGAGAGAGAGAGAGAGCGCTCCCCTTTCCTCTCTTTTCCCTATTAGAGTGCGTTTAGGGTTTTATAATATCTGCAGGATTCTTAATCCCAATTTGCTTTACCTAATTGATCCTATCAATGACAAGTGTCTTTGTCTATAACGAATCCTTCTGTGCTACAAAAGAGGGAGGATGTAGAATCCCACTGGGTATCCTACAGATAATCCAATATTGATTTAGGGCACTTCGAAGCCAAATCCAATCAAGGTAAAAGGGGTTACTTTTCCTGAGTCATCTGAATAGAAGAATGTGCTAATGGAACAATAATGATTTTCGGATGATATGGACCCCAAGAGATGAGCAAGAACTGAACATAGGGCAAGTCATAAATCTTCCTATGTATGGGTTTGGTCCTCCAAAGCTTGTTAGAGGTCCTTTTGGTAATGTAGGAGTCCCGCCGAACAGAACCACAAACCATGGGAATATTTTTCGCTATTGGGACTACCTGAGCTCATACACCACGACACCACCCTGTAGAAACATAACCCTAAAACGATGCAAAAGATAATGGAAAAACAAGAACAAACAATGCACATAGGTTTACGAAGTTTGGAAAAATTGCCTATATCCTCGGTGAAATGAGATTCTGCTTCACTGTTAATGGAGAATAGGGTTATAGTGTTCATCGTCACACCTCTCAGTATTGCTTGCATTACAAAGTAAGAAAATCTCGCTATAAATATATAGCGAAAAACCCTAATTCGGAAAGTACAAAATCACCCTCAAATAAAAAAAATCAAGCGGGGGCCTGCACTCCCTACAACCCTGCTATGCAAGGGGCCTCTTGCCCCTTTGCAACCCCCACGGCCCGCTTACTAGTAAACGGGACCACCGTCTTGCCTGTCAAGACGCCTGCACCAATACTCCATGGATTAAATTGCGATGAAATACAAGACACCGTACACTAACAAACCCTTCTCATTCTAGCCACTCTCTAAAGTAGTTGATACTTGAAAGTTAATCTAATCAAAATTAGTTCCCCAGTAAACAATATCATATGATGGATTGTACAGGACATGTAATTACATTATTTCCAAGCAAGAATCCATAAAACATGGCTATACAAAGATACTATGTTAGTGATTGGATTAAAACATTTAGAAAAACAATATCAATTTTTTCATACAAAGCTGTTATTGGATCTAGATTTCCATCCAATCATATACATATTCTTTCTCCTCAATGTTCTCTAGTAGAAGAATGGATTCTATGTGAAGTATCTCTTATTTATAATAAAATGCCATGAATCTAATACATTGATATATAATTAGGAACCACTATCATGCCAAATCCCACGTGATACATAATTGCAACAATAAAAAACCTCTCAAGCCAAAGGCTTGTTGTACAGCAGAGTCTGGACAAAGTAGCATGGACAACATGGAGAGTAAGGCGTAAGGCATAGGGTAAGTTCAGTAAAAGCCACAAACCATGTTACCAAAAAATAAAAAAAACTTCAAACCAAGGGGAGGGGCAGCCCTTCTTGGACAATGCAGGGTCAGATGGCTCACGCAGAACCGGGGTTTCAAAAACATGAGTCCGTGATGGAATCGGTCCCGAGAATACTAGAATTGGGCATTTGATATGGAAAATCCTCTGATTCAGAGGAATCTTGACATGAATATTCTGATCCGAAACGGTAGAAATCAGGATCGATCCCTGACTAATTCTGAAACGAATCGGCCGATTCTCGATCCGATTCTGAATTTTTCTTTTTCTTTTTTTGAAACCCTGCGCGGAACTGTTGTGGGAAACAATTCTATCTTGTATCCAAGCCGGATTCAGGGTAGTGGAGAAGCCATCAGGGTTAAATATCGCGAAGCACGCGGGAGATGGAGCCGTTGCCCGCTGGTTTATCAGACTTGAAAAGTTGGACGCTTTAGCTTTGGGACTTGAGAGCGTGCCTGGTAGAGTTCTCTCGTTGTGTTGAGAATTGAGATGTCGAGCTATACCGAGGTTTCGCAGGTCAATGGCGACGAAGAGGCGCACGTCGTTGCTGCTTCCGAAGCAGCCCAAGTCGACACCAACAAGAAGGAAGCCCAGGTTACCGCTGAAGCTATCCCTTCTTTGCCGCCGCATGTGGTGAAGGATTTGTTGTCAATTGGGGTACGTTCTGTTCTCTTTCTTCTTCCTCTGGTCTCCTTATACTCTTTTTACAGTTTTTGAGTCGGTGTTCTTTCTAATCGTTTGTTCTAACGGAAGGCCATTACTGCTATTTCTTTCACTGTTTAACCCCAAAAAATTTCAAACGTGAACTCTTGCATATGCAAATCATACATTATATACATTTCAGTGATTTATGTCATAATTGAATAAAATCAACTGACATAATTTGATCACTATTATATTTACACCAGAAGTATCGGTAACTGAACCGTCTATATCAAGCTTGCAATTCAGCTATGAAAGTGGCTGCTATTTTAACTCTCTTCATTTTTCCTTTATTATTGTGATCACTACTTTCTAGCTTTTCTTCTATTCATCTTATTAACACTGTCCTTCATGGAGACATCAAGTTAGAGCCAACTTAATTAATGTAGCAGCATCTATAATTTTTGGATGAAAAACCCTCTTGTTTCTTTCAGCAGATCAAGAGGTTCCATGGTTGGAACGCCACTCAGGTCCCTTTTCCATCTCCGGTCGGCATTTTAATTCTCTTTTTCTTGAAATGGTTAACCTCATTCATGTAACCTAATGCATCAATACTACAAGCTAAACTGAAACATTACATGCCATGTATAGAGTATAGAATCAAAGGATGGTGTGCAATGAGTACTGACATATGTGGTAAATATTAGTGTAGTGGGAGTGTGGGACCTTCCATTTATTGTCCCTCAACTGTTTGAGCATCTGTGCCAAAAACTTTGCCATATTGATGACTGTAACTTCATGTAACTATCGACTTTGATCTACCAAATTCTAATGCCTAGAAAGAATATGGCAACATTTTCATTTTGAGGAAATAGTTCCCTCATTTTTTTGTTAATAGACTATCAATTGCAGCTCCCTCTGAGTGATTCCTTAGATTGTGACTGATAGCGCTTCTGGAATATTTATTATGCTGCAGGTATGTGTGAGATGCATCTTTCGATTGTTTGGGGTTCGTGGTTGTGCTTATTCATGCTTGTCACTCTTACCATCAGACTTGCTTTCATCTGTTGAAGAATCAAAAGGTTCCCATGATTGTGCAGTTGGTATCTGCTCCAAAGCAAGTGAAAATTTGAATTGTGCACTCCCTTTTCAAGAGTCAGAAGATGAGCCAGTATTTTGCAGCATTTGTTTGGGCATACTGCAATTTTCTTATAGTAAGGAGAAAGAAACATTGGTTAAAAAATATTCTGCTAGTGAATTTGCAGTATCAATTGCTGAGCTAGTGAAGCAAGAGGGCCATCAGATTGAGAGCTTTTCTCTTGAAGTTTCTGTGCCACCAATTATCTTGGCAAATGAGCGTGCAATTTTGTAAGATGCCAAGTACACCATCTATTGTGACTTATTCAAGTATCAATATTATTGAATGTTAGCTAGGGTATAGGAATAAAAAATGAATAACATAATGAGTAAAGTGCCTTCAGAATAAAATGAATATACATAGCACATACTTTGAATATTTTCCTACCATTCGTTGTGTTTTATTAGAATTTTATGTATTTGCAATTATTTTCATTAGAAATTTAAATAATGCATTTACCAGAGGTCCAGAACATAGATGAGGCACAAGTCAAATATACAATATTTGTACAAAATCGAGTAAAATAGGTTGTTAATTCTTTTTGTTCAGCAAATAATATGATGTACATAAAATTTGTCTGCTGTAGCCTTATTGGTGACTTTAAGAGTGGTTCCATGGTTTGTGCTGCAAGTATGGGCTTCACTTCAGTTTTACCTTTCTACTATTGAGTGGAAGCTATCTCGCTGTTATAGAGAAGCAAACCCTTTTGCTGACTTTTTGGCCAAATCGGCAGCAAGATTAGTGGTTTCCTCATCGATGGTTGGCTTGCCTCCTTCTATCCAGGATGAGTTGTTGCTTGATACCCAACGTAGGCCTAGATTTCATATTTCTTCTTAAAGTTATTTTTTTCGTTATGTTTGCGGGCTAGTCTTTGCTGCTGATGGCAATGCCGAAGGTGGGAGAGTCTAGCTTAGCTTTTTTGTTGGAATATGTGGCTCTAACCAGCTTATCGTTGTAAAATATATATATATATATATTAATACAAATAGTCTTTTAGCTGAAAAAATGATGTATATAAAATTTAAACTTCTTTTATTTGAGAGGAGTCATGGTTGATGGATTGTCATTTGTAACCCCAAGGGGGGTATAGCTCAATTGGCAAGTATCAACCGAATATAGTTTCCATATTCCACGGAAATGTATATCCAGTTTCCATCTTGAGTAGGACACTTCTTGTGCCTTAAGTATTTCCTTTTCAGTATACCTCTACCATGTATAGACGGTGGAGATTTTTTCTTTGTATAAGATGTAATACCGCATGTAATCACAGTAGATTAATGAGAACAAAAGACCATACATGGTATCATAGCGCTAAAGCTCCATCGAGCCCTCTCCTTCTCTTCTCCTTGCCGCTGCAACTCCAATGATTGCCGCAGCCATCTACACGGTCTCCAGCCGCTGTGCCTCCTTCACTACAGATGTGCATCTCCCACTGCTGCTATCTATATCTTTGTCATAAAATACCTCCGAGGCCACCCTCACATTCACAATCATCACTACCCTCCATGGAATCTAATAATTCCTCCCCCACCTTCCTCACCGCACCTCTTCCCACCACTACCACCCCCACCCTTCTCTTCATTAGGCACACAGATATGTCTCCATTAAACTTAATCCCAATAACTATTTGTTCTGAAAAACACAAATTGACCCCTTCTAGGTCAGAGTTTTCTTGGTTGTCTTGATGGCTAAATCCCATGCCTGGACAATGTACAAGTGGCCCTTCTATAGTGTCAATAGGATGCCACGCTTATGAACCTCCTCATCACCTCTCTTATTGAAGAGGTCTTTTCTCTGGTCATTGGAAAGACAACAAGCAAGGTTATCTGGGACATCCTATCAACAACTTTTGCCTCTGCCTCTATCACCTATGTACTCTCTTTACATCTGGCCTTGCAAGGTCTCATTCACAAGCCCGATGAATCCATCACTTAGTTCCTACAACAGGTGAAATCCTTTTTAGATGAAGTAACTACGGTTGATAGACCACTGTAGTCTAAGGACTTCAACATCAATGTGTTTCGTACTTCAAGGATATCATCCCCATATTGCTCTCTTGTTCTAAGTTGATCTCCTATATTGAGCTTCACTCACTGCTTCTCAGTCATGAGTTCTTGCACGATTCCTCTCTCAACAAGCTGAATCTTTTTGAGCCCCCTTCCGGCATCGACTCCTCATTGGCCAACACTGCTTAATTCTCTCCTGTCTTGTTGGTTCCCTACCAGATCAGCCATGTTCTTCTTTTTAGGCCGTAGCTCATCTTGTGGTTATGGCAAACATGGTCGATTTGGATGGGGGCAGGGCAACTGCTTTTCGCCCAACAAGGTCACTTGTGGCATACCATTTGTCACCGTACCAACCATATGGCTGCATACTACTTATATCCATAGTTGTCAAGGCATCGGCTTGGCATCCAGGCGGTTTGCCTAGGTCCTAGGTGACTGTTGCCTTATTGCACTATATGCCGCCTTATGTTTTGACACTTATTTATGCCAAATATCATTTAAGTAAATGTTTTTATTTGTTATTTCATTTACTTAAGATATTATTCATTGATAAACAAATACCCCCTATTTGAATCTAATAAAAACAGTTTAAAAATTAAATTCCAAAAGGATAAAAAGTCAACCCTCTTGTCTAAAAAACAAAAACTGGATTTTTGGTTGTAGGGCAAGTTTCGACTTTCAAATGCTAGGATTTTTCTCATTTTTAAAAATTTTATAAATCTTATCATGGTAAAACATTACTAAAAATCACAAGGCTAGTAGAATAATCTTTTTTTTTCATGTCCATAAAATTATTTTCATTCAGGCAATTTAACAGCATTCACACTTGAAAATAAGTTTGATCAGAACATAACTTTGTCATAACAACTCAGATTTAAGTAATCTTAGACTTGTTGGAAAGCTAGTTTTGTGTGATACCTAATACAAAAAGTCTCATGTAAAAATAAAATCATTTGATCAGTCAAACTTATTATAGAACAAGAGAGTTTATCTAAATGTCAATAAGTCATGTTGATTTTTGATGACTTTATTTGAGTGTGATTATGTTGATTTTTTATGACTTGATGTTGGTTAATGTTGATTTTTTATGTCACAGGGTATGAATGTAGCATACTAAATAACGATTGAAAATAGGGAAAATAAAAAATAACACATCACAAGGCGGCTATCAGAGGCTAGTTGGTCATCGCATCTACCTATCTCATACTCGCCTTGACATTGCATTTGCAGTTAGCCTGGTGAGCCATATATGCATGATCCACACTCCACTCATTTGGAGGCTGCATATCGCATCTTGAGATACCTGAAGTCAGCGCCTGGACAAGGTTGTCTATTCTCTCCAGATGGCCATTTGCGTGTGGAGGCATTCACTAATGCCGATTGGGCTGGCTGTCTTGATGATTGGAGATCTATTTCTGGATATTGTACCATGGTAGGAGGTAATCTTGTTACATGGCAAAGCAAGAAGCAAACAGTGGTTGCGAGATCTAGTGCTGAAGCTGAGTTTCGAGCCATGGCTCAAAGTATTTGTGAACTACTTTGGCTTCAGGGTCTTCTTCAGTATTTATGTGTCTATTAGTTTATCGATGCGACTATATTATGACAATAAGTCCGCGATCAAAATAGCTCACAATCCAGTTCAGCATGACCGCACGAAGCATGTAGAGATTGACCATCACTTCGTCAAAGAGAAGCTGGGGCAGGGCATCATATGTATTCCGTTTGTACCTTCTGAGGCTCAGTTAGTGATATCTTTACTAAGAGTCTTAGTAGTAAGTTGTTTAGTCCTATTGTTAGCAAGTTGGGCATGTTCGATATGTATGCACCAACTTGAGGGGGAGTGTTGTAATAATGGGTATATGGGTATTCTAGAGTTCTACCAAATAGGTCCTTAAGTCCATTAGGGTTATGGTCTATGGTCTTGTAATATTCTCTAGAATATTCCTTTCTGTCTATTATAAATAAAGAGGGTAGTCTCTGTGAGACATGTGCTCAATTCCCCAATTCAATAGTTATGGACTAAAGTCTAACCTTCATCACACCAAGGTGATCCTTCGAATGTCTAAAACTCGGGATTGAGTTTCTTTTTAAGTGGGGGAGAGTTGATGTAGATCAATGGACAAAGCCCAGCCCAAGCTTTTTCTACATATCGGTTCATGGGTGTTTAGGTCCATATTTTGCTATATATTTTGGCCAATTTTCTGTTATTACTTAGGCCCACATTCTGCCCTATGTAGCCATCAAGCAGCATCTAGGAAAAGTAGATGTTTTGACAGATTTTGTGGGGTCCCTATATACCTTGCGTGGAGAAGAATTTCCAGAAATTTAGGAGTTATTCTGTGGGCCCCATGACTGCTTTGTTGGAAGAGAGAAATGCGGCCAAGACCAGACTGCATTGGAGTAGAGATGCTGTCAAGATCTTTTTGATATTGCATTGTAGTTGGTTTTTATTTTGCACAAATACTTGGTTACTAAGTCTTTAATTAGTAGGCAGTTTTTACTATCAGTCCCCCCCCCCCCCCCCCCCCCCTTTTTTTTTTACAAGGTAGCCTTTCCATTTTATGTGATAGCAATATTGGAGTCTTAGTTTCTAATTTGTAATGTTTCTAGAAGATGGATCATAGAATAGTAGTAGTTTCTATTTTTGAAGTTTCCAATTTTGTAATAGTTATTCAATTATTTAATAATGATAAGGGGCTGGACAGAGGTCACGATTTGAGTTTGAAAAAACAAGAGAAAGCTTGGCTTTGAAACCTGTGTGATGCAGCTGCTGTGAGAGACAGCCAGGGTGAGAGGCCCTTGTGGAGATAGGTGGGATAACTTCTCTACAGTAGGTGAGATACCTATTTATCCTTCTTATTTCCTATTTCTTCTCTACCACCTTCTCGTTGCCTTCTGTGTGTGTTTGGATCCATGAAGGCCATCACTCAGATGTTCCTCTAACCCAACCTGGGTTTCTATTTTATTTCACTGTTATTGAGACTCATTAGAGTATTGAGACCATCTGAAGAAGTTTATTGAAGTGCTGATACAATTCTTTTATGTGTTCCATCATACCCCTAGGGCTGCGGCACCTCTGTTCTGGGTCTTTTGAGGGCAGCAACATTCAAGGGTGCATTCCTTAACATCCAACCAGTAACCTGGCTTCACTGTTGGGAATGTTTCTTCCAGCGCTAGGCTTTCTTCTATATTAGTTTCAGGCTTTCAGCTTAATCCAAAGGCTGGATTTGGCTATACTAATTTTGACTCCTACCTTCTAATTTTGAGACCCCTTATAACTTTTAATCACCCATCAGAATTGGTTGTAAATTTGACGAGTTCATCTTCTATTAATATCCTACACTCGACCAAGGTTTGACTTAAATCTGATAACTGGATTTTGCGTTCTACTCTTTTACTCAAATCTGGTACAATTGGTGTCCTGTGATCCTGGTTATGTCTTGGTTTCCTGGTCATTAAAAGTTTGTTGATTAGGACTCCAGCACTACCTAATAAAAAAAATGTCTTTCTGTCAACTGAGATAGTGAACTTTTTATATGGAAGTATTAAAGTTCTGGTAAATTTCCAACCTACATTGAAATTTCAACTGGCAATGGTATAATTATTATATTCCAGTAGGATTTTGGGTTGGTCTCTCTGGAAATTGAAATATGTCCGTATAATTTAGCTGACATCCAGTACCGTGCCTATGACATTGTTCCTTTCTGTTTCTATCGTTTAAAAGAAAGGCCTTTCGAATTGCATTTCAAAATAAAGCAGTAGCTTCCCATGACTAGATAATGATTATGTTTCTTATTTATTTTTGTAGGTTATATATGAAAAGGAAGTATGGATCCGAACCTTGGTTCCAAGAAAAATTTCTTACCGAACACACTTCTGTGAAGGATGCATTGAAATTGTTAATCATCGATTCCCTTGGATCCTTGTTGGTAATTAGGAATCCTCTTTCTATGTCCAATTCTCATTGTCTTTTTAACTTATTCTGACTAGGAGAAAGAATTTGAACAAACTGACAACTTCCCATGCCTGACCAACAACACCACCACCCCCCCC
>NC_056559.1:16435629-16462721 GCF_013358625.1 Macadamia integrifolia | reverse complement strand
CTTAATTATACATCAACCGTGTTACATCTGTGGTCCAAACAAGAGCTCTTCCATTTTGCTTTGGTGACAATGCAATCTGAATAATGAGACACCTTCATTTTTAGATTTGTTCTTGATGATACTTGGTTATTGAAGAATGCTATAGCGTACCTCATACATTTTTTTCAAGGGCATGGCAACAGGTTTCCATGTTTGATATGGACCCAGATTGAAAATAAATAGGCTTATATAGGAACAGAAATGTCGGTGTTCAACATGAAACAGCACAGATCTCCAATATGGTAAAATTTTGAAGGGGAAAGGTTCTGCCACCAAGGGAGGGTACGGTAGCACCCTCTCTCTCTCTCTCTATATATATATATATATATATCTCCTCTTCAGATGAAATGACCTTGCTGTCGTCTCCTATGTGTGATCCCATTCCACAGCATCTCATTGATGCCGCTTGCTCAGAGAACCCTCTCCCAATTTCAAAATGTACCATTCTTGTTACATAGTGTTGATGTATACATTAACCTGCACGTCCCTAACAATTCAAGCTTTTAGGTGAAACAGTAGCGAACACATAGCATTCACTTGGGATGCATTTTCCATTTTGAATGAGTTGAAATGAGAGACCTGTAACAGTAGTGTTAAAATCAAATTATTGCTTAGTTTTCCAAACCAAGTAATAGCCTGTTTCATCATTCATGCATCATTTAGTGCTCTATACAACCGGGTCATTTTTTGGTGGTTTCTCATCAATGAAATACAACTTGCTTAGATGGTCAAAAAATAAAAATAAAAAATAAAATGCTTGGGGGTGATGCAGATAAGTCACTTAATGAGCTTATTTTATTGCAAATAAGCCTTGGGTTGGGTTATGTATGGGTTGGGCCTTTGATCCCATGAGTTTTCTTTGTAATGGGCCTAAAATATGGGTAGAAAGTGGGAAAATGGAATTTAATTCATTAGTTTAGTTAGAGTGCTGTTTTGAGTTTATTTCCTTTGTTATTTTAGTTTAAGTCAGTTTAGGTTTCCCTATTAGTGAATAACTAGTTAGTTACTTACTCCATGTTAAAGTTCTAGTCCTACTCCATGTTGGAGTTTTAGTCGTCCTATTATGAGTCCAAGTCCCACTAGGAGTGTCTAGTCCTATTTGGAAACTAGCTCCTAGTTATGTTAGGAACTTAGGATTGCTATTCTACCATCTTTAAATAGAAGAGCTTATGTAATCAATTCTCAGATTTGAATGAATGAATTATTAAGTGATTACTCTTTAGCTAAAAAACTGTTATTGAGAGGTGAGATGCCTAAACCTTTGAGGCATGTGATACCCAAAACCTGAGGGGTGAGATACCCATTCCTTTATTATCTTTCATCCTTTTCAACCCTCCATTTTGTTTTTTATTTCTTAGTTTCCATTACTATATTCTATTCTTAATTATTGTTGTGAGATTTCCAAGAGAGAGTTTTCAGATTTGCAAGCCCTATTAAATTAGAATCGACCAACAAAGGAATTCCAGTTTTGAAGTCCAATCGATCTCCAATATATCCTCCATCTGAAGTTTGATCTGCCTGATCTTGCTAGGGGCTGTTCCACATCATTAGTGGATCAATCGATCCATCTTAGAAGAACCATTCAAGGCTACCAGATGCTGTCCCTGCAGAATTCTAACAAATTCTCTCTCCTAGGTTTGATTTTCAAGAAAGTGAATATCTCAGCAACCGACCATCAGAAGTCCTTCAAATTTTTAGGTTTTTGTACCCTTCCGAGGGACTACTTACGCCCAAGAGTGCAGCTCAATTGGAGCCCTATAGACCTGGCCGCACCTCTCTCTGTCCAGCCATATTGCATGTCTTTCTCTCTGCTATCATGTTGGATTTTGGGCTAGTTTTGCTCTTATATTGGTATTGTACCCTTAGGGGTTTATTTGATGGTCTTTTTCCCTTGTTTACTGGTCCAATTTGTCTTGTTTCGGGTTTATAAACTACTGGGGTAGTTTGCTTGTAATCTACTCCTGCATTAAGTGGTATCAGAGCTATGGCTGAAGAAAGCTCCAAACAAATCATTCTGGAAGATGTGTGGCAATCCATACAACCCTTGACTGTAAAGATGGATGGTCATGCTCAATAACTGGCAGAACTAAGAGAGTCTACTGCTGCTCACTCCAATACTTAGGCTACTATTGCCCAAGTTAATGCTCAGCCACGTTATTTTCGTGGGGAATTTCTTGAATGGGTGTATGAATTGGACGTGTACTTTAACAACTACAACTTAACAGAGACAAAAACTCCAATATGTATGTTCCCAGATGAGTGATTGTGTTTGAATGCAATGGAGAATCTGTGAAAGGCAACTTCAAGCTTAAGGACGTAAACCTAGAACGTGGGACGAGATGCAATACGAGTTGGCAGGCATGTACCTATTTAAGCATGAACGAAGCATGTACTTCCTTCCACTAGATTCCCAAAAGCCACCCACATGTCATAAGATTGCTATTATTGAGAAAGAGTTGGTCATTAATGTTCCTATTAGTGGTATTCATGTGGATGAAATCGAAAGCGACATGGTCACAGTGGTCGACAAAGAGATCGAACCCAAAAAGATTAATGCTACAACAACTATGGTGATTATGGACAACCAAGCGGAAGATCCTAAAGGGTTCAAGATTGAAGTAATAGTTGATAAAACCATTGAGGAGACTGCAAACGATAAAGACAAAGGATTGAAGAGCCTATGATCGAAGAAGAGAAAATAAAGGATGTGCTAGAAGACGACCTCATAGATACATCTAAAGACCTTGAGGTTAAACATGTAGAGTTCATCATCTCATTAAAGTATCTTGAAGATCGAGCTCCTCACATTATAGACTACATCTTTATTATCAAAGAGTTACCTGATTTTTCTACGGCTTGAAGAGGGATGTGTACCATGATATAATTGCCCTCACACTCTACAAAATTTGAGGACGAATTTTTTCTAAGAGAGGGAGAATTGATGCAAATAAGTCACTTAATGGGCTTATTTTTATTGCAGATAAGCCTTGGGTTGGGTTATGTTTGTGTTGGGCCTTTGATCCCATGGGTTTTCTTTGTAATGATCCACTTTAATGAGCCTAAAATATGGATAGAAAGTAGAAAAACGGGATTTAATTCACTAATTTAGTTAGAGTCCTATTTTGAGTTTATTTCCTTTGTTAATTCAATTTGAGTCAGTTTAGGTTTCCCTATTAGTGAATGACTAGTTAGTTACCTACTATATGTTGAAGTTCTAGTCCTACTCCATGTTGGAGTTCTAGTTTAGTCCTATTATGAGTCCAAGTCCCATTAGACTGTCTAGTCCTATTTGGAAACTAGCTCCTAATTATATTAGGATTGCTCTTCTGCCCTCTTTAAATAGAAGAACTTATGTAATCAACTCTCAAATTTGAATGAATAAATTATTGAGTGATTACTCTTTAGCTAAAAAGCTGTTATTGAGAGGTGAGATGCCTAAACCTTTGAGGGGTGTGATACCCAAAACCGGAGGGGTGAGATACTCATTCCTTTATTATCTTTCATCCTTCTTAACCCTCCATCTTGTTTTTTTTTCTTAGTTTTCATTACTATTTTCTGTTCTAAATTATTGTTATTATGAGATTTCCAAGAGAGAGTTTTCAGCCTTATTAAATCAGAATCGACCAGTAAAGGAATTCCAGTTTTGAAGTCCAATCGATCTCTAATATCTCCTCCATCTGAAGTCTGATCTGCTTGGTGTTGCTAGGGGCTGTTCCACATCATTAGTGGATCAATCGATCCATCTTGGAAGAACCATTCAAGGCTACCAGCTGCTGTCCCTGTAGAATTCTGACAAATTCTCTCTCCTAGGTTTGGTTTTCAAGAAAGTTAATATCTCAACAACCGACCGTCGGAAGTCTTTCAAATTTTTAGGTTTTTGTACCCTTCCTAGGGACTACTTACGCCCAAGAGTGCAGTTCAATTGGAGCCCAACAGACCTGGCCGCACCTCTCTCTTTCGAGCCATATTGCAGGTTTTTCTCTCTCCTATCAGGTTGGGTTTTGGGCTGGTTTTGCTCCTATATTGGTATTGTACCCTTATGGGTTTATTTGATGGTCTTATTCCCTTGTTTCCTGGTCTTATTTGTCTTGTTTGAGGTTTATAAACTGTTGGGGTAGTTTATTTGTAATCTACTCCTGCATTAGGAGGCCTTACCTTCTTAGGGCTAGTTCTTTATAGTATTGCTTAGGAACCTCATTCTCAGTGTGGTGAACCTAACTTCTGAGAGCTCTGTTATGCTTCTTGAAACTCATGTTGAAGAATTTTTCTTGGATTATTGTTTTGGTTTTGCAATCCATGTTACTTGCTTTTGTATGTCCTTATGTGTCTATGGAAACCATAATGCCACCTCTTCTAGAAATTTGGCTAACTAATAATATTTGTCAAAATTGTTCTCCTAGTGTCTCCCATGAGGAGAATCTGGCTGAGAGTTGGAGTTAGATAACTGTCTCTTGCCTCAGGGGAATGAATAATAAATAAATAAATAAAATTAAAAACCCAAAAGATCCATAAGATTCTCAGTAGGCTCTAATTTTGTTGTAGAAAAATTTTGGTTGGTGAGCATTGATCTTTCTGTTACATTTCCTTTGAGAATCATTGTCGAATTACAAAATTAATTGCAAATTTGAAAGGAAAATATGCCTGAGATTAACGAACCAATGAAAAATGGTATTTGCTATAGAAATAAGATGAGACCATGTAGAAGTTAAAAACCATGACGTTGGCATGTTGAAGTTTGTTTATCCAAGAATGGAAACCACTAGACCAGTTTATTCCTCTTTACTGAACAATATCAGATTTGTCCAATACTGTCACTCATTATTTTATTCTTTTTAAGTCAGAGAATGGGGTTTTTTTATTGGTTTATCGATCTTACATTATAGATATTCTGATAAGTCTGAGGCCATTCATTGTGCTGGTAAGGAACAGAGGTAGTTTGCAGGTTACAGGAGCTGAAAGAATAGGGGTAGGCCAAAGATTACCTGGGGAGAAGTAGTGAGAAAAGATGTGGATGCCTAGGTTTAACTATTTATATGGTTTTAAACAAATGATAAATGTTTAGTAGGGGAAATGTTTAGCTGAGTTGACTATATTCTGATACATATTAGAATTTACAGATGTTATGGGCTTCTGATTTTGCTTCATTAATCTGCCAGATAATATTGATCTAGATAATACTTTACCTCCTGAATACGAAAATGACTTCAGTTTGGAACAGGCTCAGAGGACAGCTTGATTGCACTTGACTCAGAGTTTTCTGAACAGTCTGCCTGTGAAGCGGATGCAGTCTTTCGCAGGTCTCTCGATGGGTTGCCAGACCATTTATTTTGTGAACGCTTCACATTGCCACCAGAGAGGGTAATTCTATTATAAGCATATAACTTCTCTATCGAATCGAGCTTGCCATGTAGCTCATAAACCATCAAATTAGAATACTCTTGTGGAGTCCCAAAAAGGAAAGTTCTACAATATTTGTTGGAGAAACTTTGCTGATGTAAATAATATGCTTTTAATGACTAACATCATCATCTTTCAAATATTTATTTGTTATTGATTTTTCGTCTATATGGCTTCAAAGTTCAATCTGTTCACTTATTTATTTATTTATTTATTTATTTTGGTGGGGACTTTTCTAGGTCAACCAGCCATGTCACATGGCATTTCTTTGCTACAGGACACCTATCTATATTGGTGGGAGGTACTTGAAGGTATAGTGATCCATGTTTCATTTCCTTTTCTGAGAAACTCGAGCACCCCCGCCCCCCGCGCGCACACGCCCTTGACCACCAAAACTGGACTTGAGGATATGTTTTTCATTTGTTCTTACATAGCTAACTGAGTCATTTATTATGATAAGTTGCTCCTTAATGCAGTATGTATTTATGTACGTATGAGCTATGTTTCATAAATCACAAATTGCAGAACAAGTGTATTTCTCCATCACAAGAAATGGGCTACCCTCTCACTGAGTATAGAGACCTTACCCAAGGTTTAAAGTATTGTATCATGTGGACTGGTACATATCGGTATCAGAAGGCCTCAATACAATATGGTACCGATATGATATATAACAAAAAATGATTGTATCGACTGATACGGTTCAACATAGTCTGATACGGGACCAATACGATCTGATACAGATTGATACAGGTGAGAAACACTCGTATGCCTCCTTTAAACTTGCAAAACAGAATCTGTGAGGAGATATGAAACCAAGAACAAGCATAGGCCTTGGAAACTTGTTTTTCTCTTTGATTTGAGTTTGGAGAAATATTCTAGCATAAAAAGACAACATTAATCTTCACCAATTCAACAAGTTTTGGGGTTTACAGTTCTCAAATTATAGATTGAAACAGATTTGGGCAAAAAAAGGTCAAATTGTAGATCTTTTTTTTTTTTTTTTTTTGTCTGTGTGTTTGTGTGTTATGCATCACTAGATTAAGTAAAGAGAAACTCAAATCCTTGCATCAAACTGATGTATATTTACATATTGCATAATAAGGTATTTTATGCTTCAAAACTGTATTTTGCATGTATCATAGGCACATCCATGGTTTCTTGACCATTTCCTAGCGTATCTTGCGTCTTTTTGATACAATATGATGCAATACATCTCTTAAATTCACCTTTCCAATACAATACCCTATATTGATATTTTAAACCTTGACCTTACTACAAACTTAAATCTAAATTTAATGGTAGTGTTCATCTACAAGACTTGCTCTGCAAGTTTGTACAACAAAGTTTCAGAATATATATATATATATATTTTTTTAAATCAGTGTTAATGAATTCTATTAGAAAAGTGGAATACTCCAAATAGGATGAATTCCACTATGAAGTATTAAATTATGGTTCATTGACCTTAGCCTCAAAAACACTGATATGGTTTAATCCAGTCCCCCCATCTGGACCTAAGTTCAATGGATTTCGTTGGAGGTTCGAAGTATATGAAAGCACCAAGGACCAGAAAAACCGATGTGGGACTATATAACTCCCAAACTCTCAACACTCTCCCTCATGTGTAACTTCGAGATGCCTGTTTCTACACGTGGACGAACAACTTAGGGATGATAACAAAGAGACTGGGCTCTAATATCATGTTGGAGGGTCCAACCCAAAGCCTTAAGGTATTAGATGGAGAGAACTCATCAAGTATATGAAAGCACCAAGGACTAGAACAAACCAATGTGGGATTATAACTCTATAACTCCCCAAATCTCAACAGACTCTACATCAGAAAACTCTTTTCAAGCTTCCCCAAAATATTAATGTTTATATACTACTGTCAATATTTAACTAATCATGCTAATTTCTTAACTACAGTATTCTAGAAATGTGAGTCAATCACGGTGGATTATTGATGATGAAAGAATGGGACAAGCATCTGTTGAGGTATTGTCAGATACTTTGGTTATTGATTCTTGCCATCTGTAATGAGGGAAGCTGTGATTTACTGACTTTCTGTTTACTCTGCAGGAGATAATTGGAGGCAACATAGTTCCTCTATTACGAGGTGACGACTACAAGTTCCATGCAGCCGGTAGAGAGGATATTGATGTACTGCAAATCTGTTTTCTTTTGCGTTGAACATGAATTTAGTGAATGCCTTCTGATTGATGGAATAACATCTTGTGTAGGTCCGGATGTTGGGTTCAGGTCGGCCTTTCCTGATTGAAGTGCAAAATGCACGTGATGTTCCATCTTGTGTGGCTGTCAAACAAATGGAACAGAAAATAAACAACTTGGAAGACAGATTAGTGAGTTCAATGCCTAATTGAAGGTCTAGTTGATATAGTTATCTAAATTAATTTTACAATTTCACAAACGAACATTTCTGGTTTCAGGTTGCAGTGAAAAACCTCAAGGTTGTAGGGAATCAAGGGTGGAATTTGATGCGGGAAGGAGAGGCAGAGAAGCAGGTTTTCAGTCCCTGATGTTTAACATATAGTCATGTTCTGCTATTTAGTACAATTTATTTTCATTTGAGCAAATATATGAACTATCATTAGAAAGGTCAGGTTATTTTACAGTTCTTCATGTTCCATGTAGAAACAATATGCGGCACTTGTGTGGATTTCTCGCCCACTTGAGGAAGAGGACCTACAAACTATATCTTCATTTAAGGATATGGTGAGTAATGAAGGATTTGGAACAAATCATTGTGAACTAAATTTTGCCCCCCCCCCCCCCCCTTTTGGAAGATATACACAGGATTACTTGTCTGGGAAGGGTTTTTTCCCCTTCTCTTTTTTGGGGAGGGCTGGTGTGGAGAAGGAATTTTGTTGGACATTGGGCCCTATTAAGCAATGGTTACATCCCACTCCTCCCCCACCACCACACCCCTGCGGCTAATATGTTACAAGATGAATGTCTCTATGAGGAATCTTGGCGATAAAATGGAAAATTCTAGTAATAATAATTGTGGCTGGACTAGCAAATGCAGCATTATAAAATTTAGCTGTACATGGGAAAAATCCTTGTTTGAGCATGGGACCCCTCCCGTGACCACCCATGCCCCTTCTCCAGTGGCCCCAACCGCCGGCACCCCTCCCATCCCCACCAAAAACCTTCGACCTCTCTCTGATTGCCCCCTGCCTAGCTCTTCCCCATCCCCCTTTCCATCCCCGCCCCCTCCTCTTGATCCTTCTCCTTCTGAGCTTCGCTCTTGGAGTTCAATCGTCTCTAACTCCTCCCCATCCCAAATGCCGCCTCCATTCCTCCGACTGCCGGCCATACCCTCTTCTATCTTCCTCCGGTTATCCACAACTCCTCTCCCATTGGCCTTTGTCCACCTGGCTTTCTTTACTTAGAGATTCTGAAGTGGAAGAACTGTGTAGTAGACCTCCTTTCTCCGTCGTCAAATTCTCCCTTATGAACCAATGGAAATCGGTTTGCTCCTTGTCCACATACATGCTAGATAATGGGACTTTCATTTTCAACTTCGATGCTGACTCCAAAAAAGCCACTGCCGTTGATAGAGGACCTTGATATGTTGGGAAGAAACCAATCTTTCTAAGACAATGGGATGAACATACATCGTTTAACAGAACTGAACCCACCTCCATGGCTCCATCCTGTTGTGGGTTGTCTTCCCCAATCTCCCCCTTCACTATTGGTGCATTATGGGACTTAGTCTAGTCAACTCCCTCATCGGAAAACCCCTCTACTCCGACAAAAGAACCAAAATGATGGACATACTCTCTTTTGCAAGAATCTGTATAGAGGTGCAAACAGATCAAATCCTTCCATCCTCGATCACAAAAATGGACGTTGGAGGCCATTCGTTTGCTCAAGATGTCAAATACTACTGGGTTCCTCCAAGCTGCTCGTTTTGCAAATGTTTCGGACACAAAACAACTCTGTGAAAAATCTCAAGCTTCTGTCCAAGACACGTCCGGTGATCAAGCTACTAGTGCCAGAAATTGGCATTCTCAGTCGACCGAATCAGATCCGGTGAAAGATTGGAATGCTAGGACCTCCGGTCCTCCTTCGGCTTCGTTATCCACTGGTTATAACCCATTCTCGATCCTTGAGATGGCAGACCCTGATGTGGCTATTGGCGGCGATCTTCCAGAACTACACGCCTCTGATGCTACTATGGTTCTTCCTATTTTGGAATCTCCTCCTCTAGATTGTCAGGGTGGACTTGCTTCTCCCCAGGATCATCTGGCTCCCATCCCCAAAACCTCACTACCTCCTCTGCTGCCTCTCCTTGTAGTCGCAGGCCCTTCTGCGAGCAACCTGTCCTCCATACATTCTTATCCCACCCAAATAAACTGAACCAGCTCTGAACCACCCTTCATTCTGTTGAACCAATTCCTACTGGTTCAACTACTTAATAAATTTTCTAAATTCCTGGCGGATCACCCTCTATGCCTGGGAACCTATACAACTCGATCCATCCTTTTAATCAACCAGTCCTACCCATTCCCTAACCCAACCCACCCAACCCCTCTCTTCCTAACCCGCTTCCCTCTCCTTCTCCACCTGACAATGCAACTCCCTGTCCTCCTGTTGGTCACTGCTCATGCCCTGCTTCGGCTAGTCCCTCGACTTCGATTGTCATAGCCGCTGCCACTGCCACTGCCACTGCCACTGCCACTGCCACTGCCACTGCCACTGCTACTGCTACTGCTAGTTCTCCTCCTTGCAAGGCTTTACTCAGTCACTTTGAATTGCTAGACTACAACCTCCATTCCGACACTTCCGTAGCTTCCGCCACTGCTTCTGCAACTGACGATTGCTTGCCAGCTACTATTTCCTTGTCTGCAGGCTGCCTCCGTGATCCCCTGCAGGCCTTGGAAGGCCCCTCTGCCCTCTCCTTCTACTTGTAAGTCACCTCCACTTCTCGGCTGGCCTTGGAAGGCCTCTTTGCTCCTTGCATCAGCCTTCAAGCTTACCCTGCTTCTTCGTTGGCCTTGGAAGGCCTCTCTTTATCTAAATGACAACCCTTTGGAAAGCTCAACTATGCCGGCCTCTGAAGGCCGTGCGGCCTCCTCTCCAAGGATGCCCTTGCACCGCCTCCTTGCTCCCCAAGGCCTCCCCTAGATACCACTAAAAGTCCAAGTCTGCAGAGCTTTAACAACAGATCAGAGCAGAACATAATAGACTCAGACCTTTGCCTTCTGAAGAAATTCCCTGAGATTCTGCTTCTTTTACTCCGAATAGTTCTATGGAAGTCACTTTGGCTAGTTCTTTGGATGAGGACCCTTTGGTCAGTCAATACAATCCCATCCCTAATACCATTCACTAGCTGAACTCCATCCACAAGGCCCCCACCTCCATCCACAAAAAACAAACCAAAAAATCCTCCTCCGTTGCTACTAGATCCACTAACACTACCATTGTCCCCCCTGTCATCGGTTATAACCGTCGGCCTCCATCCACCACGGGTCCCAACATCCCTAAAACCCCTCGCAGCTTGTCCAAGCGTCCGATGCCCTCCTCCCTTGGTTCCCAGTGATTCCTTGGACAATTTGGAATGTCAAGGTCTTAACTCCTCAGAAAAGCAAGCTGAAATCAGAACCTGTATTCGCTCCTCATAGTCCAATCGTTGCTGTCTTCTGGAAACCTGTATCTTGGAAGCTAACGCCTCCTGGATTGCCTCGTGGATTGCCACCTCTTGGTCCTTTCATTCCCACTACCTCCACAGTCTTAACGGAAGGATCTGGATCCTTTGGGACCCCTCCTTCCTGTCCATCTATTGCCTATTCTCCTCTGCCCAAGTCATCCATATCTCCATCTCTCACCACTCTGGTCCCTTCAGCTACTTTCTTTCTATCGTTTATGCTCACAATAAGGCTTCCCCCAGGCTCCCCCTTTGGTCTGACCTACTATCCTTTGCCCTTTCCTCAGGACCAAGCCTTGAGGAATTGCTGGAGACTTCAATGTAATCCGTTACAGTCACGTAAAAACATGGGGGAAACCCCATCTATTCTCAGGTTATTGACTCTTTCTATGATTGCGTTGATGACCTCAATCTCAGGGGGGGGGGGGAGTGGGGTTCTTTTTCAGTGAAATGATAATGTTCCTCATTCTTTTTGGTGCTTGCTCAGCGTATTTTGCAGAGAACCCCAATTAGGGTACTTCATCGTCGAAGTCCATTAGAACGTGAAAAGATTATACATTGGTAGGAGCCTTTCCTAGTGTGAATATTTAAATTATTATTTTGTGTATTTCCTGGAGTATGTATTTTGTTCTGAATGAATGACCACAATTTGTTTATGATATTAGGATGAAAGTTGGGAGGATCACTGGAAGCTCTCAGTATTTTCTATTGTATTTGTGTACTCAGGTACTTCTATAAATAATTTTGTTCTATCTAAAAGAACATTATGATTGCTCAATGATTTGTGAGAATGGGACCTTACGAATATCAAATTATATTGTAATCACTTAAAAAATCACATTTTTAAGTGGAAACATAATGTGATTTATGTGAAGTGGGTATTTATTTACGCTATAACACATCCATCTTGTTTTTATATTAAATTGGATGGAGGGTACCTGTCGCTGTGTCAGACTTGGCTAACCCTCACGCTCACATGCGCTCTTCCTACCAAGATGTATATACAGTTGTAAGAGCAGTACATGAACATGTAAAACATAAATTTAAGGTCTCCCATTTTTGGAATACTGGCATATAAAGGACAGAGGAGCCTTAGACTTCTGCTTCTATCGGTCATCAGCTTGATCAATGAGCCCAACCACCAGACTTGTTTTTTATTGGACATTCTAGATGACTAAGTTTAATCTTGAGGAGCCATTCCTATTGCTATCTTTTTGATGATTGTTGAAAAATGCAAGTCTGATTACAAACATCAAGTGCACATTATCTTGTCATATTGTCTGTCTTCCAATCTTGTTTAGTTGAAACTTTATTGATATCCAATCACAGGCTGGAACGTATATCAAGGAATTTGTTCATGGAGATTTTGGACGGACCCACCCGAGGTAGGATGTATCAAATCCATACATCTTGTTTATTTTGTACAACTTGATATTTGTAGCTCCTGTGATGATTTAAACCTTCAGTTTTATTTTTCTGCAACTAGCTCGTTAAGAACATCCAGTTATGGGATATTTGGTTTAACAGTAATAATACTTGATATACTCTTTAATCTGAACAATCTCATTTCTGTTCTCTTTATTTTTATTTTTTTGAGACCCAAGAGGGGATGGATACTGACTTGCACAATCCATTTGGGGCTTGTGTGTGTGTGTTACTGGATTTGGTTTTAGTTCCAAGATAGAAATAGTTCGTTGAATAGGCCAAGTTGTTTATACGAAAGTGATAAGTCTGACCATGAGATACTCGGACTTAGATGCAGGTCTTACTTATCCCACTTCTAAAACTATAGAATGAACTCATTGTGGTAACAACCCCCCAATTTAAATCCATGGATGCTTTAATTCTATGTTGCATTTTTTATTATTTGGTGGACATTTGATACTAATTAATGAATGCAGTTTGAATTGTGGAACTAAATGCTTTTATTTGTTTCTTGTTTATATCCCTCTTTGTTTCGCAGCATTGGTTCAATCTTAGGCTGCAGAGCAGAGATATTGCAACTTGATGTTACCGATGTCAAGATGGACTGTTTTTTAACTGAGTGATACTGCCAAAAACTAGCTTTGGCTTTAAATCAAAGGTCAGGTGTACTTTCTGTTTGTTTTGTGAACGAGTCACATTTCTATACCCGTTTTATTTATGTAAAGCCTTCTAAAACCATTTTCATCAAGGAATTTGTTGCTCAGTGAATTTACCTGTCATCTTTTATGTTGTTTCCATCCTAACCCAACCACAGTTTTGCCCTCCTTTAGGAGCAATCCAATCAGAAATAGTGGATTTGACCATGATTATCTAGTTGGGTTCCCACTTATCCACTTTGATGTGACAAAAAATAAAATGCATTCTAACTATAATTTATTTTATTATTATTATTTTTTTTTTGGTGAGAAAATGAGCTAATAAAAAACTCAAAGACCACAAATTGTTTATATTCCCTATCCATCTGCATGATAGTTGACCTAGTTGCTACTAGTCTATCGTGGGAGTACCCTCGACACTTATTAAATTATTACAAATCAAAAAGATTTTAGAAGTAACTGTCTGATGATAAGCAAACAGACACCAATGCCATTCCACAGAGTGATCGGTCTGCAACCACCTTTCTAACTGAGCTGAATCTGTCCAAATTTCTTTATTCTTGATGCGTTTTACATGAAGTTAGATGCATTCCATGAATGGGATTAGGTTTTTTCTTGTTGAGTAGTACTATATTTCTTTCATGCCAAATGAAAAACATAATTATGGAACCTATAACTAATAAATCTCTAGAGATCTGAATTAAAAAATAAATAAATAAATAAACTCTTTATTTTTCAATAAAATCAATCATTAAACTCTGAAAAGAAGTTGCTATTATCAACCTTTCTATATTCAGCCTTAACGGACTTATTAACCAAATCGTTTTTGAGAATGGACAAATGAAAAACAAGTGGCAACAAGATTCATTATTCAGTTTACATTACAACAAAGGATTAGTGTGTAAAAAATGATTAACAAAGTCCTTAGTCAACAGACCATCATTTATACTTTTCCAAAGAAAAAAATATCGAATTTTGGGTGTAGAGTAACCTTCCAGAAAGCATGTTCTGAAAAAAAAAAAAAAAAATCTCTTGCTAAGATAAAAGTTTTCGTATAAAGAACACCTAAAAAAAAATGAAGATCTTGAACTCCAGATTGTGGAACTATAATTCTTACAATATGGCTTACAAGATTGTGAGTAAATAAAGACTCTAAAAGAGGTACATTCTAGTTATAAAAGTCTAGAAGCTCAGAAACAGAAATGAAGGACTTATATCCAAATATCAGATCAAATATCGATATTGGAATTTGTGCCTATCCTCTAATGTAGTATCTTTAAAAAAAAAAACAGCTTTAATATCGAAAATACCTTGCCAAAATCTTGAACATTGTTTTCTCTTTTGAGTCTTAAGGAAGTCAATGTTAGAGAAATATTTAGCTTTTAAAAATGCTTTACCCAAGGAGAGAAAGGCTTCTCATAAGAGGGGGAAAAAAAAGAAGAGGGGTTTTGTGAAATTCTCCAACAAAGTTTGAATGGTAAAGACTTTATTATGAATATATATATGAACTATTTAAACCCAATCTGCGCATATTTTTTTGGTCTACACACTTGATTGTGAATCGAATGTAGTGACCAAAAATGATATTGTGAAGAATCCAATTCTTTCCAAATTGCTTTGGGTAGTTTGAAGAGGGATATTTGATAAGTTAGAATGGAGTTCAAAATTGACTTGACCAGAGTAGTTCTCGTTGTTATAAAAATAGGTAACTCATTTTTTATGTTGACAACTTAGCTTTCAATCTAGCAATTGAAAAGGAAAAGTTCCAACTTTTGGATCCATCGATGAAAATTTGAAATCTTTATAAATGGACTCAAAATTACATTTAAAACCCAAAGCTTTAAGGCTGAGTTGTGTTTGAAAATAGAAATTTTTACTTAATTGAATGGCAATTCTTTCAACATTTATTCGTTGGCTGGAGACATCATCAGAAAAACTGAAGAATAGATTTAATGGCCAAGGAGTCATTCTCTGTGGTTCTTAAATTGAAGCAATTATCAGCAAAGAAAAGGTGCGAGTTTGATGATGTTAATATTCCAATCTTAATACCTTTAAAGAGACCTTCTTGTGCAGTCCCTAACATTCTTCTGGATAGGCCTTCCATAATGAATAAAAGAAAAAAAGAAAAGCGGATCATCTTATCTAAGCCCTCTAGAGGGAATATACGGGGTAAATGCACTAAGTTTGATGGAATATTTGTAAGTGGACATGTAATTCAAAATCAAGTCACAATTATAGGTTATTGAATCCTTGGGTTTCCATAACAAAATGAATGAAGCCCCATTCGGCTCTGTCGTAGGCTTTAGACATCTGTTTTTAAAGTTGCATAACATAACTTATTTATTTTTTATTATTTAAATGTTTTTTAAAGTAAAAGATATCATGAAAACTAACATGCCTAAAATGATCCACTTTCAAAGCATTTTGTTGTTTTGGAATAAAGCAATAAGAGAATTATTGGTCTTTCAAGGAAAAAAAAATGCAATTAATGAAAATCAGAAACTAGGAAAAATTTATTATTATTGTTGTACACATAGTATACGTGGTGTTGTCATTGTTGTAACATAATACAATCTAAGTCATCAGAATTGTACAACTATGACATGGCAATGATCATAGTGTGATATAGCAGAGAGGGTAAAGCATTAGAGTATCATAGATGGCAAAGTAGAGTATAGGAGTATTAGAGATGTTAGAGATCAAGAACATTAAGTACAAATCGCGGGGCTATTTTGATAAATTTGCATGAGACAAGTATCATGGTTATAAGGATTTTGATGTGAAGGGGTTTCTAGTGGTTTCGTTGGTGATTGGCATATTAGGTGTATTCTAGTAATTTGCATATATTCATAATGTAATGACGTAGCCAGCAGTGATGAGGTGGCAGGTATAGCATAGCCGTGATGTGTGGAATGTATAAATTTGTTTGAGTGCTATGAGTGTGGTCTTGGTGTGTGTTGCGCATGTCCAGGCTCGATATCAGGAATTTTACCCTCTTCATGTTCAAGGAAATTTGATCATTGAAGATGAACTTAATAGGTGTCAAAGTCTCTAGAAAGGTTGTTGAGTATGTTGTATTCTTTTCAACACACTCAGATTTATCTAATTTCGATATCGGATGGAGAAGTTATCGCCAATGTTCATGGGAATTTTAGTTCTTTTACTTATCCCAGCATTGTGGTGAAACTTTTGTATGTATCAAGTAGTATAACATATTGTTTTATGGTGTTTGGAAGTGTTCTTGTGCATCAAGTACATCATGTATGGGTAGTGTGCAATGGAAGCATGGACTTCATAGGTTTTCACACTGCAGATCTTTGTTGACATTTTCGGAGGGTCTATCAGCTGATATGGGTTTCAGTCTGTGGATGAGTATTGTAGTTCGTCAAGCATTCTTGGAAACACAATTGGAATTGCACAATGACAACAAAGTTAATATCAATTCCCGTAGGTTCACCTGAAAATGAAAGAAATTTTAGACAATCTGAGTGGTTTTTTGCTTTCTTGAGAAAAGCAATAAGTATTTTGTTGATGTGGACAGTTTATAGTGGTAGTATTCATCGTCATGAACATGTGCCCCAAATGGAGCTTAAATCGGAGTTTAAACGAAGAAGTTATGATTGAATTAAGTGACCTAGGGGAGTTTATAGTAACTTTTTCAGATGTAGGGGCTTTCTGTAATAACATGAAGTTGGGTGATGCTTGGTAAGCGGCCTAGGTCGAGCACTCGAGCCACATGGCTAAAGGGGGTTTTGGAATGAGTTTTTTATCGATCAAGGGGCTTCTTGTAATTTTTCCAAAGTCGATAGCCCTTAAAAGAATATTCAAAAAGGTAAAGGGGGATTTTTGCAATTTTAAGAAGTTTGTAGTACATGTGGTCCTTATCCACATGGTCCACAGATCCAGATCATGTGGTTTGAAGTGTTTCATGCCCTTGCACCTCAATCCGACAATGTATAGAACCCTTGTACGCAACGTCCAATGAGGGATCGTAAAGTCACCTTCTATGATGTTAGCGCGTGCTTTAATAATAGGTTCTGATCTTACGGTTGAGATCAAATGACAACTGGTGCGATCCAACGATTGATGATAGATCGGTGATTCGGTGTAACGCCGTTGCACCCTATGCCACAAAAAAGATTTTCCTTGGGGTTTTTTCAGAGGCTAAACTTGTAATGGCCATAAATTGGTCATCTTAACTCCGATTTGGGTGATTCAAGTTGAAGAATTTTCATCTCTTATAGCTTTGCGCACCTGAAGCAAAAAAAAAAAAAAGAGTGGAGTTGCTGAGGGGCCGAGAAATCGAGTTGAAGCTCATGGAAGACCTATGGTTTGAAGGAAAGACATACACCCTCATACATTTGGTCTAATGCCTCCATTAGAGGCTTTTGAGGCTGTTTGAAGCTAAGGCAACAGCCTCCATTAGTGGTAGACAAGAAAAAGAAAGAAAAAAATGGGAGGAAAAAGAAAGAATAAAAAGAAGTAGAAGAGCAAGAGATGTAAAGAGAGGGGAGGGTTCCCATTTTGTCTTGTATGCATTGGATGAGAGACATTCTCATCAAGTGAGTGTTTAGTACTCCATTAATGGAGAATGGGGTTGGTTGTTGTGAGTTAATGACCAAGCATTAAAGCAAAGAAAGTGGAAGAAAAATGACTTCTACAGAGGAAGAAAGAAGAGAAAAGAGAAGAAAGGTTATGCCATTGTTGAAGTCAAAGTAAACTTCTACAAAGGGGGAAAGGAAAAGAAAAGAAAAGAAAAGAAAAGAAAAGAAAAGAAAGGAAAGAGAAGGAAAGAGAGAGAAAAAAGTGAATGGCTGTATCACATACTGACTACCATAAGGTTCCAGACACTGCCAGATTTGGGTTCCATAGTAAACTTGAACTTTCCAATTTCTCCATAGAATCGGGGGAAGTTGAAGATTCTAGTGGGCAATCCGAATTCTCAGTTTCATCTCCGGAAATCATTGACCTATACATTTGATTCATTGTATTTTCAATGTATGCTCAGCTCGATTATACTTATACTTCTGTAGACCTATGCTATGTAGGACAATGATATAAGCCCAACTTCATTTTGTAATTGGTGTCCAGTGGTTTTGGACATAGGAACAATATGTTTCTTGCTAGTTATCATTACCTAAACATACTTCCATGGGTGTGGCCTCTCAGATCATTTTGAGAAAACAGGGGGTGAAGACATAGTCTTTGTATATCAAGGGTGGAAACTCGGAATGTGTTCTATAATTATGGGTGCAGTCATAATTAGTATTGAGTAGATTTTGAGCCCGACAGTGGGCATTACTCTGTGCATATAACAATTGGTCAAAGCACGTATTTCTTGTATTATGGTTGTAGTTGTGTATGTTGTGTATTAGAGTGCTTGTTTGTAGGATATTTGGTAGACCTGACCACTTGGTGGTGCAGTGTGGATTTGTATGTGACTATGTATATGTATGTGATAGTGTTTGCAGTGTAGGAGTTGTAAGACAGCATTGGGCAACATTGGTAGATTGTGTGTATCTATTAACGTGCCAACAATGATTACCACATTAGGTGGTATAGTCGAAAAAAAAAAAAGATTTGAAATACTGATTCACCCCACTCTGTGTCAGCTAAGGCGAACAATTATGTATATACTACAACTTTTGACAAAAGCATGTCAGAAGTCCATTAGGCCCTATGGCTTTATCCATTGAGAAACAATATTCTTAATTTCATTAATGTTGGAGTTGGATAGAAGAGATGCATTATCATCCCTCGTATGGCCAAATTAATTACCCAGTAAGGTAAGGACACGTGCCGCCCACCTGGTAGAGGCTACAAGGATTCTAACCACGTAAACCCCATGAAGAGAAGATACCCGAAGGGAGAATATTCCCTACGAAGGGGATAGGACGTATCCGAGTAGAACTCAGAAAGGGAAAGAGGCGGACCCGAGGGGGACTCCTAAAAAGAAACCCTAAACCCTAAGCACTATAAGAGAGCTTGAAAAGAGGGGAGAGGAAAGTGAATAGACCCACACCATTACTCCTGTGAAAAACTGTTCTGCCGGTCTCTAACTTGGGCGTTGGAGGACTAATCTCGGAGATACCTCCGGGCCTCTACCTTCTGTGCTTGTGTAGGATCAGCTCATACTAATTTTCGACAACAACAGATTAGCACCGTTTGTGGGAACGATAGTAATGGTGGGGAAAACCTACAATCGTAAGAAAACAAGAGCAACGCCGAGTATAAACATGGATGAGGATGAACCTTCAGGAGGGCTCCCTCCCTCGATGGAAATTGGTAAAGAACAGGGAAACGATGATCGGGAAGGTTCCATGAGGGACCAACATTCGACCGGATATTCGGTGCGCGGAGATGGTAATCCTCCACTCCCTCCTAGGGCGCAGGAATATGTGACACGGGAGCAGTTCGAAGCCCTTCAGGAGAAGTATGACCGAATGGCCGAGGCAATGAAGGAGATCTCCAAAGCCGTCTCCCATAAGACCGACGGAGCACCGCAAGGCCCCCATATCCAGCCAAAGCGAGCTCAAGATGAGGACTGGAGTAGTATAGGATCGATAAGGTCCGGTCGGAATCCTCGAAATCGAGCAAGGAGGGAAAGCCCCGCACCCAAAGAAAGGAGGCGGCACGCCGTCGGGGCCAGGCATGGGGAACCACGCCAAGGAGACGGATAGAGACATGGGGACTCGGGGGTTGAAGCAGATGATCCTAGAGCTGAAAGACGAGATCCAGAAGGTAGAAAAAAACCAGATAGGAACTCACGAGCCAGACCTTACTAATAACACGGCTCTAGCTGATGAGGTCATGAGGGATCCGCCCCGGTCGATTTTCATCTGCCCAAATATGACACCTACGACGGGTCTGGGGACCCCGTCGATCATTTGGAAGGCTTCAAGTTGTTGTGCAGTTCCATTGAGTCTCGAAAAACATCATGTGTCTCACCTTGCCTTTGACGTTCAGAGGAGCAGCAAGGTTATAGTACAACCACTTACCGACGAAATCGATCCACAGCTTCAGCGATTTGAGTTACTTCTTCGTGAAGGGATTCTCCAGTAGCCAACCCCTTCAGAAGACCACATTGAACTTGACCAATGTCAAACAACATGAAGGAGAGTCACTATGAAACTACATAAAGTGCTTTCAGCAGGAGAAGATCACGATCAGAGGTCTAGACCTGAAAGAAGAGTTCACAGCCCTGCTGGGAGGCATCAAGGATAAAGAGCTAAAAAGGTCTTTGGTGAAGCATACACCAAGGGACTTAGCCGAGTTGAGGGCTCAGTGTGATAAGTACATCCAGATGGAAGAAACCCTTCAAGCTGATGAAGAAGCTGAAGAGAAGACGGGGAGGAAAAGGATCTCAAGAGGCGATGACAAACCTTCTGAAGAGGGCAAAAGACGAAAGTCCGAACGTGGTCGGGCACCCAGTCCACTGAAGAAGTTTGAGAAATACACGCCCTTGAACCGAAAATGAACGGATGTGCTAATGCAGATAAAGGACTCCCTAGATGCCAGAGCCATGAAGTGGCCAGGGAAGATGGGACGACACCCTGAGAGACACAATATGGACAAATATTACCACTTCCACAGGGACCACGGCCACCACACTGAAGATTATTGGCACTTGAAGGGGGAAATAGAAGGAATGATCCGAAGAGAATATCTAGGCAGATTTGTAGACCGTAAAAAGGAGGATGCCCAAGATGGTAATGACCACAGGGACAACCGTCGTAGAGATGATAGAGGCCACCATGAAAGAAGGGGGCCAGCCCGTAGGGGCAATCAGGAACAGCAAAGGGACCGGATACCCGAGGAAGCTGACCATCACCTCCGGGGCGATCATAAAAGCCCAACTAGGGTTATAGCGACAATCTGTGGAGGCCTAGCCGCCGGAGAAAGTTCAATCTCGGCTAGGAAAGCAAAAGCCTATGTGAGAAGCGTGCATGTGGCTGAATGGTCTAATAAGAAGGCGAAGACGAGGACGGTTATTTCCTTCTCGGATGACTACCTGGAAGAAGTGCACACGCCATACGACGATGCCCTGGTAATCACCATGACCATAACCGATTGCAGAGTAAAAAGGATCTTTGTGGATAACGGCAGTTCAGCTAATATCCTGTTCCTTGAGGCTTTCCAGAAGATGGGCCTGGACGAGGGAAGGCTGAAGAAGGTCGAACACCCGTTGTAAGGATTCTCCAGCACCCCGATCAAAGTGGAGGGATCGATTGAGTTGCCAGTAAGAGCCAACACTGGAGACCGCCAAGTAACAGTCATAATCAACTTCCTGGTGGTAGGCATTACTTCAACGTACAACGCCATACTAGGGAGAGTTGGTTTAAACCTGCTAAAGGCTGTCGTCTCCACACCACACCTCAAGATGAAGTTTCCAACCAAGAATGGTGTCGGTGAGTGTCGAGGTGATCAGGAGGCATCCCAGAGGTGCTATGCCACCACCTTATGGGAAAAAGAAAAGGTGGGCGAGGCGCTCCTGATAGAAGATCTATGCGACGACACTAGTTATCAAAGGGGGAAACCGGCTGAGGAGTTGATACAAGTTGAAGTCGAAGAGGGGGATAACACTCGCCAATTCCAAGTGGGGGCTATAATGCCAAGGCAACAACGAGAAAAACTCATCTCATTCCTCTGAGACAATTCTGACTTCTTCGTCTGGTCATCTTTAGACATGCCTGGAATAGACCGAGAAGTAATAGAGCATCATCTGAGTGTCAACCTGACTAAGAAGCCAGTACAGTAGAAGAAGAGGACCTTCGCCCCTGAAAGGCAGCAGAAGATAGATGAAGAGGTAGAGAAGTTGTTGAAGGCCCAGTTTATCCGTGAAATACAATACCCGGAGTGTATATCCAACATGGTGATGGTCCCGAAGGCAAATGGGAAGTGGAGGATCCGCATTGACTTCACAGATCTGAACAAGGCCTGCCCAAAGGACAACTACCCCCTGGCAAAGATAGACCTCCTCATCGATGCCACAGCAGGACAAGAGGCACTGAGCTTCACGGATGTGTACTCGGGGTACAATCAGATCAAGATGTCTAAGGCTGATATCCTAAAGACATCCTTCGTGACCAAGGGGGCATTGTACTTCTATGAAGTCATGCCCTTCGGGCTAAAAAACGCAGGGGCCACCTATCAAAGGTTGGTGAATAAGATCTTCAAGGGAATGATCGAAAAAACCATGGAGGTATACGTGGATGACATGCTTGTGAAAAGCTTGAAGGCAGAACACCATATTCGAGACTTAGAAAATGCGTTCCAGGTGCTGAGGCAGCACGGCATGAAGCTGAACCCGATAAAGTGCACATTCAGAGTAGCATCGGGAAAGTTCCTCAGCTTTATTGTTTCGGAGAGGGAAATTGAAGCTAATCCGGTGAAAATATAAGTCATTCGAGATATGAGGTCACCACAGAATGTGAACCAAGTCCAGGAGCTAACAGATAGAATCACCACCCTAGGACAGTTCATGTCTCGGTTAGCTGACAAGTGCCTCCCCTTCTTCAAAGCCTTAAAGGGATCCAAAAAGTTTGAATGGACAGAGGAATATGAAAAGTCCTTTGAACAACTGAAGGAGTACTTGGCCACACCCCTGCTACTGACGAAGCCAGACATAGGGGATACCTTGCTGTATCAACAGTGGCGGTAAGCACGGTACTGACGAAGGAAGAGGGAATACAACAACGGCCAATATATTATGTTAGCCGAACCCTATTGGATGCCAAAATAAGATACAGAAAGACGGAGAAAGTGGCGTACGCCATGGTAACAACGGTAAGAAAGTTGAGGCCCTATTTTCAATCACACATGGTATGCGTGCTCATGGACTAGCCCTTGAAGAAGATACTACAGAGACCGGATATGTCCGGCCGCCTGGTAAACTGGGCCATAGAGTTGGGAGAATTTGACATCCAGTACAAATCGAGAACCGCAATAAAAGCACAGGCCCTAATAGACTTCATAGCCGAGACAACGCTCCCCGATGATCCCCATGAGTTTTTCGAGGCCCGGGCAGAAAAGACTTAGACATTGTACGCGGATGGTGCTTCCAATAGTGCGGTAAGCAGCACAGGGATCATACTGGTTAGCCCCGAAGGTTTCAAGATCGAGTTTGCCCTACGGTTCAACTTCGATGCCTCCAACAATGAAGCAGAGTACGAAGCGCTAATAGCCAGAATTAATCTGACGCGAGCTTTGATGGTACAGGAATTAGTGGTGCACAGTGACTCACAACTCGTGGTACGACAGGTGAATGGAGACTACGAAGCCAAAGAACAAAGGATGGTTGAGTACTTAAAGATAGTGCGAGAGAAAATAACAACCTTCAAGGAGTTCGAGGTGAGATAGGTGCCACGAGAAGAGAATGCCAGTGTAGATGCACTGTTGCAGTTGGCCACCTCTGACTTCACAAACCTTGGACGATCGGTGTATTTTGAAATGTTACCCCAACCAAGTATCGAAAGACCCCAAGAGGTGTTACCCGTTGGCGAGAACGGGCCCAGCTGCATGGATGCCATAATCAGGTACTTAAAAGGTGTACTCCCCAAAGATAGGGACAAGGCAAGGAAGATACGAATGCGGTTAGCACACTTTATGCTAAAAGACGAGACGCTGTATAAGATAGGGTTTACCACACCATACCTTAAATGCCTGAACCTCGTCAACGTCGAGTATGCACTCTGAGAAGTACATGAAGGGATATGTGGCCAACATCTCGGAGCTCGGGCCTTGGCCCACAAAGTGCTGAGGCAAAGCCTATTCTGGCCATCCATGAGGAGGGATGCAGAAGAGTTCGTCAGGAAGTGCGTTAAGTGCCAGATGTTCGCCCCCATCCATCGGCAACACTCCACTGAGCTTTCCTCCCTATCAAGTCCGGTACCATTTTTCATGTGGGGAATGGGCATCCTAGGCCCATTCCCCTTGGCGATGAAGCAAAAAATGTTTATTGTGGTGGCAGTAGACTACTTCACGAAGTGGACAGAGGCTAAAGCATTGGCTACCATATCCGAAAAGAATGCAAGGGACTTCTTCAAGAAGGCGGTAGTCTATCGATTCGGAATCCCTCGGGTGGTAGTAACAGACAATGGAACACAGTTCGCCAACCTGACTTTTGATTTGTTTTGTGATGCCCTCGGCATTGACCATAGGAAAACATCCGTCGGTTATCCATCGACCAATGGGCTGATAGAGGTAACCAATCGTACCCTACTCTAAGGAATAAAGAAGAGAGTGGATGATGCCAAAGGGTTATGGGCAGAAGAGTTAAAAAACATCCTCTGGGCTTACCGCACTACTGAGAGATCAACTATCAGAGAAACACCCTTCATTTTAACCTACAGCACCGAAGCTGTGCTCCCGGTGGAGGTAGGAGCCATGACCCATCGGATTCAGTATTACGATGAAGAAGAAAATGATAAAGGACTCCGAGCTAATTTAGACCTCATGACTGAAGTCAGAGACACCTCGCAAGAAAGGATTGCCGCCTACCAGCAAAAGGTTATGAGGCATTATAATTCTAAAGTCCGAAGAAACAACTTCAGAATGGGTGACCTCGTCCTCAGAAGGGCGGAGATATCAGATCCGAAGCATCAAGGAAAGTTAGTTCCAAATTGGGAAGGACCTTACAGAGTCACTAGGATAATACGATCAAGGTCCTATCACATGGAGACTACGGGGGGAGAGAGGGTACCCTGATCATGGAACTCGAAGAACCTGAGAAAATTTTATCAGTAGTCGTAGCATGCACATTTGCTTAGTTTTTGTTTTTGCTTCTTAAAATAGTCTCAGTTTGTAGTTTTATACCCCTGGGCACTTCCGAGAATTTTTATTACGAAAAATATATAAGCTGGTTTACGGCAATTGATTTTGGACAAGTCTCTAAGAAATATTCGTCGGTTGGGGGGCTGGGGGACCCAACTGAAGGTCCATGCCTCGATTGTGGGCTCAAGCCAAAGCCGAGGGAATACGACCAAAAGCCATTACCTCGAAGGTCATTACCTCGGTTGGGAGTTCGGCCCAAGGCCGAAAAGGTGAACGGCACCCCCTAATCTCCGTACATAAGGAAAGCTCCCTCAGCTAGAGCTGAAGGCCTCCCTAACACTTGGTGAAATCCTACTTGTACAAGGCCTCCCTCCAAGGCTCCTGCCCTCGGACCGACCGACGCAACAAAACCAAGCCTAGTACTAAGACAGGCCGAGGCACATATTACACTTGGGAAAAAGTACTGGTATAAGGGCTCTCGGCCTTCGTGCACCAACCGACGGGCTAAAGATCCCTTAGTGGACTTCAAAAAGAAAAAAAAGAAAGACACAAGGCGAGGAGTAAAGGGAACCGAAGAAACTGAAACATTCATTCCATGAAAAATCCCGAAGGCTGAGATTACAAAAAAAGAGCCCGAAGGTTGAAAAAAAAAAAAAAAAAAAAGCCGACTTCATGGGGCGGCTTCAGGGGGCGTCCATCGGGTTCACAGCCTCATCCTTGGCATGGTGGGGGGTCTCCCGATCGGAGCCATAATGACCAGAAGTCAGAGGCACCTCACATTGCAGTTGAACCTCACCTTCCTTGCTATGACCTTCGTCATCAGCATCGACCACCTCGATGGCTGTCGGGGTTGCCTCAACACCCTCCTCTTCAAAAATGAGATCGTTGTCCTCAAAGGAGACCTCAGGGTGATGCTCGACGACCCAGTCTCGGACCTCGGTAGCACCCATTGTGAACTCAGGGGCTATAGCACACCTGACCTCCTCCCGAAAGTCCTCAGAGGCCCTATACTTCTCGGCCCCTCGGACCTCGGCCTCCTGAACCCTCGCCGCCATCTGCGCCTTCAGCTCCGTAAGCTTCCGATCTCATTCCTGGTGAGTACGAAGAAGGTCCGATTCTAGGTGCTCCACCTTCTCAAGGAGGACCGAACCCTCATTCTCGAGGGTAGACTTCTCACGTTTGGAAGCCTCGAGGTCTCGGGCCAAGGCTTCGACTCGGATCGCCAGCTGACCAACTTGGTTTTGGGTCTGTGTAAGACACCGATGGTCAGAATTTTGCAATGATAATAAATTAAGGTTTTGAAGACCGAAGCTTACCCCTGCCATGAAACTGCAGGCGCTAGTTATCATTGCCGTCGTCCCCTAGAGTTGTGCTTCGACGGCATCTCAGGGGAGACTGCCCTTCTATACCAGCTCATGAGCTACACACCCGACGGATAGAGTGTCATCCTCCTTGACTGACCACCGAGGGACGAAGCTAACCTTGGCTCGGATATTCATGACCCTCGGGCTTCTAAAGTCAGCCACCGGAGAAGCATCTCGGGCAGTCAAGTTATGGCCCGAAATAGTGAGGGCCTGGACCACTTCGATGTTGGGTCCTTCGATCCTGGCCCTTTTCTTCGAAGAGGGAGCTTCGGAGGAGGGGGCCCCTTTCTTCTTCTCCTTCCTCTTATGCTTCTGTTGCTGTTGCGCATCCCACACCCTGGCCTCCCTTATTTGGGCCTGCCTCTCCGCAGCTGCAGCCCTAGCCTCGGCCCTGGAGATTTGCACTGCATGAAAACATGAAGGAAGTTAATACGAGGTACGAAGACCCAAGGAAAATTAACTTGGGTTGGCCTAAGACTCACCCGGGCTAAGGCCGAATCTGAATAAAACGACGTCAGACTTAAGGTTGTCGGACTCAACTGGAGGGCAAGTGTCTTGACGCCTCGCCATCGCCATCGACTCCAAGTCTGTCCCAAAAAGGGCAGGGGCGGAGTTCACCATCCTCAAATCGGGGATATCCAGACAGTGCTGAAGGGCACCCCCTCGGACGACCTCACGAAGAAGAATTTCTCCTTCCACCTACTAATCGACATTGGGTAATCGTTCAGCAGCCAAAGGTCTTTCTGAGGGTTGAAATAGTACCAT
>NC_056559.1:16417012-16432705 GCF_013358625.1 Macadamia integrifolia | reverse complement strand
TTTTCGATATGTATCCATGGCTGATACACTAAAAACTTTTTTTTTATTTTGCTAAAAGACCTGATTAATAGTCTAGTGATGAAAATGCTGGTTGTGGATTCGAGTCTTGACATACCCATTATCGCCCAGAGTTCCCTTTTTTCTAATTACCAAAAAAATAAAAATAAAAAACTGATCTCATAAGCCCACACCGATCCCATAATCTCATAAGCCCATTATGATCCCAACCGCATTCATGAATCATATGATTGGATGAGAAAAAACAGTGGAATTGATTTTCGCATCCTGAGGCGAAAAAATAAATAGATTCTTTTTCTTTAATTACATATACGAAACAAAGGCAATACATAGTATACTATACTACACTCCTTAGTCCTTCCTACTAGTACTACTAAAGAGTATTACTACTTATAAGACTACAAATGAAGTCAAATAAATGTCATCAACTCTCTCTCTCTCTAACTACGACTACTACTACTACTACTCTTTGCCAAAAAATACACAGGAAGCCCTTCCCTCCATCATCCCTTGTTCCTTAAGTTCCCAACTGATCTACAATAACAAAGTGATCATCTTCATCATCATCTTCTCCCTTGATCCCTTATCAGCTTCGATCCATCCTTTTTAGTAACCTGTAGGGAACTCGCATTTGCCAAATTCTGCAAAACAAACAATAATGGAACTCCATTAATCAATCAACCTAACTCTCAAAGAATTAATAAATCCCAAAAGCAAAAAACTTGGTCCGTGATCTCAAGGTCTTATGATGGTCTATGGTCCAACTGTGACAAAAGCACTTTTGGTTCCAAAACAGTGTTTCACACACACACACCAGAGTCTTTAAAGCCCAAGTGGAAAGTGTGGAAAATGGGAAAAGTGGAAGGCCATCCATGCTTCACCCAGCCTGCAACTTACTGCTACAGCCGCCGGCGGTGGCCGGGGATCTCAATTCTATTATACCCATTTCGTGAAGAACTAAGAAGGAAAAGGGGGGAAGTGGAAAGAAGAAGACGCACTGGGAGGTTGGGTGACGACATAGGCAGACCCTTGGAAATCACAGGTCCCCATTACTCTCCCTTTCTTCTGGTAGTAGCTGTTGAATGCGAAGGATGCGTGAGCCTCTAGTGTATTCGGATCGTAACATGGGCTACCAGGCTGGATCTGCGCGCAGTCAGCTCCTCCTTCCCCGCAAGCGTAATCCAGCGCCACCTGCAACCTCTTCTGCCCTGCTTTCCCGTTCGCCACACACCATGTCTGCCCCGATGAGCTCGTCGATACCCCACCCTTCACGGGGGCCACCTGGCTCTTCCCTCCGCCGCCGACTGGCTTATGCTGTTTCACCCCTTCCAGTGTGAAGGGTATGTCGTACACCTTCTCCTCATTTGGGTAGAAAAGCCCGTAGTTCCTCTCGGAGCTCGGACCGGGCTTCTTGTTCTCGTTGAACAGAGCAAACAGGTAGACCTCGATGTCCGCCTTGGGCCTCAATGGCGTTCCTTCCGCCGTGAGTATCTTACGCACCAGGTTGCCGTTATAGGCAGCTGCATTCTCCTCGCTCGCCCCAACCTCGTTCTCGTCTCCCTTGGAGGGCCAACCCGTCTCCGTCACCATCATCCCCAGATCGTCGAACTTCAAAGCCGACATGGCCTCAAACACCGCATCGACCTGCGCGTCAAAGAGATTGAAGTAGCGCAGCCCATTACCGGCGTCCACCACACCCGGATTCTCCCTGAAGAGAGCGTAATCCAGAGAGATAACGTCGGCATTAGCAGAGTAGGCGAAGAAAGGGTAAGCATTCACCATAAGGTAAGACCCCGTTTGCCGGAGAAAATCCAGCATGGGCTTTATCACGCTCTCAATTAGCTCCGGTTTGAAGGATCCCGCGGAAGAAGGGTAGGAGTTCTGGAGAGCACTGAGGGCTATGGGAGAGGACACCTTAACGGAGGAGTGGAGATTAAATTTTACGAGCGCAGCTTGAACATTTTTCATGGCCGGAACAAGGTACTCTGTCACGTTGTCTGGGTCAACAAAAACCTCGTTTCCGACAGCAATGGCGTGGATTTGGGTAGCTGGGTAGTAAGCAACGACGTTCTTTTGAACCCATGCGTAGGCGAAGGATGGTCTCTTTGCCGCTATGTAGAGCTTTTCGTTTGGCAAGTCGACGACGACCTTGATGCCTGAACCAGCAAGGGCTTTAAGCACGGAGGGATCGGTGTCGTAGAGCTTAACTCTCTCGAGACCCTGAGACTTGAGGAGCTGAACTACGCTCACTGCAGAAGGGAGGTTGTTTGCTACCCGCCCGTAGTTTACTCCGAACGAACCCGCATCTGCAAATGTAAGTGTTAGACACAACCAGAAAGAGATAAACAGTAGTTATAAAGAAAATGCAGAAGGGAATAGAAATACCATGTTCTTACCTGCAGCAAATGCGAAGATGCAGAGAAGCAAGAGGAAGCAAGGAATGGTGACACGCCCCATGCTCTGGTTGCTCTGGTTCTGAAAGAAGCAGAAACAGAGCATGAGAGAGAGGGAGAGAGAGAGAGAGAGAGAGAAGAAAGAAGAAGACGAAGAAGAAGAAGAGTGGAATCTAGACGATAATGGGGATGAGGAAGTGGGTGAGTGGAGTGAGAAAGAGTGTGAGGTGGGGAAGACTGGAAAGAAAAACACAAGAGGAGGAATAGAAAGAGCGAGGGGTTAAAAGCTTGTGCGGATGGAAGGTGTGGTGGGGCCCACGAGGCAGTTCTGAGTCTTCTGACATTACCCAGGTTAGCTGTGGGAACAGGGAATCACCTACTCCGTTAAAATCTTCCGTTAACGACATTATAGGTTTTTGACGACCGTTATAACGTTGATAACATGTTGAGTTAACCCTTTCATTTCCCCAGGCATTCCGAACGTTGGGGTGGGGCAATGGGCGCCACCACATCGCAGCGTGCCAGCTATGGATCCACCAACTTGACCGTTTTAACAGTCATCAGATCATAGGGCCTTACCAAAAAAATCATAGGGAACGATATATCATCTTGGCCGTACACCTGTCATGAGATCCAAATATTTTTTTTTTCTTTTTTCTTTTTTCTTTTCTTTTGGGATCAATATATCGTTATGATATATTTGGATTGGGACTTGGGAGAGAGGTGTCAAACGGGCGGTGTTGATTATTTGGTTTAGTTTTGGTTTCATTTACATCTTAACAAGGTGAAATCAAAATCGCACTAAGTGGGAATAAGGTGAAATCATAATAATTTTTATTTAGTTTCGATTTTAACGGTTTATAATCAGTTTTTGTTATTCAATTTACAATCAATTTACATGTGGTTAATAGTGTCATTTTATAAAATGGTTTACATCTTACCGTTAGTATAAATTCTACATATACTAAACTTACTTTTATTTTGCCTAGGACAATATACTTTCTACGGAAAAGACTATGATAAGTAATTAACTATGATCCTATAAATTAGGAAATCAAAGATATGTGATTGTGTGAAAGTAAAACTCTCTTCTGGTTTAGTACTTTTTTTTTTTTTTTTTTATAGAGACTCATCAAAATTCAAAACACTTTAAGTCTTTAATATTAGGTGCCGGTTAACCATCAGTTTTTCAGTTCTAAATCGAATCAAACCGGAATTATGATCTATAAAATCAAAACCGGATCAATTTATTACGGTGCAATTCGATTTGATTATAATCGGTCAGTTTCAATTCCAATAAACAGTTTCGATTATATTTTGACACCTTACTTGGGAGTACATAATTGCATATATATCATGGTTCATGGGTGGCACATGTGTGATTTGTTATTGATAGTGGATGGATGGAGGAGATGATCTAGGATTTTGACAACTCATTATTAGAAATGGTATCAGTCAAGGTTGATACCAATCCGATATCAATCTAAATCGATTAAGATTAAATAAAACAATTTTAGAAGGCAATGTGACCTCTACACCTAGACACATAAAGAGACAAAATGATCACTCCACCCTCATAAAAAAAAGCAACATCGTATGATGCTTCTAAATTTACTTTCATAGGCATGGATTTAGGGGTTTGTTGCCCAAAAGAAAATAAATGGATTTAGGGAAACGTCTCGATTTTGGATTAAATTGACCTGTATCAGTTGATTTTGCCCTTGCTTTTTTTTTTAAGTACAAATTTTTACTATTTTATCCCTAAAATGATACGGATGACTTATTTGGATCGGTTAAGAATTGTGTATTGATCTCAACCAATACCAGTAAGATATGACCAATATGATCAATATAATACTGATACTTTAAACTATGTTTATAGATCTTTTAGGGATCCCTCTCCCAATGTCATATAAGAAAATAGTGCTTTGGGACTGAAGAGCCGAGGTTTGATGAATAACTAATGTTCTTGAGCAGATTTTATTGACCAGTGGGGCCTCTTCATAAATCTTTGTATAGAAAGTTTTCGTTGAATTACTTTTTCCATTCTTCTACCCAAAAAAAAAAAAGAATTACTTTTTCCATTCTACCAGAGAAAGATTACTGTGCCACTTGTAAATTGACCTTACAAACCTGAACCGATCAACTCGATCAATTGAACAAAGCTGAATCGAATCAAACCAATTAGAAACCGATAGAATCCAAAGATCTATAAAAATCATGATAAGATCTATACATGGTAAATTGAAATTAAATTGGATCAAATTTGATAAGAGAAAATTGAAATAAATTAAAGGGAAACCAAATTAAACCAAGCATTGTCTTATTGGACCAACTTCAGTTTCTCCCATTATCAATCCTAAATCAGTTCAATCCAATAGAATCAAAACCAAACTAATTGCTTGACACCCCTAATGATCTGGATTTGGCTCATCTCTAATTCTCTATCAATTATTTATCTGATTGTGACATGTGTCATATTCCAATCCAATGGTTATAGATCAAATCTATTGTCCCCTAAAAACAATCATTCCGCCAACAAAAAATCAGGATCTGACCTGATTCTACCATTCCATAAGGATTTAGCTCTTCTCCAATTCTTCGTCTTTTAATCTCATGAACCTAAACGTAAAAATCCTGCAAACCTGAACATATAAGAGGGAAAGGAAACAAGAGGAGAAAAGAATGAAACCAAGAAGAAAGAAAAATTGACACCATATAATATGGTAAGGTTGCTTGACACACCAAACTATTCAACATATTATATGAAAATTGGAATCTTAACAAATTTTTACTATTTTACCCCTGACAGTCAGGGGATCAGTCTCAGATACCAATCCAATACAGTCAGTACGAGACCGATACTTGAAACCATGGCTCACACTACTTACTACTATTAGCTATTATAATCTCAAGTGTACCTTAAATAAATAAACAAATAAATAAATAAAGGGTAATTTACAACACCACCTCATGGAGAATGCCATAATTATAAATACATTTCATCTATTTCACCAAATTAGACTCAAACCTTCTACCATCAGTCACTGTTAAGGAATATACCTTATATACTTATGTTAGTAATTATATTTTACTTTAAATATCAAAATACCCTTACTCAATATATTAGTGTTTTACTCATGCAGGCAAAAATGTCATTTCATAGTATTTCTTAACGGTAATTGACAATAGAGAAAATTTGGACCGTTGTAACTTCAATTATTTATTCAAGAGAAGCAACGGTGCAGAGATAAACAGATATGAGAGGATTGGGACAGTCTTGTCAAATGTGTGTTGCGTTCTGTGCCTTCTTACTATGGAATCCAAACTCTATTCTATTCTATTATGTATGGAGTGATCGTCTAGATTTTGGTTACGAACCTTTCCTTTCAATTACTTCCTGATTCCTCCACCTCCACGACACCAACCCCCAATTGTTGAACCTATTATTTTTACTAAAAAGAAAAATTGTTGATCGAACATATTATGAGTAATTATTAAGGTTATCATGAATAATTACTTATTGCTTATTACCAAAAAAAAAATAAAGGAATAATTACTTATTTCTTAAGGCTATTACGATTTACGAGTACTTATTACTGGCAATAATTATAAAGTCACCCATGTTGAACTTTGAAGCTAACTCCATTGATGGCAGAGGATGGAATCTGGAATCTGGGTAGGACTTTGAAGTTTGGATACACTACTTTGGAATTAGAAAAGAAGCAAAGATTATCACTAAAATATGCTATATGAAGTTTTTTAATTTGAAAGACCAATTGATATTGCTATAAAAGTAATTTTTCTTTATTTTTTTTTATATTTATAGAATAAAAATAATTAAAAATAAATATCAATCCTATCATAGGCCGTAGGACATTAATTAAAATTAGGTCTTATTGGGTTTGAATTGGTAGTTTTTTTTCAAATTCTATTCAAGAAAATGGAATCTCATGTTTTGATTCGATTTCTAAAATCACGATTTTTTTTTTTTTCCATTAAAGCTGCATTTTATATACATTTTTAGAATAATCGATTATTTTCTATATTTTCATTTCAAAATCTTCACACCTCTTGGATAATGTGAGATTACAAAAAGTTATGTTCCAGGAGAGGATCTAACCTCACATACTAGACCCAAAATAATTCCGAGAATGCATGCCACACACAAACTAAGTGAAGGATAAATAAGAAATGAAAAAGGGAGATGATTAAACTATCTAATAGAGAGCATTGAGTGAAGAAGACAATAAACTACCCACCAACAGTGTATCTAATCTTAACCAAACAAAAAAAAATAGTGAATCAAATATTGAAAATTGGAGTACGTATACATTATAAAATGACAAAATATGACAACAACGTCAAACTTACTTGGTGGAGTTGGTAAGAATATTGAGTGATTGACAGATACCATGAAAAGAAGTTTGGGTAAAGATCTTAAAGAGGCCTTTGTATTGATATATATGTTTTTAATACATTACACACATGGAGAGAACATGAATGTTCTTTGGTGTCAGAAAGGAACAATCTTAACTCATTTCTTTATGGCTCACAGCTTCTTTTCCTATATATGTATAAATACACTGTTTCCCAATATCACATGGGTTGGTAAGTTTGGCATATGGTTCACAGACATTATAAATTCACTCATGACTCCATCCCCCACCCCTCCCGCACCCTCACACATAGATCTAAGCTAGAATGTCTCTACTAACACCCCCCACCCTTAAAAAATAAAAATAAATAATAATAATAATGTTTCTCTCTTCACATACATGTAAATACACGCAGACACACAATAATATAGGGCTCATCTGCAATTGATTATACATTAAAAAAAAAGAAGTTTTCCTTCACCTATGGAAAAAAGAGAATCTCTATAGCTATCGCCCTGACATTTTATTGGATGAGGAAGTTTCGTGAACAAGGGATAGAAATTGTCCACAGGACTAATCAAGCCAAAAACCTGGATACCAGTCGTTAGCAAAAAAACAAGAACAAGGGATAGAAATTAATGATAAGCATGAGTGTTTAATCATATCATCAAATCACTGTGGAGGAAGAGATTCTCGATGACATGAAAGAAAAAAAAAATTGTGATATTTCTCTAGTGGCAAAGAAACCATTGGTTGTGCTATAAGTGCTACACCACAAGTTGGGCATCAGCTCGAAAACAAAACACAAGATTAGACTGGGCTGAGCTGCGCTGGGCTTAGCTGAGTTTGGGTTTTTTTTTTGGTTAGATTGGATTAGACTTGGGTTGATGTATTAAATAGCAAATCCAAGATCAAGCCTAAAAAACCCAAACAGAACATAAGTTTTCATGCATGCACAATATTTTTTGGTAGAACATGCATGTAGAATATGTGTTCATACATGTATGACATGCACTTGTCCTAATTATGGATGCTTAGGCTTCGTTTGGTATGCATTCTTGGATCCTCTTAGGTCAATAATGTGTTCTAAGATATTAAAAATAACTCCAAAGGATTGAAAGGACAGTGCATTAAGTTGTTTGTAAGTGCCAACTTAATCCTCTTCCTAGGGATCCCAAATGAGGGATTCTTATGAAAGTTGCCACTCCAACTATCGTCCATGTATGATCCATATTAGATTTTTAATAGATTTTTGTTCAATTAGTATTAGAATTATTGGATAGTGTACTTCAATTTGAATGAATAATAGATACAAATTAAATGGAGGAGGTTAGGTATGCTATCGGATTTCCTGAAACTAGCAGCTCAATCAATGGGAAAACTATGATAGGAGGGGCATCAAAGATTTTTCCAACGGGGGAGAAGAGAGATAGACACATATCTAGGTATACCGGTAGCATACCCAGCATTTTTCCTAAATTAAATTAAAGGGATTTTTTTATTGACACCCTTTAATTTGTCATCTTTTTTTAATCTTTTTTTTTTTTCCATAAGGATAATGGTATCATTTTAGATGTATACCTAGCATGACAATGATAATTTTTGATAACGAAATGATGATACATCCACCTTCAACTTATTTTTGAAAACCCTTTTATATGCTTATCGTATAAATCTTATGAAAGATAATACATCCACCTTCAACTTTTTTTTGAAAACCCTTTTATATGCTTATCGTATAAACCTTATGAAAGATAACGAACAATTAAGAGAATGCGATAAATCCAAAATACTATAAAAGTATCACCCATTAAGCATTAATTACTGCTTATGCATTTAAAGTGTTTATATTCTTTTTTCTGTTTTAACCTTGTCTTTCGCTTTCCACTTTTCAGGCTTTACTCCTTAGTTATAAACAAAGTCACCGTGTTGATCTCATCAAAACAAAGTAACCGTGTTGACCTTAACCCCATTAATGATTAATGAGAATTATGGTATATGGAATTCTGATGTGGGGATCTTGGTCATTACGTAGTTGTTTAGACTTCATAGGTGTCAAGAACAGACCAACGGAGGAGTCAATAGGATCCATGGTCATACTTTTTTAAAATAAAAGAAGTATTACAAATCAAGTACTGATGCATTTGAAAAAATTGATTAAGTGGTTAAAACTTTTATACATGTACTCCATTGAGCACTGTAAACTGTCAAGCCAATGCCCAGGTGTGCAATACCTTTGTTTGTTGATATTGCTTAATCTCTTGTCATCGTTTTCAATATCGACATGAATTCCATCGCAAGCCTGACCGAATTGGGTGGAAAAATGTGGAAATGTGATCATACCTTATCCATTTGGCATTTCCACATTTCTCTTAGCAACATGGCTGGACTTGTGGTGGAATTGTCATGGATATCTCAACTAAAGATAAAAGAATAAGTTATATCAAAAGATTTAAAACCATGGCTAAACCAAACCCTATAGGCTTTTGTTAGATCAAACACCAAGAAACACGAATAAAGAGAGACAATAGATCCGTACGACACAGAGATTTAACGAGGTTCACACACCAGGGTGGTGTACTACGTCCTCGGGCGAAGAAGAAGATGATTCACTATGCAGAATAAAGATTACACCCTAGCAGCGGCGAGGAAGAACTCGCCCTGAAACCCTAGCTTCGTGAAAACCCTAGAATACAATGACTCTCAACAAGCAACAGTACATTATATATATACTCCAAATAGCGGTTCGACCCATCGGGTCACGGTTCAACATCGGCCCAAGCCCTCTGCTTCCATCACAGATCTCAGAAAAATTCCCATTCGGGTCGCCACCAAAATATGTCGGATCGGGTCAATCTTCAAAACGGGTCAAGAATTCGAGACAAACTTAACAGGTTTTATTACTTTCCCAACATATATACTCCCATATACCTTTAGATGCATTTAAAGCACCCATGCCATTGGTGTAGCGAAACTCGGTTCTTGTTTTACTGTATATTATTCGATATTTGAAACAATTTTGGTATGATAAATCAGATCAAAGATAAATATTAAAACCATATCAGACCAAAGATAGATATCGGTATGGTTTTGGCTCAGTATGATTTTGGCTAGGTATGATTTCAACATAATATTTTTGTCGTTTTCTTTTTTCACCTTTTATGTATATATATAGTTGGTAATTCGGCATTTGGTACTATTGGTACATACCGAACGGTTTTATCTCAAACACAGATATGTACTTTAAAGTGTTGGGCTTGGGTTTAAATTCCCCAATGTATCCAATAAAGTTGAAAACCCTCCCCATGGTGTACCCAACCCATGAAAACGAAAAATGGACTCAGGCTTAAATAATTTAACTGTATTAGGCTTGGGCTTGGGCTTGGGCTTGGCAATGGCAATCCCTAACCCAAGGTTGATTTGAACTTACCCTTTATTGACCTGGAACTGGGCTCACTCAAAAATTCCAGCCTGCCCAAACCCATTATCATGTGTAGATACTTTAATGACTGGTTTGTTGAGCTGTAACCAAAGTTGTTTACGTTAATCCCATAATAACTGTACTTGGTCACATAAGTGCATCCAGGTTATATATCACTTCACATCGGTCTCATTGGTAAAATTGCAGGAAGTGTTGTATTCTATTTAGTTTGAATATCTACTCCCCCAGCTTTTTGATTATAGGTCTTGCCATTGGATTTCAATTCGCGTGTTTCGGTTAAACTGAACCAGTTTCAAACTAAAAGTGGGCCAATCAAAACCAAGGAGATAAGGAAGTTTTCGATTTCGATCCGATTTGCCTTGATTTGGTATTAGTTTGTAATCAGGTTATTAACAGATTCGCTTGTGTTCATTTTGGGTCTATAAAATTAATGAGAAAATCCATAATATTTTGTTTTCAGTTTCTTATCATTTTACTATCGGTCCGGTCTCACCTTTTTATCTGGTTCGATTCGGTTTTAAGTTTTGATTTCTCCTATTTATTTTCAGTTTCTATCGATCTCATAAACCCAACTCGAAACCACACCAATAAGGCTATTTTTGGTAGCCAAGAGAAGAAAAGGAAAGAAAATAAAAAAGTACAAAATTTGTTTTATTATCTTGGTTTAAGAAATTCTTGTTATGCTCGGCATGACCGGAACCAAGAGAAGATTCTTTTTAAAATTGTAAAATTCACCTTGAGAATGAAATATTTTTCTTTTGTTGCTTAAAAAAAATCTTATTAAAAAAACAGGAAAATACATTTTTTTTTTTCTTCTAATGATTACCAAACAAACATACTTCTTTTACTCTCTAATCATTTCATTCATTTTTAAAATTTTTTTTTTTTCAATTCTTTTATCTTTTCCTATTAGCTACTAAACCAGCTTAACAGCTTAAATTCTCTTTTTTCTTCATTTTTTGTTAAAAAATATGAAACACATTATAAATGCACAAAACGTTTTAAACTAAAAAAACGCTTTTTTAAAGCGTTACCAAACGCAGCGAAAGTGTTTTGAGTTTATCGGAATAGTACTTTCACCTTTTTTGCCATTAAAAATTAATTCCGTATTGACCTGAGCCTGCGGGTCAATGGGATCTGGATTTTCCGGATCTTTTGTTTAATTAATTCCACAAGTGCCTTCTCTCTCTCTCTCTCTCTCTCTCTCTCTCAGAGTTCATCCAAGAAATCTGAGCCGTTGATTTATTTTCCCCTCCTACAATTTCTTGAGACTTTTGAGAGTAGGGGATTGAGGGGCTTCGTACGGTTTACAAAAAGTACAGTTTGGGTGAAGAAAACCACAGGAAACAGAGACGAAGCAGTGAGTGATACGAAGAAGTGTCCTTCTTTCTGGTTGCGTGGGTTTGCAGCGGAGAAAGGGGAAGGCGAAGTCCTCATCGTCTCGCGTCGTTACCTGCAAATAGAGGAGAGGGAGAGGGACAGAGAATGTCGGCTGTGACGAACCAAGAGGAAGATAAGAAGCCCACCGATCAGTCGGTGGCTCACATCAATCTCAAGGTCAAGGGTCAGGTCTGATCGTCTTCCTCTTATGATGCTTTTTGGTTTTCTTTCTTGATTCGTTCCACTAGGGTTCTTAATCTTTGAAGCTGTTTTTTTTATTCCTTGTTCCCGTTAGTTTGGTACTCTTGTGTTCTTTGTTTTGTATTTGGTTCAATTAACACATTTTTTACCTAGCCAGTTCCGTTTTAGGGTTTATGGGTATGTGTATTTTGGATCTGTATGGTCCGTTTTGCAGAGTATTTCATCTTCTTCTATGATGGATTATGATCTTGCACTTTTAAGATTCTTCTGTGTTTAGTTTTGCAAACTTGTTAACTTCCTGTGTTTCTTGCTATATATCTTATTTCCAGCTGTTCGTTGGCATCGTAATGTGCTAGTATTGAATCTAATGCACTGCGTGCTTGTGCTTTGAATGATGTTATTGTTTCACTGTACAGGGGAAAACCCAGTAACTGATGGTGGCGTTTCTTGCTTGCTTTCTTTTTTACTTGAAATTGATCTGGCTATTACTTAAGAACGTTAAGGACTGTTAATCCTACATGGGCTATTGCATGCACTATTGGCTTTCTGGTTGGAACACGTGATTTGTGTCTTTGATTTTAAAACAGTGGTGGAGTGTGCACTGATGATTTTCAAGGTGGAATATGATATAGGAGAAGAAATGAGAGAGGATAGTGTCTATTGTTAAACAGTTTGTATGTGAATACTTAAGTATCAATGTTCTTAAAAAATGGGAAACTTGGAATATAAATTCCTAACTAGCACATGCTGAGAGTATCTTTTTATATAGTATTTGCAGATTAGATAAGTGATTAAGTTTCATTCATGTTCTTTGGAGGGGGAACATCTGATTATTTTTATTCTTGTGGGGTTATTTTTGAAGTATCCCTCACATGTGCTGCTGCGTGCTGCGTTCTGCGTTATGCGTTCTGCGTTCTGCGTTCGTAATGTGGTCTCCATTCTCATCACCATGGGCCTTGGTAGTTTTGGTATCAAATTGATGAATCCTAGAACCTACCATAGAAATGAGTTGCTAAGAGATGGTTTCAGGCCTTGAGATGCTTATAGATTAAAAGAAAATATGATTGAGGTTAAATTTTTGAAGTTGGATAAGGATTGCTCTTCCAATTGATTTTAGCATTTAAAATTTTCTCTTAGTCGCACACTTTTGCCTTTCTCTGAATAGTGATATCAGACTTAAAATGCATTCTAGGATATTGAGTGTTATTAGATTATTGTATCTCTTTGTTTGAGAGGATTTTCTCAGTGAGTAGCTTTCCCTTGTGTTCTTAAGTTGATTCTGAGGTGGGGGGTCTCTGGTACACATTCATCATAAGCCAACATGATATTGACATGTGGGTGTTGTGTGTGAATAAACCATAGCTCTAGGAAGTTGTCATGGCTAGGTTGTATGTGTAGACTCGATTTGATGCACAGGGCTGTGGATTTTATGGCTCTGTGACCAATTATCTGAAGTATCCAGTAGCCTGGCCTAAAGGTCCAAATCTGAATATCCACAACTGTGGCTCGTTCACCATTTCTGTGCGATGGTCCAGGCAGACAGACTGATCCAATTGTTGGGGCTCTTGATCCGTGTACACACTGGTTTGATATCATAACTATTATGCCAATGTACACTATAGTATAGTGAGGGCACAAAATGACTAAGAAATACTAGGATTATGAACTAAGGACATTCTAATATTCATCCCAAGGAAAAACAAAAAGAAGGGAAACTCTGGTAAGAGCAATTCATCTTGTAAGTTTAAGACTAATGAGGAGGACTCTAGTCACTGTTGGTTCAAGGCTCAATGAAAAAAGCAATTGAATTCAAAATGTTATGCAACACCTCAAGAATATAATCCAAGTAGGATCACGTTAAGTGGGCTATTGGTTGACATGAAACCAGAACAGATTCAACCTCATATTCAAGTTGAATCAAGATTTTTCAATACTATAGATGTTTTGTTTTACCATGCCTAATTGCTAGAACTCACTAGCTTATGAAAAAAAAGATCCCCATTTATTCTATCAGCATATGACACTGGCTGCAAAATTCATCTTAATAAAAACAAACATGAAATATCCCTCACGTGTGTTGCTGCGTTAGTAATGTGGTCTCCATTCTCATTACCATGGGCCTTGGTGGTTTTAGTATCACATTGATGAATGCTAGAACTTACTGCAGAAATGAGTGGGTTAGAGATGGTTTCTCAGGCCTTGAGATGCTAATAGATAGTTATTAAAAGGAATTGAGATTCAATTTTTTGAAGTTCGATAAGGATTGTAGTTTTTCTTCCAATTGTTTTTTAGTATTTAAAATTTTCTCTTTGTCGCACCCTTTTGTCTTTCTCTGAGTAATGATATCAGACTTGAAATGCATTCTAGGATATTGAGTGTTATTATTTTATTATAGCTCTTTGTTTGAGAGGGTTTTCTCAGTGAGTAGCTTTCCCTATGTGTTCTAAGTTGATTCTGAGGTGGGGGGTCTCTGGTACGCATTCATCATAATCTAGCATGATATTGACTTGTGTGTGTTGTGTGTGGATAAACCATAGCTCTAGTAAGTGGTCATGGCTAGGTTGCATGTGTAGACTGGATTTGATGTACACGGCTGTAGATTTTATGGCTCTGTGACGAGTTATCTGAAGTATCCAGTAGCCTGGCCCAAAGGTCCAAATCTGAATATCAGAAAACTGTGGTTCATACACCATTTTTGTGCGAGGGTCCAGGCAGACAGACAATGGTCCAATTGTTGGGGCTATTGATCCTTGTACACACTGATTTGATATCATAATTGTTATGCCCATAGTTGTCATGGCATCGCCTAGGCGATTTGGCGTCCTGGCGGAAAAAGAAGTTCATGGTAGTGCTACGATTTATGTGACTCACAAATGACGGTCGCCATTGGCTGATAGGCGTCGTTATGCCACCGCTAGGGGTGTCAATCGGTCAGTCCGACTCGGTTTCGGTCCGGGTTGAGTCGGTTTCAGTGTGGGAAAGTTGAAACCGAAACCGAACCAATAAGGAAATTTCGGTTTCGGTTTGGTTTCGATTTCGGTGCGGTTTGGTTTCAGTTTGTCTTCGGTTTCTTAAATCGATTTGTAACCGGGTTGGTTTTGTTTTTGGTCTAGTTTGGATTCGACTTTCCATACAAATGTATACAAAACTATGCAAATTTTGATTTTTAATGAATTTTGGAGTGTTTCGGTTTCTTACCGGTTTGGTTTCGGTTTCGGTCCGGGTTTTGAGCCGGTTTCGATTTGGTTTCGGGTTCATCCGGTTTCCGGTGCGGTTCGGTTTGGTTTTGGGGTTGCAATACTCGAAATCGAACCGAACCAATAAGGCTTTGGTTCGGTTCGGCCCATGTTATCGGTTCGGTCCGGCCGGTTTTACCGGTTCGGTTTAGGAATTGACACCCCTAGCCACCGCCATGGACGCCAGGTCAAGCTTGATTCACTAAACGGTTGATTTTTTATAAAATGCAGGGTGATTTTGATAGGACTATATTGATTTTTGATGAGTTGATGTTGCTTAATGTTGGTTTTATATGTTATAGAGTATATATTGTAGGCTTGTAGTATGCTAAATAACTTTAGAAAATAGAGGAAATAGAAAAATAGTATACTAAATAACTTTTGAAAATAAGGAAAATAAAAATTGACACATGGGCGATTTGACCGCCATGGCAACGCCATAATGGGCAATTCATCGCCAAATCGATTAGCCACTACCGCCTTGGATCGATTTGACACCGTGACAACTATGGTTATGCCAATGTACACACATGCACACTGCTTCTATGATTTTTCATGTTTGTTTTTATTAAGATAAAGTTTGCAGCAAGTGTTTTATGCTCATAGAATAAGTGAGGATCTTTTCCTTCTTTTTTTTTTTTTTT
>NC_056559.1:16359663-16411129 GCF_013358625.1 Macadamia integrifolia | reverse complement strand
TGTTAATGTGAAAAAAAAAAAAAAATAGCATGATATATGAGGAAACGAAAACTTAAGTCATTCTCCTGTGGCAGACATACAGTGATTGAGACCAGAATAAGTTGCATAAATGAAATACACAACTGCCTAGCGCAGTTGGTGAAGCTGTCGTGCCTAAGCCCACGACCACTAGGTGGTCTCAAGTTCGAGCCTCCTGGCCATTACCTCCCCTCAACCCATTTTTTCTTTTATAGAGTAGGTACCGATCCACAAGAAAAAGGAATACACAATTCAGCAGATTATTATAGCAATTATTAAGGGCATAATACAATCATAATTCTCCAAAAGTTAAAATGTAGGCCCACTCAAAGACCAAAGTACTATGGTCTACATGTGATATGTGTCAAACATAGTGTATAAAGTCTTACATGAGGGGGAGAGAGAGAGAGAGGTCATGCTTTGTTTTTTATTTGAGGCTAAGAACTTTTCCTTTTTTGGGCAGAAGGGTTGCATTTGGAGTGAAAACCATACTATAATTGCTGTATTCTTTCCAAATAAACATTATGGATGTTAGATGGTAAAACTTGAACCATCTGAATAATCTGTTTAGAGCTGTTTATCGGAAATTGTTGCTGTCCAGTTATATCCACTATGAGAATACAAATAAACTTAAAATCATCTTACACTGGTATAATACATCTGTAAATGAACAGTGGTACACCACCACCACAGTGGGAAGTAGTTATATGAAGTGCAGTAAACCTGTCAAATGACAGCTGCAGTCCCTTTTTGTCAAAATACTAACACCGATTGATTTTCCTACTCAAAACAAATATAAGGTATGAAAGAATCACCCACAACTACTGATGGTAAATATTCAGTGAAAGTTGAGAAAATAGAATTCCACTACACATCCATGTAAACCTTCAGCATAGAGTCTAGATTATGTGGATGAAAACTACACTTCGGAGGTTCTATCGTCAAAACTCAACAGAAAAAACAATAGCTCTACACATTGTGGAGCATTTGGTAGAAAAAAAAACAAGGATTTTTCTTTCTTGAAAGAAGGATATTCTTCAAGTAAAATGGTCTGATTAATTGATCCAAGCTATACCAGTAAGTCAGTAACCATAAAATCAAAGGGGTTCAACATGAAGAAATGTTGCCAATGAGTTGAGAATGGTGACCTAGAAAGAATAAATTATCTGTCACTCTCAAAAAATCTAGTTCACAAAACAGAAAGGATGATTATGTATACGAAGACAAGGACATCATTGGACCTTGGGACATCCGTAATCATCAACTGCAGTCGACCTTCCACATCCTTGTTTCGAGAAAGATAACCTCCCCCAGGAAAACCTTAAGATTCTGCAAGGTTCAGCTCTTATAGGCATGTGAACTCAGCAGAAACACAGTCCTCCAGTATATGATACTCTATCAATTCGGTAACAGTATCCAAACTCAATGTAGACACATCCAATTTCAAATCTATCTTAAGAATCTATGGATTTGGGATTGGAATTTTTAGTACAAGTTGTTAAGAGAAGAGGAGGGGGGGGGGGGGGGGGGGGGGGGGGAGGCTGATAAAGTCAATTTGAATTTTGAAGAAGTCCGTATTCCTTTATTTTGAACATTCATATGACTGTTCAGAGATGAAACTATACTCATACGAGAATGAAATCATATTTAATTGATACTGCACAAATTTAGACGATGAATTGAAACGGCATTGAACCGTCAAAATCAGTTACTCGACAAATGCGCTAAATGGATGGAAGAAAAAGCCTACCCAATCTGTAAACTCGTTAGAAGGAATGAACATTGGCCGTTTCCGTTTGTCCCCATCTCTGGTATCCTACTCTAAGCTCTGTTGGAATCTCAGAGCAAGAATGCGAAAGCCAAAAACCGCTGCAAAATCGATCCAAACACGGCAATTAGATAATAACAATAACAATAATAATAAGGAAAAGAGGAAGAATTGGGGGTTGGAGAAAGGACCTGAAGCTTTGATCCACGAAATTCCATGACGGTGGAAGTGGAAAAACTGAAGAAGGAGAGGGAGAGGTGGAAGAGTAATCACCACCAAACTTCATATCCCGACGGAGACGTCCAACGCGGTGATGAGACGAGTAGCAAAAAAAGATCAATTACCTCGTTAGTCGCTACTGCGCGGACGGAAGTACCAAATGTTGCAGAAATCGAAAATTTTGAAATCAGAGAGAGAAAGAGAAGAGTCGCACTTTGGAGTTCATTTGAAGATCATAACTCACAGCTCTATCTCCCCATGTCTCTTTCTCCCTCGATTGTAAGACGTATTGACGAAGATGCTTCTCGTCAGGGACACATTGACGGAGCACGTCATCAGATTCTTAGCTTTTTAATACTCAAGTTCTGAATTCTGATAGAGCTCAGAGCTGGAGCTTCATCCCTTCCGTGGTTCCATCCATGGACACATACAGAGTCTTCAAAACGAATGAACCCAAAATCTGGCTTCGAATTTTCTTTTTTCGATTTTTTAAAATTCTTTTCGGGATCTTTATAGAAGTTTCCCGCCAGCGTCCTCGCTGTCTTTGGAGAATCTAACTAATCACTTTCCCTTTCTCTCTCTCTCTCTCTCTCTCTCTCTCTCTCTCTCGTTGTTACCGTCGTTCCAGTCTCAAGAATCTAATCTTTTGATTAAAGACTAATCGAAGAGGTTGGAAATAACAGATAAAGGTCAAAATTGTCAAGTAAAAAAAAGAACACGGCTGGCTCCTCGTTGGGCCTTGGAGGCGGTGGATCTGTGTCGACGTAGACCAGGCTAGGCCCATTATATGTTATGGATACCATCTAGTCCACGTGCTGGATCGAGAGTCCCACGTATGACATTAAGGTGACCTATACATTTTTTTTTATCAAAACACGTGGAGCTCTCAATCCATAACGTGGAAGTTTATTATTCGACGTAATAGATTCTTGAAATTACATAGGAAGAAGAGAATATATGAACTCTCCGAATTCCCTTAAGTTTAACCTGCATTCATGATAAAGCTTTCCTTCACCGGATATGACTTTTATTTACCTTGGTTCACAAATAGCTCTACGGTTCTAGAATTTCTTGAAAATATCCCCTAATACTACCCCTACTAACATGAAGACCCCTCGAGCTGTGGGGTGGAAAAATTTGGATTCGACTATTCTCTTGAGTGCCCCATCACTCAGGTCGGCCTATAATTATTTGGACGAACACCATATGTCCAAGTAAAGATTAACACTTTAAAAAGAGGCAAGGCGTATAAGGCATTGACAAGGCATCGATGAATGTTGGATCCTCATCTGGACACATGGTATTCATCTAAATAACTATAGGCAACACCTGGAGGATGGGCAATCAGGAGAGGAGTCGGATCTGAAAATTTTTCAATTTGGGACTAGAATCGGGAATTGTCCTAGAATCGTCTTGCTAAAATCCGATTGGATTGTCCCATTAATAAATGAGATGGTATTAAAATCTGATTTTGATACCAAATAATAAATGAGATAGAGCAGCAATGTGATGGAACTCCTAATGGGACCAATACCAAAATATTGAGTAGGTACCAGATTGAACTAGAACCTCTAGTACCTTTCAAAACATATATTTTTGTTCTCTTGTACAAGTTTTATGACTATAGTTTGATGTATTTGAGTGATATTTTTCTCCTATAGAGGTTTTAGTCCATGGATCTTAAGTTCTATTATCATAAACTTGTTTGGTGATAGCACTAAAACTACATTGTGCCTTATTTATTTGGTTATCATTAAGTTTTAGAAGTTTACATGTGATCTTAGACAGTTTGAAGAAATAAAGCCATAAACTGATCATGGTTTTGTATTTTAATATGCTTTCTAAAGTAAGCGTCTTAGATCTCATGATAATGAAAGATCTACAAAACTAAAAATTGAGTCATCTTGTTAGGAGCCATTGAAGTTCTTTCTTTTTTCACAATGCTTGGAACCGTTTAAGAATTAGTAACGTCTCATCCCTTTAGTGAAAAGGAATGGGATCTAGATTATGTGCACCTAAACTAATCCAATCGAACTTGGGACCGCGTGTCTATTCACATAATCCCAATTCACTTTAACCATATAGGCAACCGGATGAGTATACATTAATTGATATGCAACTAGTGTTTGATTTCGAATCTTAAACCAAATTTCAATAGAAACTTTGTTTTTTTTGGTAAAGAATTTTCAATGGAAACTTTATTTTTTTGGTAATGGAAATTTTGGTAAAAGTGGTAAAGAAATTATTATTGATTTTTGTTGGTAAATACAATCTATTAATTTAAGTACGTATCAAATTAGTGCCCATGCGTCGGTGCTGCACATTTGGGGAGCCTTACTTAGACTTGTGGATGAAAATGGAACTTTAGTAGGGTTTGAGGATGAGTGGGGTCCATCATATCTTTTTATTCGATTTTTGGCGGTTGACAAAAGCTTTAGTACTTTTTCTTTTCCTGGTAAAGAGAAACAAAGACAACCAAAAAATCTTTTCTGATTCTGATTTAGATGGCTTTTGACATAAAGAATCGCATTTCTGATTAAAGAAGCGAGCGAAATATATATTAAATTTAATAATAATAATAATGAAATTTTAAATAAAAATAGTTAAAATTAGAAATTAGATGAGTTTTAATTTTTAAACAGCTCGTTTTATAGTGGGGATCATGGTTTGATAACTCATTACTGGCAATGAGATCAATCAACGCCAGTATCAATCTTTTATGAATACAATTCATCTTAGATCAAATAGAAATATTTTAAATTTTATGTTTAAAGTAATTTTTTTTATTATTTTATCCTTTGTCCATGTCAATCCATCGATATATTATCAATAAATAATCGAGATTGATATGATGGATTCCGACCAATTCAAAATCTTGTTCTTCCAACCATGGTGGTAATTGAACCCAACAAAATTAGGAAATTGTCAGTTCAATCGCTGATTTTTTTTTTTTCTTCTAATTATTAAGAATATGCTTTCTCAAGTTATTTTCAGGACAAAATAGGGATCGAAATAGAATTCTATTTTTTGGTAAAAAAATAGAATTCTATTTTCATTATCAAAACCCTTATACAGTAAGTAGTGTTTTCATTGTTGCTTAAAAATAAAAAAAAATAAAAAAAATCCCTCTATTAGGCTACCAAACCAATAGTTACCTATTAAGTGGATAAGGATCACGAGGGACATGTCACATGGGGCACATGCTTTCTTATTTGGAAAAAGATACGAGGCATATGCGTACCAAGCATAACATGACAAATGCGCAATGAAGACTAAAAGAAACGGCTTACAGTGGTAGGTTTCCCCTATTCCCATGCACACATGGGCCATGCCCTGTGGCAAAACGGAGAAGTTTTTTATTTTTTATTTTTCCAGAAAACGGAACATCACCGTCGTGCGTGGTTTGTGGACTCATCCGATTCCGATCCATTTGAATTTCGTACTATTAGGATTTTGATCAAAATTTTATTCATTTTCAATATATTTCAGACAATTTGGATCATGGCTTGAGGTATTGATATCGAAAAAAAAAAAAATTATTAGTATTGGATTGGCTGGATCGACAGGTTATTCCTTGTTGATTCCATAGTGGATCTTAAGGGTGTCAATGGGCCGGGTTGGGCTGGGTTTTCTAAGGTCTCTTAACTCAAACCAAACCCAGCCTTAGGCTGAACCTTGATTGGGTTGGGTTTAATCCAATCCAGTCCAAATCAATACTATCGATTACTTGGTTGTTTGATCTTGATACATTGTAAAGGCTAAAGACCAAAGTTTTCGTATATATGTAGATTGTGGAAAACGAAAGACCTTTTTATATGAGTACACATTAATAATTATTAGCATATTTATATGATTATATACTTAATTATGGGTGTCAAAATCTAACCCAAACCAATTAAACCGATCGAAATCGATCAATAAAACCCAAATAGAACCAAATCGATCCTTATTGGATTGGTTTTGGACTAAGGTATGCTGGGACTGGTTGAAAATCGATCCAAACCGAACCGACTAATAATCAAACCGAATGAAACCGATAAAATTATAAATAATTATGAGATTATAAATTGGTGAATTGACTATCCATTTTTCACAATATTAGTGAGAAATTTTTTTATTGTAAGGGGAATTGTTACAAATCATTGAATATTAGGTTATGAATAGAGAAGTTGATTTGTAAATTGTAATAATGCTTCCATTGATTTTCTTATTCACTATACAAAATTAGTTGGATAGTTAAAGGAATGTTTGGGGATAATAGGATTCATTTTGTGATTTCAATATTAGTTATCTTCTTAGTAATTTGTTATCCATTGATTTCAATATTAGTTCCTTTACAATAATAAACCATGATTTAATCATAAATTTAAAGTATTTTTTTGGTCAAATCTTGTCACTACAAGTTGTGAATGTAAGATTTTGTTATGGTTCGAGCCTAATAATAAACCGATCTAAACCGGTATCAATCCGATATTAAAAAATTAAAATAAATCGAAATCAAAGAGGACCAAAACCGAAACTGACTGAAAACCGAAATTCCTTAATGGATTGGTTTTGGTCTGCCTCATTCTTAGACCAAAACCAATTCAACCCGACCGAAACCAAATCGAACCGCCCCAATTGACACCCCTATACTTAATAAACATGGTTGGGTTGGGTTGGGTTGAGACCTCAACCCAGGGCCAACCCAACCCTGCCTTGGGCCTTAAAATCTCAACCCTAACCCACCCTATGGGCTGAAAATCTCAGCCCAAGCCCTGTTTGGGCTTAGGGCGGGCTAGGGTTGGTTTGGGTTGATTAGGCTTTTTTGACACCCCTAGTGGATCTAGTAAGGAGAGAGAGAGAGAGAGAGAGAGAGAGAGGGAAATTAGGGATGGAGATTAGAGAGAAAATAGGAAAAATTATGGGTTTTGACTATTTAGGGGGTAGTATCGTCCTTTTTTTTTTTGTTTTTGAACACATTCATACTCGAAGAGTAGATTTGACAAGATTCTAATCTGATTTATTATTTATTTCTTGTCATAATCATCTTACAATAAAAGTGACGGCGTACTCTCCACCAAGGTTCTAAAACTTGAGATCAGTCAAGGTTGACACCATTTCGATTTTTATCCCAATCGGTCTGGATCGGTCTGTCTCAGGCAAATTTACCCTAACTTTTTGCTGAAAACCAATTTTTTATTATGTTTTTACCCTCTGACTATACTTGTGTATTGGGATCTGAAAGATCAGGATCGGGGATCAATCAAAGTCGATATCAATCCAATCTAGCTGAAACCGAGCAATTCAATCCGATTTTTAGAACCATGCTCCCCACTTTCCTCCTTCTATATAACTCCTCCCATCCCTTAACAACCACTTCTCTTAAATGATTGCCACATGTGAACATGTGATTAACTTGTAGAAAATAAAGAAATAGGAGAGGGTTCCCTAAAAGGCAATGTGGTTCCTACATCAACAGGTAGGCCTATGGGAGCATTAGTAGTAGCATCAACAAGGATGTGATTTTAGTCTTTCATAAGGGGTGGTGTAGTCATTTCGTTCCCCACTGTGCCCGAGCATGGGAGCCACACTACCTTTAGACTTCTTTTTCCCTAAGGAAATATATTAATAAAAAAAAAAGAGTAACTAGAATAACATTCCATGTCGACCACACCTGTATGTATCAGGCTCAGTACAAATCAAAGGTAAAATGGTAAAGAAATGATTTTTAATTGAAACCAAGGGAAAATCTCTTGAATGGATTCGGATCGGTGTCAGATTGTTATCGTTCAAGACTGATACAATATCTGTTGCTGCCGAAAATCCGTATGAGCTGATCCTGCACAAATACAGAAGGCAGAGGCCCGGATGTTTATCCGGGGTTAGTCCTCTGACGCCCAAGTTAGAGATCGGCCGCACAGCTTTTCATAAGGGTAATGGTGAGGGTTTTTCTGCATACTTTTTTTCCTCCGCTCGGGCCCTCTCTTATAGTCCTTAGGGTTTAGGGTTTCTCTTTTCCTTGGAGGAGTCCTTCTCGGGTCCGCCTCCTTTCCTCTTCAAGTCCTACTTGGATATGTCTTATCCCCTTCGTGGGGAATATTCTCTACACGCGGTTGACGCGGTCAGACTCCTTGTAGCCTCTAACAGGTGAGCGACACGTGTCATCTCCTTAGATACCACGTGTTCTTACCCTACTGGGCAATCAATTTGGCCGTATCAGTATCCAATGCTGATTGTTAAATGCCTGATTCTAACTGAATTGGAGTTGATGGAGATGGATTATATTGTTGATTCCATTTAATCAAACCTTTCTCTCATGCAACTCACTAGGTATTTGGGTTCAGTTCTAGGAAGTGATCTAGAATCAAACCAAGTCTTGCCTTGATTCTGAAAATTGGTACTCATCTGGTTCCTACACAGTCTAGTTCTAATGCTAATGTTGGTAAAATATATTATAATATATTTGTATTATAATGTATTATTATACTATGAGGAGAAAGAACCCTCCCAGTCTGGCGGAAGAAACGCCTAGACATAGTGGACATGAAATGATTGCACTACCCTCCCTATGTGCACTAAAGATGCTACCATATGTGCTCTCATTGCCCCAGACGTCTGGCATTTCCTATATTAGACTGGCAGGGTTCTTTCACCCTATACTACAATATATTGATACCTAAGTTTGGTTCATTTCGATTCTAAACATTAGTTTTTATACTGAAACACATAAGTAATCAAGTCCTGCCTTGATTCTATTCCCTAGTTCTTTCTATATTGTAACCAAATTCAATTCAATTCCAATAATTTGATCTAGATCCAATTTCCAATTTCAATTCTAATTTGACATCCTAAAATTCTATGCAATGACTCAAAGAGTGAAATAATTCAAGTGAAGTTGGAACAGTTTTGTTTGAGTTTTATTGGTTTCAGTGTGAGAATGAGTGAGCCCAAAACATAATCCAATAAGGCACACTGATTTCCATTCGGTTTTGGTATGGTTTTTGTTCGATCTTTGTTTGTTTCCAATTTCCCTATTAATTTGCTATTGGGTTGGTTTTGGTTCGATTTTCGTTTCTTATTGAGGACCACTTACATAAACCAAAAGACCAGAGTCTCAATTCTGTACACTCTTGTTGCTTATTCTCATCATCAGCAACAGAGGGAGTGATTACAGGGATGGAGGACTTCCTTGTATTGGAATAATGGAAATGGGTCATAGCTCCATGAATGCTTTGTCACTGAAGTTTACTTTGGCATTCTTCAAGAATATTGGGGAAAGCAATAGAAACTGTGATGAAATGGGATGGAACCAGGGGATTGTCATCAAGATGTTGTTCTTTTGGGTAAAGGCATCAAGAAGTTGTTATAGTCAAGGATCGCATGATTGTTATCTTTAAGATGTTATTACAAACCAAAGCATTTTAAATTTTTTAATTTAGAAGTCATATGAGCAACTCCCATGGAGAGACCTTGTGCGTGGTTTGGGAGGATAGTGACTGAACATGGTTTACCAGTAGTTTTAAAACTTAGTGTTTGTTTTTACTGAAAAAGGAAATGTCAATTGGAAAGTAACATGATTGGTTGATGTCGGTTTTATTCGGTTTGGTCATGTGTGACGTTATTTTCATTTTCTGTTTAGTTTGATTTGATTCGGGTTGCACTACTCCAGTCCAAAATATGATCCGATAGACTATATAGGTTTGGTTTGGTTTGGTTTCACCTAACCAATTCGATCTTAGTTTTGACACCTCTAAGTACAAAGGTACCTTCTATAGTTTTGAATCTCTTTTCTTGTAAATTACATTTGGGTACCTAGCCAAAGAAGCTACTAGCCTTTGATTGTTATGCTTGGGTACTGCACGTTTGATAATTATTATGTTTGGGGTATCTATTTATTCAAAAGATATTTGGAATACCTCATGTTTCATAAAATTATGTTTGAGATCTTTTAGTCTAGGGTAATTTATAGTGCCACCCTCTAGAGAATGCCACAATTAGAGAGACATCGCCTGCATAATACCGAATTATGTTCACATCCTCTATAGTCAGTTTCTGTTATGTGAGGAGTTAAAATGACGATTGTACCATTTTGACTACTACACATGACCAATTCATATTTTATCCAAGTCCCTCATTGCCCCTAACCTCCACTCATCTTCATCGTGGAGTTCAAGAGGGTTTTCTACGCAAAGGAAGATGTGGCACAAACCTCCGTCGCCGCTCATCATAGCCCATCTCGTCGCCTTATTATTGCTATAGCTGTTGTTTTTCAAAGAGAGTAAAGGCTTTGGGATGAAGAGCACAATTAAGTGAGGTTTAGGTACTTCACTTTTTAGAAAGATATTTTGGTATTTATAAAAAAATATACTAGCTGACATCAACATTTGAGGTATATTTTCCGTAACAAGGACTGACAGCAAGAGATGCAAGCGTAATTTGGTATTATGTAGGAGGTGTCTCTCTAATTGTGGCATTATTTAGGGAGTGACGCTATAATTTATCATTTTTAGTCTATATATTTTCAGGTTTATCCATAGATATTATGTTCAGTTTTTTTTTTTTCTAAATTTATCACAAGACCAATTTATAGAAGGGATGTAAATGAATAGTCAAAAATCCGTATTTGATTCGGATTCATATTCGTTTAGGGGCATCCATATTCAGAAAATATATATTTAGAAACTCTCCGAATCCATCCAAAAACTAAACGGATACAAATATAATACTCCTAGTTTTCAATCAATTATTTTTTTATTCGTTTAGCTATCCGATGGTAAAGAATATTTGTATCCGTTTTCATTATAATATTAAATAAATATATTAATTTTTATTATACAATAATAGTGTAGAAATATGTGATAGTAAAAAAAAAAACTGATGAAATATGCCATCCATCGGCCATCTCCAAGACTCCAACTCAAAGCGGCAAAGCTGTCACGGCTCAAAGCTTCAGGTCAGGTACTTTCGACCCTCACTCGACCCTCACCCTCGTTCAAGCTTGAAGACTCTTCTTGACTCAGAGTCTCTCACTCTCGTTTTCGACTCACTCTCACTCTCTTTCTCGCAGCTCAAAGCGGCTTTTGCCGCTCCGGCTATACTGCCTCGCGGTCTCACCTCGAGGCTCCGGCATCGGCTTCAATGCTTCAGGTACAAGGAATTGGTACTAGTTTGCCCGAATCAGACGAATTGTATGGGAATCAGAGGACGGCGATATTGATTTGGGCCTATCCTATATTGGCGTATCGGTGCAGATTAAGGGAAAAAGTCGATCCGAATCAATATCGGCCCAGAGTAATTTCAGATACCAATTACTAAAACCGTATTTGCCAGAGAGGCATAAAGTTTGGCCACGCCACTCGGCCGCTGAACCTGCATCTGTGTCTTAAGTTCCTTGGAAATATTAGAATCTCACCCGTACACGTGGACGCCAACAAATCTTTCGACCAAGGTTAGGGTTTTTAAACCCAAAACCCTAACTCTATAAATAAAATGTTTCTTCCCCTTCAGATCAACAGTCTCGTCCTGCGAATCTCTTTCTTCCTTTAAGGGTTTTGGATTCATTGTTTTAGGGTTTTTGTATCTAAATGGTTTAGCGGATTCAGATTTAGTGTTTGGAATGGCGGTGATTGTTGATTACCGGCTCGCTGGTCGAGTTCTTCTCTTCTTTTTACGTTTTGGATTCATTGCTTTAGGGTTTTTCTGTCTAAATGGTTTAGTATATTCAGATTTAGGGTTTCGAATGGTGTCGATTACTGATTACCAGCTCTCTGGTTCATGTGGGTATAGTGTATGAAACGACGCTAGATTTTGCAGATCTCCGTTTCTGCAAACCTCATAGGCAGTGTTTATGTGATTTAGGGTTTTAATTTAGGATTGAAAAATGAGATTTTATCAAATGGATGGAAGTGATGATTCTTTCCCCAACTGCTCGACTTTGATGATACTAAGCTATCTCTTCTCTATTGAGAATCCAAGCCAGAAATCTGATCCATCTCTGCAAGTTATTAAATTTTTACATTTTTTTTCTTCAAAGCATTTTTCCGCTATTTTCTTATGTTAGATCAAGTAATCGGAAAACGAATGGAAGGGAGTTGAGGACGGTTTCCCCCTTATGATCGACGCTGATTCAAATTGTGTTGTTTGTTAAACAGATCGGAAAATATCCGATTACCGTTTACATAAACGAAATTGAATTTAATAGCGTTTTAGATATCAGGTGGGATCGAATTCGGATATGGATTCGAATTCAGATGAGCTTCTATTCGAATTGAATAGAGAGCGACAGCCTTCCATCGAGGAAGATGGCGCGGTGGAAGCAGTGATAGTTCACATCCATTCAATTGGAGGGTCATGGGTTGAGTTGTGGGATTGGAAAATGATTGGCATATTGGACGAGGATCAGTATTGACACAGGCGGGATCCTTATGCTTAGCTAATCTCGTCTTCTGTCTTAGGAACAGTACAAACTAGGAGTACACTGAAGAAAACCAAATTTGAAGGAAAACTAAGGTCAAAACAATGAGTGTCAAACTCTAACCCGAATCGATAAAATCGCCCAAAATCGACCAATAAAACTTGATCCGAACCAAATCAATTTTTATTAGATTGAGGGATGTTGATATCGGTTGAAAACTGGTCCAAACTGAATCGATCAATAACTAAATTAAATGAAATCGATAAAAAGATAAATGATTGTGAGATTATAAATTGGTGAATTGATTATCTATTTTTTATAATTTTTTATTGTAAGAGGAATTGTTACAAATTATTGAATATTAGGTTATGAATAAAGAACTTGATTTGTAAATTGTAATATGCTTCCATTGATTTCATGGTTCACTATCCAAAACTAGTTGGATGGTTAAATGAATGATTGGATAATAGGGTGCATTTTGTGATTTCAACATTAGTTATATTCCTAATAATTTGTTATCCATGGGTTTCAATATTAGTTATCTTTTCCTTATAATGATAAATTATGATTTAATCATAAATTTAAAGTGTTTCTTTTTGTCAAATCTTGTCACTATAAGTTAAGAATGTAAGATTTCAATCGAGCCCGGTGAATGTTCACGTAAGCAAAGTTGTAAACAGTTACAACTCAGTTTAATATTATTAATACTTAAATAAATAATAAAAATTCTAATATAAGTGCACTTCTCATTTGATTCCGTTGAGAAATCTCAATCTTCTCTCTCTCTCTCCTTGCTTCTTCTTCAACACAGTTCCTTCTTTCTTATTATATTGGGATTTTTAGTTATTTATTTAAGTATTAAAAATATAGCATATAGCATAATTAACATGCTTAAAACCTCCAGTTCAGTTGAAGTTTTGTTTACCAATCTCACTGAAGATTTGCATCCATGGTAAATTCTCATAGGTTAATAATATCTATCCACAAAGTAATAATAAAATCCTAGATATTCAAGAGCTTTGTTTACTTTATAAATTCAAACTTGTCATTGTCATACATGCAAACTTTACCATCCAAATCCCTTCCCTAATGATTAACATTTAAACATGATATTTGTATATGTGTGGCCAAGTCTCTCATATGCTGAGTGCCCGGAAATAGTTATGTTGACTTTCTTCTTACCTCATTCGAGCAAAGCAAGGAGAGAGAGAGAGAGAGAGAGAGAGAGAGAGAGTTCCGAGCAGAAGGAGGAGTCTGCTTATATTGAGACTTTTATTTTGTATTTATTTATTTATATAAAAAAATAATATTAGATAAGTTAAGTAACCGTTTACAACTCTGTTAGCAGAATTAACATGTTTAACACATGTCAAGCATATAGCGTAAGTGAACGTGAACATGCATTAGATTCATTTCAATATGGCTCAAGCCCAATAATAAACCGATCTATACCGGTATTAACCCAATATTGAAAAAATGAAATAAATCGAAATCAAACCGAACCGAAACTGAAACTGATCAAAAACCGAAGTTCCTTAACGGATTAGTTTTGATCTCCCTCATTCTTAGACCAAAATCGATTCAACCCAACCAAAACCGAACCGAACCGAACCAAACCTATCGATTGACACCCCTAGTCAAAACTGTCTAATCTGTATCGATTTCCAAGGTGGTTGATCCCTAATCCAATCGTATGCACTTAAATCATGGAAGTGGTGGTACATGCAAAGTTTTTTTATTAATTTTTTTTTTAAGGGGGAAGGGGTGGGGATTAATGTAATACGTGCAAATTTGAACGTAAGAAAAAAAATACCTCAGATAGGAAGTGCAAAAATATGTAATTTCTGCTGGGCCTTTATCCTTTTTTAAGATTTATTAGGATTCTTATTGATAGGAACTTCCAGTTACTTGTGGTAGGAATCTAATGTTCTTATTTCTGTCTCAACAAATGAATTTTTTTTTTCATAAGGGATTGTGATATTCTGCTACGGGATCACAGGTCTAGTCATTAGCTCCTATTTGTGGTGCACAATATCGTGGAATGTAGATAGTGGTCATGATCAATTTGATAGAAGAGAAGGAATAGTGTTTTTCGCACCTTAGGTGTAGTTTCCCCAAACATTTTATAACTCAACCATAGTTAATTTTTTCCCCCCAGAGCATAGATTATGTAGTTTCAATTAACGTTGACTTTTGAGTCATGCATTCAGCCAATGATTAAGATATGACTATGATTATTGGCATGGTTAAAAAAGAGATATCACACAACAATTAAATCTTGTTTTTTATTGGAAATGACAAGTAAATTATCAGTGTCAAAAAGAAGAAACTACATATTTAAGATTTATCCAGTTTCCTTCACCCATAGTGAAACCTTAAGTCATTATAATATTGGAATACTCATCATATGAGAAGTGAAGTATATTCTAACTTCGTCCAAAGAATCCCTTGAATATTTTTTTTTTTTTGGTAAGAAGACAAATCTATTCATCGTGCGGAGGCAAAAAGGGAAAAACAATGTTCAAGAGCTCCTCCGGATAAGAAGATTCCTAGGATGCACTACGAGGATAGGAAATCACTCACTTAGAGATAGCGTGTGTCATCCCATTCCTGACTCTATTGACATGTACAAAATTACACAAGGAGAAGGAGGACTTCATCATAAGAATGTCCTTAACAAGACACAAGATAGAAGAAAGGGGTCGAGAAGAGCAAGGATCCAAGCACTTGAGAAGAGAGAGACAATCTGAGAAGACGGATACCTCGGATATGCCAAGCCGTCGAGCATGGGATAGGTCCATTCGAACTGCTAAAGCCTCACCCACCTTGACTTTGAATCATTAGACTAATGGGATATACATCGTTTTGAGAAGAGAGGTATTTTCTGACTTTGATTGGTTGGAGGTAGACTAATAATTATCTTATAGATCATATTTGTTTAATTCTCTAATTAATTCGTGAAATTATTCGATCAAACTGAATAACACGAGTTATTCTACCTGAATACAAAATTTCCCAAAGATCCAAACAAAATCATGACTTTTAAACTCAAATGAATTATTCGAATAATTCAAATTAATTAAATAAACATTAAAAATAATAAATTGACAAAAAATAAGTTATATATATATAGAGAGAGAGAGAGAGAGAGTTTTAATTTAAAAAGATATATAATTTAATTAATGACCACTTGAGAACAACTAATTAGAAGAAAAAAATATAAAACAAAGTAATATTAACTAAAAAGAATCTCACATTTTGAGAGTTATTGGTTGAGTATTCAACCTAGATGGGTGTACTTTTCTTTCCGAGATGATGGAGGAAAATTTTCTCCAACAGATAAAGTAAGTCATGATCAAGTAGGTTAGCTGTTGTCCCAATTAGGCGAGGGCCTTCATCCATATGCCATCAACTGTTATGACTTGCAATATGCGAGGTGGGATTAGGTATACCAAAGTTGTTTGTGTGGTGGTGCCCATATGATCAGCCCGTGGCCAAAAAGAGATCCCGTCATGACTATTCACTATTGCGACAGCATTTGGCTTTCCTTTTTATAAAATGATGTATTTGGTACACAATGCTCTCATAGATGTGAGGTTTGAGGGATGAAAATTATGCAGTCTTACCTCAAGAATATTGAGAGATTATTTCAATCGTTTGACCATTAATTCGTAACATTCATATTTTATCATTGAACCAGACGCGTTCTCTCATATTCATATATTCTCCTCTGCTACTTGATGGCTTTAAATAATATAGAACCTAACGCACGCCACTGCTGCTGGCCAGTGGAGAATATAGACATAGAAAAGGAAAATATTGGTTTAAGTAGTAGGAAAATCCGCTCAGGAGTACTGTAGTTTAAGAAAAGTGGGTTGGAAGTGGGGACGGGGGGAAGGAAGGAAGGAAGGAAGGTATTGTGTCACATGCCTAAACACCTGCTTTTGAATCCGATTCTCACCGGCACGAATCTTTCCACTTTTCAATATTTTCAAACTGATGATGAACCAGATTGGATGAGGGCAAGTTCATCCAAATGAGAGAGCTAATCTACTTTCCTTTTCTAAGGGATAATTTAAGTTTGTATAATAGGCTGAGATAGACCTTGTAGGGTAATTGACTTTGGCTGATTCTTGAAGTGCCGTAGTCTTTGGCGTGTTTCGTATGCCATGATATTGCCCGTTTTGATTAAAGTTCGTCACACGACTTTAAAACATTTCTCAACATATGAAGATAGTCAGCACTTATATAAACATTCAATTGCAAAGCTACAACCGATGTAGGATTATATTCAGTGGCACAACATCCACTCTTCCGTTGTGAAATTATACAACATTCCCCCACACCCTAACTTTGATCCCAATGAAGTGTGATAGTCCTCACGACACTTTCTTTTTGATTGATCTTGATCAATTTTTGATCAATTCTGACCAATGTGAATCAGAATCGACATTGACTAATTCGATCCCCACTTTTGTGTTACAAAACATTAGCCTCAATAGATTGAAGCAAATGCAAGGGTCAAGCACTTGCAAACTGGAAGTCTGGAATAAGATGATGGATAACAGCCCTTGTTAGAGATAGAGAAAGATATTAGGAGTCATATGATCCCACATTCTTTTGTTCAAGTCATTGATATCTTCATATATTTGAGAAATTATCTCCATTTATTGCCTTAAAATTTTGAATTAATCCTTCAACAAGGTCCTAATACAATGTCCAATGATCATCCTGCCATGGCATATTAAATTGTTGTTCTCCCAGTGGAAGGAATTGTTTCATAATTCCAACCAACTGTGTTGGGAAATCCACATGACTGTGTCTGGTTGATGGGAAACCCACTGGCCAAGCCTGATATCAATTTTAGTGGGTCACTTGGTCTATTTCCATTTGGTGAAACTTTGAAGATTTTGAAGTCTCTCTAATTTCTCTAATACCAATTGCATTATCTATCAAATGGCAAAGTTGGGTTGGGCTCAAACTTTGTGAGATATTGGCTTTGTTTCCCCTACATATTTACCGAGTTTGAGCCCAATCCAACTTTTCTAGAAGACAGGTTTATACAAATTTGCACACAATCGAAAATATTCAAGAAAAAAAAATGTGGAATGCAAATATTAGATTTCCACAACGGTTGAGTTGCGCTATCGTAATCATCACATTTTGGATCTGAAACATGGAAACAGCCTCTCTGCAAAGTGAGGGTAAATCTATGTTGTGTGATGTAGTTTTTTTTTTGAAAATATTGGATTTTCCTAGTTGGCATGCCACATGGGAAACATCGTGTCCACTTTATTTGAACATGAACAAGCTCGTATCCATGTCCTCTGCAGCAAGCGATGAGGTGTGGTGAGCATCGGATGACTGAGAGTATAGGGCACACATCCCAAGGAGTTTTCAACCAACCGATGTCCACTACACTGGTGCAGTCGCTATAGATGATTTTCACATGAACAAGCTCTATTAGTGCTGGAAACCAACTCCTAATATTTGTAAAATTCCTCCAAGGCGAGTCTAGAGACTCAAGACAAACCTGGCATGGGCCTTGAACTCGGCCTAGGCCACCACATTCTTTGAGCCCATGGCAGCTCCAATGATTTGATGGGAAGACGGTTTTTGCACGGGATTGTGGTTCCTCTGCTAGACACATGAGGGGTGAAATGATCACCCCCATGAAATACAAAATGACATCTCTATTGATGTTTTCTCTTTTGCTCCTATTGATTTTCGAAGGGTCATGCTCCTCCACAAGAAACACATTCTCAACTTTGACCGTTGAAGGTGTAAGTTAACAAATTAGAACTAGAACTGTACACTCTAAAGACTAAAGCACAAGGTGATTCACAGAAAGAAAAGCAAATAAACAGAAAAATTGCTGAGATTTTTCATTAAAAACGTAATTTACTACACATAAAAAGGTTACTGCAAACCTCATGGAAGACCTCAAGAATGATTTGTCTATACTCCTCCCCATTCATGGAGACATAGCAGTTCAAGAGGCAACGGAGTTCCTTCGGTTCCTCTAGTCGATTCGCGATGATCATCTCTACCATAGACTCCTTGAAATCTTCTCTAGGATCATAAGAATACTTGTCCATGGCTACCATTATGATACACTTAGTACTCTCATTAATCCTCCTTCCCTTACTTCTTCTCCTTTCAATTCTTGCCTCTTCTCTTTCTCTTATCATCTGGTCTAGTCTCTCTTGAACCATGGCATGTGCTAGGCTTGATAGTGGCGCGTATCGATCGGAATTCGAACCTTCAGCCTCCTCCGACGACGAAATACTAAGCCGGCAACCACAACAGAAGGTGCTGCAACCCTTTGGTTGATTCCTCCTCTGCATCTTCAAGGTTTATTTGGAGCTTTAGATTATCACAAACACCTTGAAGAAGCAAGAGGTGGGGGTGAGGGTTGGGTGGAGAGCCAAATGACACTAATCATTTATTTACAATTGGCAAAGCTGGCTTGGTTCCAACTTTTAGGCATTGATCATATTTTTGCTAAAACAAGTTTGGGTCCTAATATTTAAACTTCATACTTAAAGCCAATTAGGGGCTTTTTAACTAGTTTAGGTTACTTAGGGATATCATGATGTGGGAGATGACCCTTTTTTTTAACAGGTTTATTAGGTGGCATGTCTCTAAATCTTGTGGCTATGGAGTTAGGATGGGAAATAGGGGTGCCAAAAGCTAGCCTGCACCAATAGGTTCAATCATAATCAATCGGTTAAAGCTCAAAACCAGATTGATAAATTTAATACGATAACAATGGAGAGCCTTAAATTGATGGAGACCGATTGAAACCGATTAAGACCAACCAGAACCAATTGGCTCGACCAGTCAATTGACACCCCTAATGGGAAAGGTATAGCTCCTATAAATAAATAACCAACCAAATCATCTAAAGACTATTAATTATATTAAAATTTAATAAACAAAGTATTTCATTATAGCTAAAGAGAAGTTGGTGGCCTAGAGCATGCCATGTTGAATGTTTAGTGTTTACTACTATTATACTTGAGATGAGTGTCTAAGATAAGGATATGAATCTTTCTTTGTTCTAAAAGAATTACTTTTCTTTTAATTAATTAACCTTCTAGTCCATCACTCATCCAATTATGGAGAAATCCGACAGTGATATTACCCACAGCTGTATGAAATCTCCCCATTATATCCACCTAAGGAAAGGAATATCCTGATTAATATTAAAAAAAGAAGAAGAAGTAAAGGAACTAGTCACTTTATAGATTCATATTTGTGGATCACACATTAATGGATGGATTTTGATTCTCTCTAGTGTCATTGGAGGCCTAATGCGCATCTAACGACTTGAAAGGTCTGGGGATACATACTCATGTGTTGAGGTGGATGTTAAAATCCTCTTAGCCTTCATATACACGTTAAACCTCCAGAGACACTGGAGAGGATCCGATAACCTAAAAGAATGGAGATTAACATATAATAGAGGCTACTTAAATACATTTCATCAATGTGAAGAAACTTGTTAGTTAAAAAATTACTTGGGATCTTAAATAGTATGAATGATCGATCGCTTTATCCATTCATCTTCCTTTATTTGGCATAGAAAGCAAAAATTCATATTAATATACTATGGTCCCTCACATTAGCTGTCCTACAAGGTACAACATTATCATTTATCAGTATTCCGTTTGTACCTTATACACACCTGTCATCCTTATAAGGGCACATTCTTCTCTTCTTCTTTTTCTTCTTTTTCTTTTATTTATTTTATTTTTTTAAAGACACCTCTTACCAGAAAAAGAAAATCCTTATAAAACACCTGTCATCCTTATAAAGGACTGCTAGGCAATGAGTTTGTAGCTTACGACTATAATACATTGGGGCCCACTATATACTGTGCGGTTGGATGTGTTAATTGGTTCCGTTCGATTTAATTAAATGTTTTAAGGATAGAAACTGAAATTTATACCAAACTATTTATTAAATGGTTTCAATATCCAAAATAAAAAAAACCACTTGAAAAAAAAAAAAAATGTGATTAAACGGTTTATAATGGTTGTTTAGTTTCCTTTTTGCTTTTATTTCCTGTTTAAGTAAAGAGTTCTCAACCCAATTGGGAATGAAACAATTTTTTTAAGGTCAAATTATGACCTAAGAAATAATGAAAACAAATAATTAATTTACATTGTGTAAATTCACTATAAAACAATAGAGAGCATATATAGAATGTCAGGACCAATCAGTTTTTCTCTAATCGGTCTAGTATGCATAATCGATTTAATAATGTAAAGGTCCAATCGTTTTTGACCGGCTCAAAACAAACCACATTGCTTAATAATTTTTTTAATTTTTTTTAACTCAAATTGAACCAATTAGTGAATGATTTATTGATTCCGATTAAGTAGTACAGTTTGGTTTCGATAAATTTTTGGTCTCTAATTCACACCCTTAGATGGATAATGTTTTCTATTAGATACCAAAGTAGCGAACATATTTAGGGTTGGTAAGACAGTATAGACATGTTCTTATTTGTCTAATTTATTTATTTTTATTTATAAATAAATAAATAAATAAATAAATAAATAAAGGGTGAAAGTTAATGATTAAATCAAGTCTCATTAGAATGTTAGAAGACTCGGAACAAACAGATTAAGAGATTCCATCTTCACTTTGGATGAGGGAAAAATTAGTGTAGTACTAGTTTTATTTTTTATTTTATTATTATTTCTCTTCTTTACGAATGCACAGTTCTTCATTACATGAAGGATCGAGTTTCCCTTCAGCCATTGATCGCAACCCCTTGCAGATGTGGGAATGGTATTAGTGATGCAAAACCCAAAGGTATTATGGACTTTGTCTTATACAAGAATGTTAATGATCCCAGGATGGTAGCCGAACATTCAGTTAGTAGTGCAGGAAAACCTGGTTTGGGATCCTCTCCAACACCAACGACTCTTCAACAACCCATCCAAAGGCTGGAAAGGCTTGGACATACATCCCTAGGCGGTGGCAGCTATTGGGATGTGTGACCAAGCCCCTTCAGCCCTTGGATAATCGTTGGAGGGGCGTTGGATGATGCAGTAGTTGGAGAGGAGCCTGATCCGAAAAACCTCCCCCTTACATTTAAAAGGAATCTTGTTAATTGGGTAATTGCAAACAGGCTAAGATGGGGGTGCAATGGTCTGTTCGGCCCATGATCTATGCCCAAGCCGAAAATCATTCAATATTGGGCTGTTTGGATGGAACCCAATAGCTGTTCGTTTTTATCAATTGGATGAGTTTGGGTGGGTCCAAGTGGATGGTTTAATTTGCCACCCTTCGGTGCAAGTTCGGCTCCAAAAAACTGTCACTGTACACTCCATTTTTTTCTGGCCCAAGCTGGGATTTCCTGATTGTGGGCCGAGCTAGTTTGAGACTCAGTTATCCCAAACCAAAACATTTTTTGGGTCAAATATCCCAAGCCAAATTCATATATATTTTTCTTGCTGAAATTCATATTAGGTTATAGGTATAAGCTGGTGAAGCCCTAGCAATTAGACTTGGCTTAAAAACAGCTTAACACCAAGGGCTTAGGCTCTCTTTGGTATGGTTTCTATTTATAAAATAGATTATATGATAAGAAAATAAGTTTCAGTTTTCATTTTTAACTTTGAGCTTCGAGGGAGAGAGACGATAGGATTTAGGGTTTTTTATTAGAAAAGTATAAAACATACTGAAGTTACCTATTTATCATTGATTTTGAGCACACATGCTCATTTAAGATAACAAAAATCAACATAAATGATTTGTTTGCCACAAATCACAAATTACTCTCAAGTGTAATTTGTGATTTATTCTAATTTATTATAAATATAAACAAGTGGTATAAATTATACCAAACACTTGTAAAAATAGAAATAAGTCAAATAAATACAAATAGAAATCTAACAAAAAATTTACCAATTTTTTTTTTTAATGTAAATATGTTATAAAATGGCCCACTGTCTTGCAAAGTGGACTCTTTCTTTTCCTCAATCTGGGCTGTGGGAATCTCTTTTCTAAGAGGACCTTTTGCCTATTGTAATTTCCTTGTTGCCCTCAGAATGGATGAATAATTTTTTTTTTTCTTTCATTTCAAGGTTTGCATGAAAAAAAAAAACAAAAAAAAAAAGAGAGAAAGTTTTCCTTCAACATGCCATCCTATGGTTCACAAAGTCTTACAGGGTTTTGATACTTTTTCCAGAAATCGCTGATGATATCCCTTGATGCATTTAAAGCATCCATGGTACATACATGGGGGTAGGACAACTTTTTTTTAGAACATGAGTGAAGAAAAACTTGATCCAAGAAAAAAAAAATATGTAGATAGATTTTTTGGATGAAAGTTTCATAATTACTACATGTCCACATTAGCCAAAGGTCCCAAACACCTTTCTTAGAATTCATTTTTGATAAAGATCCACATAGGCAACACTACTTAGGATAATGCTGGATTTTTGTTGTAAAGTTTCATTTGTCAGTCAAAATGGAGTTGGTGAAGAGAGAATCTCCTCATCATGGTAAAACTTAGAGCATATATTTAGGCCCATTGAAACACAGGCCTGTGACCAATCATTAACATAGTTGAAAGTAGTAAGAATGATGAAAATGGAAAAAGATTGTCACCCTTACCAATGTGCAACTTCCCTCTCTATATGAATTGGAAATTCCAAATACAAGCCATTATCGTTTGTCCAGATAGATTGTTGGGTTGCTAAGATTCAAAGTCTAGAGGGAAACAACCTAGATCGTACTCTAACGGCCTTAAGCAATCACTTAGTAGAAAAGAAAGTGATCGAGCAATAACAACCACGAGGTGGGCTTGGAAGCAATCATCCTTGGAAGAAAATTATACATTTTGTCACATGCACATGGGTGTGGTGTGCAGATTTTTTGTCAAATTGACATCATAGGGATATATATATATATATAGGAAAAGGACAAGTATGCTAGTGTAACACTTAGGAATAAGGTATGCTAGTGGGATTTTAATCGTTAGATGAAATATAAAAAATCTGATCCGTTCATGTGGCGAGGTTTTACAAAACCTGTCAAATACCGCTGCTCAATGGTACTATTCCCCCAACCACGGCCCCTTCTCCAGCCAGTGTGCTCGAAGCATCATAGTTATCGGCAACGACCCTTTCTCTGGCCAGTGTGCTTTAAGCATCACCCCCAAGTTCAAACGTTACTGCAAATCGATAGAAAAAGGCAAAAAAAAAAAAAAAAAACCACTCTTGTCATTGATGTTCATGGTGCTCTCTGCAAATCAATAGAAGAAAGCAAAAAAAAAAACAAGTTCATGAGAAAACAACTCCTGTTGCAGCAACATCGGCTCAAACTAGAGGAGTTGGTGGAGAACCTCTCCTGCTTGCAGCAGTGGCGGTGGCAGCAACGGCGGTAGCAGTGGCTCTCTGCAAATCAATGGAAGAAAGGGAAAAAACCTGTCGCCAATGTACACGATGCTCTCTGCAAATCGATAGAAGAAAGGAAAAAAAAAAAAACAACTGTTGCTAGAAAGTTCATGAGAAAACAATTCCTGTTGCGGTAGTGGCAGCTCAAACTAGAGGAGTCGGTGGAGAACCTCTCCTACTTGCAACAACGAGTCATGGGGAGCAACCTCTCCTGCTTGTAGCAGCGGCAGCGGCGGCAACAGAGGCGGTAGCAGAGATGTGCGAGCTCCCTTCCCTCCTCCACCTCCGGACATGGTTCTCTCTCCCTCTTTCCTCCTGGACTTGATGATTTTATCTCCACTATGTTCTGTCTCATACTCTGCTTTGATTTGAGAAAACAAAAACAGATCCCACCAGAGTGCGCTTTTTCTGACTCGATCTAGTGAAATGAATGTCTTTTTCCGACGAGAAGAGACAGAAAGAGAGAGAAAAGGTATTGCAACCGTGGATTGTAAATTTGTATATCTTCTTTCCATCCAACGGTTCAATTCAAATTAACCAAATCCTACGGTCAAAATCCTACTAGCTTTCCTAATTCCTTGGTACTACACTAGCATATTTATCCCTCTATATATATATTTCCAAAGGCTTTTTTTTTTCAATAAAAAACCATGTAAAAAAAAAAATTTATCAGATAAAATAAATAAATAAAAAAAAGAATTGAAAAATAAAAAACAGAAAAAAAACCCAATTTTTATGCACGGCTGCCGTGTGTACACATATAGTGCCATAGTGGTACCTTTCAACCGTTGGTTTGGCGGGCAGAAGTGTAATAACATATCCCTCTCTTCCCTATCCAACGGTTGAGATCATGCATGAATCCCTTACCAAATGAAAGTGGAAGATTCGGATTCAACGGTTGATCATTAGCCTTTAGTTAGTTGGTTCCCTGCATTGCCCTAGATGTACAGGAACGATATTAGGGTTTGGAATTAGGTCACCACCCGCTAGGGTTTTCATGTCTATATAATGCTTTCCTTCCTTCGAAACATAACGAATAGGTTATTTTGCTTCAGATGTTCGGATCATTGCTCTGGAACCATCGTTGTGGTGAGAAATTGTTATTAGGGATTCAGCCTCTTAGTGGATTAGGGTTAGGTTTTCAAGTTTGGGTATTAGGATAGATGAGGAAGAAACGAGAAGAAGAAGAGAAGGAATCCCAATGACGAAGCAATCCCATTGATAGGAAAAGCCGTCTGACACTCCAAGCAGCAGTGGTTCTGTAACAATTTCCATTCTTCTCAATCAGCTGAACAGAGACGAGATCTCATTCGTTGGTTCGTCTCGATTCTACTTTGGATCGTTTCGCTCTCTACTGTGAGGTTCGTTCTTTTGTTTTCGATGGTTGGGATTTTTGAATTGGTTCGGTTTCCGCTGTCTGTGTGTGTGACTTTAAACGGGTCTCTGAGGGTTCCTCTCTCCCTCCTTATTTCTTTCACCTTTTTTTTTTTCATCTTCTTCGTCGAGAGAGGTCCGATGCCACGTCGCCGGTAGTGAATATGGCAATAACCAGCGATGCTATGATTGGACCAATAACAACTTTCGTATGCTGATAGGAATCTGTGGATCTGATTATTTACCGTTCATCCACGGAGCCGTTTTCTGCGATTACATTTTTTAAATAGATCAATGTGAATTATTTGTTAGTGGGATTAGTTTTTGGATTGACTCCTCTAATGATTGTTTCCTCCCATCACCCTCCGGCTAGATATAGGTACCTTGGATATGTTCCAGCGTGCCTGTGTCTAGTTGGAGGGTAATTGGAGTGTTAGCTGTTGGAGAGGTTATGTTTTTATCAATGGGTGTTAGGTGGTTTGTGAATCATGATGGCAGGGTTGAAAAGATGAGAATGTGTGAGATAAATTGACACATAGAGATATCTCATTTGAATGTGTCTTTCAAGTGGTATCAAATTCATGTGGATCTTATCATTCATGGATTGTCCGACATGTTTAGCATCTTATGTTTGACACCCCATGGATGGTGGGATCCCATATGAGGGTGATACTACTGTAATCTCTCATCTCTTACACACTCTTTTCTTGTTTTTCTTACTCTCTCTTATTTGAGGAGTTTTGTTGTGCCCTTATTTGATGGGGTTGTCTAGAAGAATCATATAATGAATTCTTTTCTTCTCACGTTGAAGCCTATGATGATTTTGCTTTTATATTTTGGAATTACCGTCTGAATTTTTCTCTTGATGAGAATTGGCAATCTGAGGCTTCTATATATTCTGATTAGAATAGATAAGAGAAGTTTATTCTTGTACATTGTATGTTAGATGGGTTAGTACCCTAGTTTGAGTAGTTGATACACAGATTTAATCTTTGCCTTCTAATTCCATTGCCCATGGTTAAGTTTCAGTTCTTTTAGAGAATTATTTCGACCACTAGGTTTAACCCCTGTATTCATTGGAGAGGGGTTTTGTTCCTTAGATGTATTGTAACTTTGGGATGGTAATGGTGGTGGATCTGCATCAAGTTTTTATTTGGTTTAACAAAATATAAAGTAATGAACGTGAGACAAGTATGGAGGATCAGAGTTGTAGAACAGACAACCTTGCAGATGTAAGATATCAAGAAAGGATAAGGAGAGAACAACCAATTTACTCTTATTTGTAACTCTTGTTCATGGTAAGCAATTGACAATTAATAAAAAACAGAGACAAGGATGAAGAACAGGGGAAAATATCTTTCGAAATAAGTTCAAAGTGGAAAGAGATTTCCACAAAGGAGATGGAGGGAAGGGACAGTCTGGAGAGGTTAGAGAGATTTCTACAGAGGAGAGATAGAAGAAGAATGAAAAAGCCTAACTCAATCCTCGACCAAATGAAGAACCATAGCCTCATCCCAACCAAACGGATAACTAAGAAAATATATATCTGCCCTGAATTCGATGGAGAACGGGAGAAGTGGAGAACTGCTATAGGAGAAGTAAACCAATATGGAATCCACTAAAATAATGTGGAATTCACTAGAATCTTGTTATTGAAACCATAGCAGCACCACTTAAAATCCACCAAGTATCTCGAGACAACCTGAAATTCATAGACGAAGCTTGGTTGCTTTTGGTTGCTCTCTTGCTGCAACCTCTGGGAAATGGAATTTCAGGGGTAGGGGAGGAAAATTCACCTAAAGTGGGTAATTTAAGGATGTGTTTGGTTGTATAATTTGTTTGAGTTATTTTTTTGATTTGGCATAGATTCTGTAGAGAGTGGTTTTGATGAATGTTATTTGTTTGAGTCATTTCTGAAAATTGTTTGGTTATCCATAATTCTGTTATGTATTTCTTCCTGAAAACTGTTTGGTTGACCTAAATCTGTGAGAATGATTATGTAGAATCAGTGATTAAAAACTGTTTGGTTACTTAATTTGTCAGTTTGATTCTTTGGGTTCAATCTAAAAAACTGTTTGGTTATTTTAACTCTATAAGCTACAAAAAAAAAAAACATTTGTACCTAGAGATTTATCTCTCCTCTTTCTATCCTATGGCTTTCAAACCATGTTTTCAATAGAGAAAAATGTGCATTTTTTGTTGTTGGGTTAAAGTATTTCAAGGTGTAATGACAGTCCCATTCGAATGTTACAATGTAATTTTAGGTTTGCCAAGCCTTATGGCACATTTGTCCATTGTGATTGGTTGGGAATGGTAAGAAATAAGAACATATGATGAGACCCACTACGGTTTCTTTGGCTCAGTGGAGAACCGTCGGCTGAGCTTCAGTCTGCTACTTATGTAATTGGTATTCTCTCATTCTTTACATGGGAATTAATTTCTGCAAATGGGAATCAACTCACGGTCATTGTTGTGAAACTTTGAAATGAATTGTGTTTCCTAACACACGGATCATAATTAGATTGGTTTGAGACTGATGCAAGGCTGTATTTAATTTACAAGAGTTGTGGCCGACTGTGATGCCAGAAAAACCCATGTTTAAACTTGAGTTTCCACCTCAAGGTTTTTCTTGATCTTATATTTGTGATTCATTTAAAATTTTAAAATTTATATTTTATACTCTTCAATGACCTCAACCACTCCCTGAATGGGAAAGGCTGCAGGAGGGGGAGAAAAAATTGTTTATATTCTAGATGTGTGTTTCTGTTCTGTCCTGTCCAATGGTCCATTTCTTTTTAGTGAAATGGTATTGCCTATTTTCTTCAGTGAAATTGGATTCAGTTCCATTCCACCATTGAATCCCAGAAAAATGATTTCATTTAATACAAAATTAAAATGACCTTTTCTGTACTTAGAAAACCAGTATGACTTGATAATGTCCATTGAAATCTTCTTTCGGATAGAAAATGCTATGCAAATTTCAGAAAATGATTTAGTTATTGAAGTGACAAAGCAATCAGCGAGGCAACAATGTCGCAAAACTTTACTCCAGTCTGTGAGTAGAGACATCTCTGAACCAAAAGTTGGTGTTGACATTGACCTCAATCATGTTCTTAGAACAGTCTATTTTGATTAACGAAACACGTGTATATATATGCTTCTGTATGAGTGTTTGTGGGTGTTGATTCTTTGGAGAGCAAACAACGTTAATGCATGGGGTTTTAGATTTCATGCTATCTGTCCTATCCATGAGATACTCTGGTTAATCAGTTAAACAATGATCATGCCGACTGAAACTAGTTCTCGTGCTCTAATCTGTTACGCCTTCATTCTGAAATTTGAGATCAGTAATGAATACTCAAATCAGTAAATTAATCCATGTTTTTCTTCTTAAGCCCATGCATGTGTAACAAATAGCAATGTACCATACTCAGTTGAACAAGTAACGAACCATACTCAGCTGTCCAAGCAAGAGCCAATGCATGTGTAACAAATAGCAGTATATCATACTCAGCTGAACAAGTAAGCAACCATCCACATTACAAGCAAGAGCCAATGCATGTATCTTATATGGGTACTGTGGTTGACTTTTTAGAATCTTAAATTTAGACTTCAAAAAATAGAATGCATGTTCAATTCCATTCCTTAATTTGGAATGTCGCAAGTTAAACAGTTCTTTCTTATCGGTTGGAGACTGGTTTGAGTTATGCCACTCTTTCAAATGGTAACACACATTACAATATGGCCTCAAAAACCCCTTTTGGTTAGCAAAACTTGCATCAACCAAATAAAATTTTCCTCGAGGTACCACAATCCGTCCCTCACCATCTCTGTGTAGAGCATTTTTCTAAAATTCTTGAATCTGAATCCTTTCTAGCCATAAAGTATGTATGTGAATTTCATATCGAAGTCACATGCAACTAAGATATTATGAGATATTTCTCCATGCCTATTGCGAAATCGTCGATGTTGGTCAAGTGGTACCCAAGTAGGAACATGTGAACCATCAATGGCTCCAATACAGTCTTTGAAGAACGGGTAGAAGCTTCTACGATTATCAGAGATTCGCTCATGTGTTGAGGTGCATGGTGGCTTGAGTAGTATTGGGTACAATTTTATTACAGCACCCAACAACACTAAATAAAGTATCAGCTTACAGTTTCACCAGAATGGCCAAAATCATGTACTACTTTTTGGTTCTTTAAATTATGGCAAATGGTTTGTAAGAACATTACCAACTATTCTTCGACTTGTACTGTTGAGTTATCTCTAAGAAGGTTCCGCTCTTGCATCAATTGAGATAGAGAGAAGAATGCTTTTCTGCTCATTCTTATGATGCTCCGACATGTGTGTTACAAGTCAATAAAATCTATCACTAGGATTATATCCCCTTGATTCATGCCATAGGGTTGCAGTTACTCAGGCATCGGTGAAATTTTTACTGAATTTTACTCGAAAGCTTTGAAAATAGAGTTGGAATCTAAGAGAGTTACGTGATGCTACTGTCACTCAATAATTTTTTGTTGGTTTTTTTTTTTACCCTTTTTTGTAATTGAGGTAAAATTTTAATAATAATATTCGATATTGAGGAGATTTAAAAAAAAAAAAAAATGTAAAGTAGTACAATCAAACAACTAGAGTTTAAGGGTTTTAATCGGTTTAATCCCAAGTATTTGGTTTGGTTTGGTTTCATTCCAAGAGAGTGCTGGTGCGAACTGAAACAACTGAAAAATTAATCGATTATAAAAATTACAAACCGAACTTGTTAGGTTCAATTCAATTAATACTCAAAACGAACTTGTTAGGTTCAATTCAGTTTTGATTTTTTTCAGTTCCAGCATTCCGTTCTTACATGGTCATTCAGATTCATATACTTGGTTCATTCACTATAAAAACAAGGTAGTGTTTAATTTTGAAAATTCATATTTAATTGCTACCATTTCAGCTTTCCATCATACAATGGAAGAAGGTAGACTAGGTTCTCACCACCTATTTAATCCTCACTTGTACACCCGTCTCCCCATCCCTTCCACTCCCGTCTCGACCCTTATCGGTGATGGTCTTGCCGGAATCCCCTCGATCCTCCTTGTAGGACTCTTTGGCTCCCTCTTTCGCCGGTGTTCTCTGGGTTGCCGCTACTCTTCTTCTTCCTCTTTTTCTTCCTTGAGTTGTTCCTTCGATTGGGTTTTGCTTGTCACCATCCTCTGTCGCTCAGACTGCTCTCTGACCACTTTGTTGGCTCCTCCCCCCTCTACAGACGCTCGTCGGACCTATTGCCGCTCATCCTTGAGTTGCTGCACTGCTTGAGTATACCATTGCACTGATGACCTGACTTGCTCTCCCTGGATCCTTGGCTGACCAAACGTTTCCTCAAGTTTGCTCCCCGATTGATTCGCTCGTCTCTGTGGTTTCTTGGCTCACTCGGCCGACAATTGCCTCGCCATCGCTAGTGCCCCCCTTTGCAGTTGTCTCCTCTGTGAGGCTAGCTTCTCTCTTGGTCGTGGCCCTCCTCAAGGCTCGTGCCTCCCATTTTTGTCGGAACGCCGATGCTTGTCTTGCCAGTTGGAAGTGATAGTGATGAGATTTGCTAGTTGGGTTTGGTGGAACCCTACCTCTTTTTCCTTTCTTTTCCCTGTTTGTCCTTCCTCCTTTTTTGGGCTTTTGGGTTCTTGTCTACCCATGTTGAGCTTTTGTATTTTATGTTGTTGGGCCTACGGCTTTTTTATTTTGTGTCCTTGTGGACTTTGAGTTGTATTATACATTCTCCTCAAGCCCATTGGGTCTTGGTTGCTGTCCTTTTGGACTTTGGTTACCCTTATAAGGTTTGTAATCTCCCCTATGGGATATATTCTCCCTCCCCCATTCTTTTAATGCATTTACTAATTCACCAAAAAAAAAAAAAAAAAAAAATCCTCACTTGTATAATAGGAACCATTTTTCTCCCTATTGCACTTCTAATTTTAGCCATCATGTTTTTGCACAAGACGTTGTGTTGGTGTTTTCTGATGGAACTTGGAATTCGAAGTCTAAAAAAGGAGGAAGAGGAGCTATCAATTTTGATAGAGGTAAAAATTTTATTGCGGCAAAATGCAAGTTCAGTTGGGGATCTCTTTAGCAGCTGCAGTTGAAGTTGAAGGAATCTGGGACGCCCTATTGCTTGCTCGAAGTGCTGGTTTCTTGAAGGGTGCAGTGTTTTCAGACTGCAAAGGTCTAATTGGGGCTCCGAATGGGATGTTCTCGTCACCGGATTGGGTGACATGTTCCATTGTGGATGATATTCTGGCTTTAGCTTAAGATTTTACTTTCATTGTGTCTAATTTCATTCCTAGATCCTTTAATAAGAAAGCAAATTTTCTTGCAGGTAGGGCTGCCAAGTTCCACCTGTCTAGAACATGGCGGCCTACCCCCCCTTTATCGCTTGTAAACTTGTCTCCTCGGCAGTAATTATTCTATAGTTGAGTTTGCTTAATGAATTTAGTTTGCCCAAACAAAAAAAAGTATTATAAATAGGGGCAATTCCAATTATCTACAAGATTAAAAAAGAAGAGGAAATTTCACTTCCCTCCCCTAAATGTTTCATTTATTACACTCCCATCTCCTGTGAAGTTTAAAATTACAAATTTATCCCTCTTATGTTGTAGATTCTATCAATCATACCCTGACCGTGAGTGGCCCACCATTAAGTAGTGATCATGTTGTACAATTGCAATTTAAATCCCAAAATATCCCTAGTTGAATGGAGATTACGTTATTGCCCTCAACCATTAGCTTCATCTTCTTCCATGAAGAAACTTCTCAGCGATTGGGATTTAGGGTTCTGGAAATCGGGATTTTAGGGTTCTGCCTCTCTAATACTTCCTATCCGTTATCAATCCGACTCAATTAAATAGCAAATCATTTCCTTGGAAAAATCAAGTATTGAAACTCAAGTTTTGAAGATTGATTTGCATTTTCGTTTTAAGGTATTTCATTTCAGAAGGGTTTTGCAGAGGGTTTGCGAAGGCGATTGTTTTGCAGCGATTTCCTTTGAGCTGTGTTGATTGATCGTTCCATTGCAATGGTTTTGCATGAGCGATTGTTCTTACAAGCCTGCTGAAGCTCCGAGGTAATGCTAGCAATGGACAGGGAAGAAAAGCCCTTGAGTTCTTCTCTTTGATGTAGAAGAATAGTATTGAACCAAATGCCATGATCACTTTGTCTATGGTATCCTCTTTGTTTGTAGTCTTGCTGGCCTTATTGATGTGGGTCGGGGTCATCTGTTATTATGAGCAGAGACCAGAGCATTGAGCCAAGGATTGACTTAAAATCTCAGTTTATGTGCTCAATACAGTGATGGGGAAGGAACATTGGCATCTTACCATAGTATTTAAAAGGGAAATTCTTGGTAGAGATTGCCGCAATTTTCATCATTTCAAAGAAGGCTTATGTTCTTGCTACAACTACTGGTAAGCTGTTTCAACGACTTAGTCTGATAAGATGTTCTTGAAGAATCAAAGAGAAACTCTTGTCTTTCCTTAACAAAGCGGATGTAAAAAAGATATTTAACAGATGACTCTAACGGTGTTAACACTACAGTGTACGATTGTAATTTTAAATTTCACAAGGGATGGAAGTGTAATAAACGAAACATTCAAGTGAGGGGAGTGAAATTTTCTTTAAAAAAAAAAATTGTAAGTTTACAAGACTAATAGGTGTAAAAGAAGTAAAACATCTTTGTTTTGTAATTAATTTTCTTATCTCATGGATGTAGGCAATTTTCCTTATCAATATTAATATACTATGTTATAGTAATATTATAAAATCTACTATTATTGATAATATATTATAATATATTAGTATACTAATTTATTAATATACTATAATATATTATTATTCTAATTTGGTTCGCACTCGCAGATCCTATGCTAAAATTGGAACCAAACCGAATTTGGATGATATCATACTCAGAACTGAATTGGTACCAAATTTATTTAGTTTGATTTGGTTTAGTCCGATTTTAGTTCCAACTTGACACCCTTACTAGAGTTATGTAAATATCTAATTATCAAACATGTGCACATAAAACAAATGGTTTAGTCAACAAATACAAAGCCAATCTTATTTGCATTGTCTAACTTTGAACCAAACTGCCATGGAAACCAAGCTCGCCTAATGACTTACCATTAGGGGTGTTAAATGGTTGCTTCAGTCAGTTTCGATCTGGTTGAACTGGTTTTGGTTTGTGAATGAGAGATCAAAATCAAACCGTTAAGGCACTTTGGTTTTTGATCAGTTTTGATCTGGTGGAATTTTGATCGATTAGATTTTTCAATATCAGATTAATAATGGTATAGATTAGTTTATGTTTATATTCATAACTTGTATTGAGGAAATATTCGGTAAAAAACACTTAAATCATCTTTCCAAGTCAAGCAAATAGACAATCTATAATAGGAAAATTGATTCGATGTGTTCATGTTGTAATCAGAATAAATATTATGAGAATGATAACTAATATTGAAAGCAATGAATAAATTGACTTTGTAGGCAAATCATTGTTACAAGTCAATACATTGTTTATCATTTGTATGGGGAAGATAACTAATATTGCAGTTAATGGATGACTAATTAATCAATGTGAAGATAAGGAATGTTGAAACCACAAAATGAATCATATTATTGTGTCATTTATTTAATTGTCCAACTAATTTTGTATAATGAACTCGGAGATCAATGGAAACATTTGTATAAATCAATTTCTCTATTCATAACCTCATACTCATTGATTTATAACAATCCCCCTTGCAATCATAAATCCTCGAACTAATTTATAAATCAGTGGATAATCAATTCACCTCAATTTGGCTTTAAGTCAGTTCTGTAATCCCGGTCCAAAACTAGTCCTATAAGAATCGATTTGATTTAGTCTAGGTTTTTTCGATCGGTTTTATTGATTTGGACTAGATTTTGACTCCCTAACTTACTACGACATATAGAATTCCAAGAAATACCAAATCGTATAATCTCATTAAAAAAATAACGACCTAGGGTTCCAACATACGTTTTGTATAGGGAGTGCTTTCCATACTCTCATTAGAAAATGAGCACTTGATGAATGGGAAAGGAAGAAAAACAATAAATTATAGAAGAGAAGATGAAGGGGAAAAGAATCAAAACAATAAAAAATGCTCATTGCTGTACAATAGATCGTCGAAGTCCTCCATACATCAATCGTCTTGGCTCTCATATGGGTTGTTTACCTTTGAGGATCTGAGGATCTATATTTTTATAATTAATATACGTATTGTAACTAACGATTCATCCATTGACAGTTTGGCCGAGTGGTCTAAGGCGCCAGATTTAGGCTCTGGTCCGAAAGGGCGTGGGTTCAAATCCCACAGCTGTCATTTTTTAATATTTTTATTTTCAATTTTTTTTTTTTATCCTTTTTTCATAAGGACATGGATTTGCCCTTTAATTTTACCAACATGGGGACCAATGGGAGACATACGAAAGTATCAACAAACGGTGGAATTTTAGTTTTTCATGGGGTCCACAGCTGTCATTTTTTAATATTTTTATTTTCAATTTTTTTCTTTTATCCTTTTTTCATAAGGACATGGATTTGTCCTTTAATTTTACCAACATGGGGACCAATGGGAGACATACGAAAGTATCAACAAACGGTGGAATTTTAGTTTTTCATGGGGGTGGGGCAATCATTTTGCCTTCCTTATGTCTGGGTGTAAAAACCGCCCTACCTTCCAATCTTCTTTTCCCTTTTATTTTAATATGTTAATTGATGTATCCATCTGTGTTGGTGCAGGGCACAAGCAGTCATACAACAATCTTTTTCCCTTAAAGTTTAGTAATTTAAGGGGGAAAAGAAAGTTACCTGGTTGCATGGCCCTAGTGTCCAAACATAGTGGTGTGTGAAATTACTACCCCACCCCATATGAAGTAAAAAAAAATGTCATTCATGTTGATGCCCCCTGTACACACTCTCATTGGTTCCACATTGGTGTAGAGGCCATGCAATCAAGTAGTGGTTTCTTGCTCTAATTTAAGATTTAGATTTATTAGAGTTTTAGGTAACTGGAGTCCGTGGCGATTTACACCATCTCATCATTTTTAGACAAGGCCGGTGTTCCATCCCTTGAAGGCAACAATCAGTTTGGAATAACTTCTTACATTTTCACTAATAGAAAAACACTTATTTTGTGGAGTCATTATCCACTATTTTTATTTCTAATAATTAAAAAAGAATAGAATTTATCATCCACATTGATTGAAATAATAAAAATCATATAATTTTTTCGATTCAGAATAGGTAATTCAATTCAGTTCAATGGTTTTAATAATAAAACCAAAACTGAACCGAACTAAGAAAAAATTCTAGCCTTTGAAACCACTCAAAAACCGCTTCGAAGTCAAAAACCCCTGTATACCAATAACAACAACAACAACAACAAAAAAACTTAATGGGTCAACTACATGGATCCCCCTTCACCCCCACCACCACCCCCCCCCCCCAAAAAAAAAAAAAATAAAAGAATAACTATGGTCTAAACATAGAAAGGGATAATGAAGAGATGGAAAGGAAAGGGAAGGGAAGGGAAGGGAAGGGAAGGGAAGGGAAGGCGGGGGGGGGGGGGGGGGGGGGGGGGTTGAGAAAAGAAGTACAAATTAAAATCAACCAAAGGAACGAATGAAAGAGGAAAGAGACGAACCCAACAAGTTAGCAGAAACCCCTTTATACCATTAGCCTAAAAAGTTCACAATTAAGTCAAAAAGCTTTCTTGTCATAATAATTGTTGATCTTGCTGTTATGTCTTATGAATATTGCTCTCCTCCTCTTGGATATATGTGTTCAGCAAACCCTATTTTAGCATGTTAAGTTAGGCTATCTTTGGTACCATTCATGTATTTATTTATCTAACACATTTACATTTTTGTAAGTAAGCTCTCTCGCGCTCGCCTCTCTGCAACATGGTACAAAGGAGATGAGCTACTTTCTCAATGGCCAAGGTATACATCTCTCTCTCTCTCGCTCCAGTAGGGTACAAAGACATAATTAGAAAGGGGGGCATAGCCAGCTTTGGTTACTCAAACCTCTCCCTCTTAAGCCTTATTGCTATACTCATCACCTCTAAACACTTGTGGGTCTTCTTCTATGCCAAGACATGCCCCTCATCAGTCCAAGTGAAGCAATTGGTCGAACAGTTGGAGTGTGGTGTCTTCTTGTGCAGATATCTTAGCCATTGCATGCAGCTTGTGATTTTGATGTTTGTGGTCATTTTCATGTGTAGGGAACATTAAGACAAACTATCACCTAAAATAAGCTACTATCATTGTTGTAGAGTCTCAACATCCACCCAAAATTTAAGTTGATCACATGGAGAGTCTTGAAAGATGTTCTACCTACTAGAACCTACCTTGGACGACGACTCTCAATTCCATCTACCTGTTCCCTATGTTTCCTTCTGTTTTATAAACCACATCGGTATTGGATTTAGGGTAAAATGGTTAAAAGACTAATTTTTTTAATGAAAAATAAGGATAAAATTGATTGATAAATATCAATATGGACTGATACCCTACGGTTAGGGGTGTCAATACCTAAATAAAACCATCTTGGCCCAGCCGATTGAACCTAGACCAAACCGAACCAATGGCTTAATGGGCCGTTTTTGGTTTGACATATCATAATCCCCTAAACTATTGAATCGCATTGGAAACCGATTGGATCTGAAACCAAACCAGAACCAACTAAAAAATTAGACCCAAAAAACCTGAAATCAAACCTAAGAAACCGAAAACAGCACCCAAAAAAAAAAAATTCAAAATTTCCATAGTTTTATATGAAAATCAGACCCAAACCAGATAAACCGATATAGGAAACCAAAGTCAAACTGAAACCAAATCGCATCAAAACCGAACCAAACCGAAACCTCCTTATTGATTCGATTTTGATTTCACCATTCTTACATCAAAATCGATTCAAACCATTAACACCCCTACTGCGATTTACCACCCTATCCCTTCTCACACTATTCATAGGGTATGAGGATGACCTTTGAACTACGGTGATCACAACTCAGGACAGTGTGAGATGAGATGGGGTGATTACTTCCAAGGGAGAGGAACCTGATTCGTTTTCAACAGGGAATAAAAAGAGGATGTGCATCAATCATAATATATCGTGGAAGGCTTATGGATGCTACCGTCGACCATGTTTATGGAAGTCCAACAGAAGCCAACACACGAGGAATCAAACAAGGAATCAATCGAGCTTTACACTTGGAAAAGAACATCATAGATATCTGGATGGAATCACCGGACCTGTTGAATTGGACGAGCCATGGAAAGTTTTGCTACCATGTTTGACATTGAAACATGGGAGTCAATCTGTCCTTTTTACAGCGTTATGCAAGATCAGAAAAACAAGGGCATCATTTTGCATTTTGACCCAGGGTTCGACGGTCATTTTACCCCATGTGTCTAGACTTAGGGTTATACTATTCCACTGAAATAATTTTTGCTTTTAATTATTAGTTTTTATTTGCATAAAAGAAAAATTAAAGTATCATTTGTCACGTGATCGTGCTATATCTTAAAAGAGAAATTTTAATCGTTAGCTTTTATTTGCATAAGAAAAAAGAGACTAGGGGTGTCGATCGGTGAGGTAGGGCTGGGCCGGTCTGGGGTCTGGCGGTGTGAAATCCTTACACCGTGAACGTCCATTTACTTAAACTGGCCTGGGTTTGGGGGGCATGGTACGATTTGTAATCGGGGCCGATTGGTGTCGGGCTTTAATCGGGCTACCTTAAACGGGCCTTAAACGAACAATGAGCCTATTTAATTCTAAATGGGTTTACCTTAAAATCATTTTTTAAGCAGATTAAAGTATTGGTTTTACAATTTAAGCATTTTTCTTAGAATTTAAGAAGATAAGATTCTTAGAAAAGGTATTTACAATTAAAGCATTACTCATATTTTGTAGTATTAGTGGTAGAATAGGTATTTACAATTTAAGCATTTTTCTAAAGGGGGTTGGGTCGGTCGGGCTAAGTGAGTCGGTTCTAACAAGCTATTTAAGTGAGTTGGGCCGGTCGGGCGTCCGACGGGCTACTACTCTGCACTGTAAACGCCCGTTTATAAATGGGCCGGTTCAGGTCGGGCCTTAAGCGAGTCGGGTTGGGTTGGACCTATCGATGCGGGCTCAGGATTGACACCCCTAGTGGCCACTATGATCCTCGTGTCTAGACAATTGGTGGGTGAAATGACCAGTTTGCCCTTCCATGAAATGAAAAATGATATCTTTATGGATATGTTCTTGTGTGCTCTTATTGGTCCTTGCACACAAGCAGGAATTGCATTCCCCCATAGAAAGCACTCCCCCCACCCCTAAAAAAAAGTATAACTTGTCATGTGATAGATCTATAAGAGTGGAAAGAATATACATAACCAATATCAGGGAGAAAAAACAGTATCAAAATGTGTGATGTACACTAGTGCTCATTATATCTCTCCTCCCTCCTATATGAAATGAGGATCTAAATCCTCTCCAACCCTCCAGCCCTGGATTGAATTCCTCTGTGGTGCAACAGGGTGTCCAAGGAGCATCCCATGGCCAGAAATGCTTAGGTATGGAGTCCAAGACGATTGCACATAGCCTAAGACGTTTCTGGGCGTTAGATGCACGTCAGACGCCATGTTGCGCCACAGAGGATCTAAGTCCCCATCCCCCACAACATGCATCTGATAGTTAAGGGATAGTTGCACACACAATAAGACCCTCCCAGCCATCCAATGTCTACAAGAGAGAGGATCTTGATGCATGAAATGACATTTTTACTCCTTATTATAGTGGGAGATATAGACATAAAATAGGTATTCTACAATCATTAAAGGGTCGGGCCAAGTCGGTGCACAATAGGCCGGTCTCGGTCGGGCGTTATTCGGTCGGTCTCGGTTGGGCGCCCGACGGTTCAAGTAGCAAAACCGAGACCGACCATTTATAAACGGGCCGGGCTCAAGCCGACACGTTTAATAAACGGTCCGGGCCGGGCCGATCTATAAACGGTCGGTCCCGATCGGTTTAGCTGGTTCGAGCCACAAATTGACACCCCTACACAATAAGGCCCTCCCAGCCATCCAATGTGTACTAGATAGAGAATCTTGATGCATGAAATGACATTTTTACTCCTTATTATAGTAGGAGATATAGACACAAAAAGGTGCTAGTTTATGCTATGAATTTCCCAGAACCAATATATTTTACTCTCCCACATTATTATTTATTTATTTCTCTTCCCTCTCCTATGTCGTGACCATAAAGACTCATGTGTATGAAATTGTTGCCCTGGTGCCCTTTTCTTCTCCATGAGCACTATCCTATTGGGCGCTCTTACATTCAAACACGGGGTACATAAATGATCATCCTAACCTCAATTAAATGCTTAAATGCATATTTTCATTGGCCCCTACGTTGGCACAACAACCTACAGGTAGCTAGCGTTCTCTCTCCTTTTATTTATATAGCAAATACATACCATCCACAGTTGAAGCCACATGGCTGAAACTTTTACGTGTCCCATCACTATTCCCTACACTATTTAGCTTACAAAAATCAAAATCAAAATCAAATGAGAGTTGAGATGGGTGGCTGAACCCTACTCCTCCGTGGGTGAAGGAAAACCTACTCCTTAGTTATATATGATGAGACGATGAGGCCATGGGGTTATGATTCTTATGAAGGCGAGGAAGGGTGACAGGCTTGAGTGATAGGAATGGGTGGGTGGGACAAGGAACAGCCTAGGATACGTATTGCAACACGGCGATTGGCTTCCTGAGAGTAGTGGATCCCATCCCAGCTAACATGCCTACTCGGGTTCCCACAAGCATTTCCGTAGACGGTCCCGTTGATCACTACCCTCTTCCCACAGTCCACATGATAGCCGTAGTAGCTTCCACAACAGAACTTAAGTGGGTCCACAAAACCTTGATTAACGGCGTTGCTAATGAGATCATATTTCGCCGAATACACGTCGATGTATGTGAAAATCGCAAGGGGAAACCGACTCCTGAGTTTGCTGATCCGTTCCAAAAGCTGCCGGTTGAACTCCTGGGCCACCTCGTTTTGGGTCTTAACGCAACCGTTCTGGTCCAGATGCGAACCGTCCTTGTTTGGATAATATATAACGGCGTAAGGCAGGCAACCCACGGGCCCCGTATTGTGTACCCAAAATATCCTCGCCCCTTCGTCATAAAGTCGCTACGGTCCCAAACGAACTGTAATTAATTATTGATTGTTCATAAATTAGATATGAATTACTTAAAAAAATTAAAAATTTGTACCTGAATAGCCAGGGAGAATTGATCGAGGATATCAGGAACTGAAGCTCGAACTTGTTCTTCTGAAGTGTGTTGAAACCCGAAGGAGAGATCGTTCTGGCCGATATCGAAGGTGTACAGTGCCTTGGAGAAATCCTCTGGTCTTGGCAGATGATTCTTGTAATCTGCGTTTGAAAGAAGAGGAATTTGATTACCAAATTTAAGTTGAAAGAGGTGAATGAGAGATTAATTTACCAGAAGAGAGGAGTTGTAGAGATCGAGCTTTGAACTGTTGGAACTGAGAGATCTGGATGTCGAGATGGAAGGGACTGTAACCTCCTTGCCGGATTGACGCTCCTCCTACTGCGAAGTTCGCCCCTTTCCTGAAATTAGTTCCCACTGAGTCCAGGTACGCGCTCAGATAGGGTAGTCCCAATTCCTCCGCTGCACAGCAGTGCACAATCAAAAACCTTCTTTTTTTCTTTTAGTTTTAGATTAAGGAGGAGAATTGGTTCAATTTGTGTTGGAACCTTCAAAGATACAAAGAAATTTGATGTTGACTTTCTTCTTCCATTGTTAGGTTAAGTGTGATTGTCTGTTTCGTCTTAGAGGTTCTTCTGTCTTCCTTATTCTTAATGGCCAACAGTTTCTGCTATTAATTGTGGATATGGTGATTGTACCACTGGAGAAACCTTTAATTTATGCATTTCTTTTAATTTCCCTTCTTCCTAATCTGTATGGATTCGCGCAAATATGCAATGCGATGTGGTGGACTGGTGGGTAGAGGTAATGAATCATAAATGTAGCGATGATGATTAGTTTAGTTAGTGGAATCTTCATAAAACAAATTTAAAATTTCAGGCATGACAGGAAGAGTCGGTGACTGTGGCTGGGTAGGGCTCACCGATGAAATCGATTATGAGACGGCCATCGCAGAACCTGCCGGAGGGCTTGCCGAAGAAGGTCTCACCGTTGGGAGGAGGGACCGCATCGAACGCCGCAGATCTACCGCCGGTGTCTGAGTTGGAGTCCCCAAAGTTGTAGATCGCTGGGAATTCACAGTTGGAGTATTTGGAAGTGGATGATGATGATAAGTTTAAACCCCCCACTACAACTACTCCTCCGATGCCCATCCACCCCAAAACCAATAACCAAACTAGAGGGCAGGGACAGCTCCAGATTACCCTCCTAATTCCAAAACTCCCCGATGCCATACCCTTGTTTCTCAGTTAAGTTTATGATTTCTCTCTCTCTAGTCTCTAAGCATAAAGCAAGAACTTATACCCCTCAGTCCTAAGCCCTCACTCACTCTTCCCATGCCTCTTATCCCGAGTCTCCTCCGTCACTCTTAACACACTGTTGAGATTGGCTACGTAAGCCAGCCTGAGAGATAAGTAGAATGTGGAACCTAGAAAGAACAACAGTAGGGGGGAGGGGACCGGAAACCCAGCAATCTCAACTTTGTCTTTGTGCGACAGTGTGATGTTAACAAAGCAGTAACAAAACTCCAGATCCTCTCCCCATATGGGGAGAGGATTACCCTCCCTCCTTTCAAATAATATATATATATATATATATATATATATTTTAATTTCTTCCTGCTGAACAAGCTGAACAAGAAACGTGTCCACAGGCCTTACCTGCTAAGACGCTTCACCTCTCTCTCTTCCCCTCTCCATCCTTTGTATTCATTGCCTCCTTGTCCCTGCAAATCGGAAGTTAGAGAAGATAAAAATCTCTTTTTTCTTTTTTCTGTAAGGAGAAGATAAAAGTTGCCGCTGCAATTGGCATAATCGGCGCTGGAAAACCGTCTTCACATTCTGGAACCCACATGGTTCTCTGTACACGTTTTGAATCCCTGAGCAGCAACTGCTCCGTTCGTAAAACCTCTAAATCTATTATTCTTTCATTAATGTCATCTCTGTTCTGGGCTTAGTTTCTTGGATTAAATCATGTTGATTTGTTGCTTTGAAGTTGCGGGTACTGTTTATGAATTCCTCAATTTCCTTCTGATGCTCTGTTATTGTTTTGTTTGATTGGTAAAAAACCCAGGTCTGTTTTTGATTATTGATTTCTCTCTATAGAGTCCTTTTTAATGAAGAATGGGTGTCTGTCAATAGTTCAATCAAATCTGGTGTGTGCTATAACTGTTTACTATCTTGATTATGCTTATCTTTTGCACACGGCAAGTGTTATTTTATTACCTTTTCTATTTTCTGTTGTAGTTTGATTTTGTAAGGATATTCATGGTTGGACCAGAAACAACCCATGATAGCATGAGACCTTGTTAGGTTTAGACTGTAATCAATGTGCAGTAACAAATGTTTTCATATGCATTTGTTTTAGGGTTTATAATTGCTTATTCAAGTTTTTGGCGTTATTCCTTTGACCATGAGTCAAACAATTGCCACAAAATGTTCCTTCTCTTTCTTTTTTCCTTTGGGTCCTGTACACAAATGCCATCTAGAGTAACTGTGACCCTGCCAACTGTATTGATGTTTAGTTATGCAATGTCATTGTTAAATCTGAAATTGGGTGATTCGCAATCATGGACATGAGCTGGACCAATGTGCCATGTTTTTTTTGGATATATAATCAGGTCATGAACTTTTTGATCGGGATTCTAAGATATCTAGGGGAAAAAATCCTGCAATTGTTGGTAAAAGTCTTCTTTTTTCTTTACCCTATGGACCAATCCAATAACTGTAGTACCTGGCTAGCCTGTTGGATTTATTTATTTATTTATGTTTATTACAAATGCCCTTATAATGTAATAATTTATCAATGTAAAGCACTCAAGGGAGAACTTGCAAAGGAAGCAATTCAACACAATTTTGGATTCAATTCTGATTTTCAAAACATTGGTCAGAACCACTGAGGTGATCTGTTATTGCCAGGAGTTTTGTTTCAATCTTCATTGTTAGGTGACCTTTTATTTCTCCTTTTTTTTCCTTTCTTAAATATATTTATATTTCAATTTAAATAACATATGTCTAGTGTTGTGTTTTTATTTTGAAAGTTTTGTTATTTTCTGTGTTGTTTCATAAGAATGTGGAATTCATCCCAAAAGCTAGGGCAGACTTGGGCAGGTGAATGAACTTCCCAAAGAGCATAATCTTTAGCAAGTCGTGCTTCCTTGTTGGGTTCAAAGTGCCATGTAGAGAATTGGCATATTCCATTGCTAATTTGATGGTTGAATTGGCCCTTTTAATCATAGAACCGTACCTAAGCTTGGCCACTTGATTAGCTGGGTAATCCTTTCTTTGCTGTGAGTCAGCCCTCTTTTTGCCACTTTCGGTTGAGATGTAACGGAGAAAAATGTCTTTATGGCTTCTCAAAAGAGAGAATTTTTCATTGAACTGCATTTTCTTAGAGTGATAGCCTTATTCTTATGTTAAATAATATATATATATATATATATATTTTTTTTTAATTATTAGTACGTCTTTTGTTCTTTTAACATCTACTCATATATTATTACCTTGCATCATTTACAGGGCACCTGATTTTGCCATGGAAGCTAGTAGTGAAAGTAAATCAGAGATGAGCAACGGAGAGGAAACAAATATCGAAGAAAGTATTGAACAAATTGCTAAAGAAAAGAGGATTGATGGTATCAATGATGCACTTGTTTCAGCAGAAGCTCAAGATTTAGAATATGAGATTCCAACAGTTGGCAAGGAGTTTGTCTCTGATGAACAAGCTTATGATTTTTATAAATCATATGCGCGGATAATTGGTTTTAGTATCCGAAGAGGCCGATCAGGAAAAACGCAAAAAGGTGTTGTATGGCGAAGAATATTTGAATGCTCAAAAGAAGGTTATCGAAGAGTGGATAAAAGGACTCTCAATCTTAGAAAGAGTCGTCCAGATAGAAGAACTGGTTGTAAAGCAAGAATGGTGGTAAAACGTATGAAGGATGGGAAATGGTCGGTTACAGAAATTGCATATGAGCACAATCATCCTCTTGCAACTGAAACGGAAGCTTTTTTGCTTAGGTCACTGAGGGTTATAAAACCTACACAGGTTGGGATTGTAAATGACAGCGATGATTGTGTTATTCAAGAGAAGGCAAGCACAAGTTCCCATTGCAATGATATGTGCCACCAAAGTGTTAGCTTTGCAACACCGGTTGCCAATAGTGAGAAAGCTACCTTGCCTGTGAAAACCTTATTGAGAGAGAGGACGGAAGATGTCAATGATGCATTTGTTTCCAGAGATGCTCAAGATGTAGAATATGAGATTCCATCAGTCGGCAAGGAGTTTGTCTCTGATGAACAAGCTTATGATTTTTATAATTCATATGCTCGAAAAATTGGTTTTAGTGTCCGCAGAGGCCGGTCAGGAAAAACACAAAAGGGTGTTGTATGGCGAAGAATATTTGAATGCTCGAAAGAAGGTTATCGAAGAGTGGATAAAAGGACTCTCAGTCAGGGAAAGAGTCGTCCAGATAGAAGAACTGGTTGTAAAGCAAGAATGGTGATAAAACGTATGAAGGATGGGAAATGGTCGGTTACTGAAATTGCATATGAGCACAATCATCCTCTTGCAACTGAAATGGAAGCTTTTTCGCTTAGGTCACAGAGGGTTGTAAAGCCTACACAGATTGGGATTGTAAATGACAATGATGGTTGTGTTATTCAAGAGAAGGCAAGCACTAGTTCCCATTGCAGTGATATGTGCCGCCAAACTGTTAGCCTTGCAACACCGGTTGCCAATAGTGAGAACTCTACCTTGTCCGTGAAAACCTTATTGAGAGAGAGAACGGATGATATCTGTGATGCATTTGTTTCAGGAGAAGCTCAAGATTTAGAATGTGAGATTCCATCAGTTGGCAAGGAGTTTGTCTCTGACGAACAAGCTTATGATTTTTATAATTCATATGCTCGAAAAATTGGTTTTAGCATCCGAAGAGGCCGGTCAGGAAAAACACAAAAAGGTGTTGTATGGCGAAGAATATTTGAATGCTCAAAAGAAGGTCATCGCAGAGTGGATAAAAGGACTCTCAACCTGAGAAAGAGTCGCCCAGATAGAAGAACTGGTTGTAAAGCAAGAATGGTGGTAAAACGCATGAGGAATGGGAAATGGTCGGTCACTGAAATTTCATATGAGCACAATCATCCTCTTGCAACTGAAACTGAAGCTCTTTTGCTTAGGTCACAAAGGGTTGTTAAACCTACACTGGTTGGGATTGTAAATGACAATGATGGTTGTGTTATTCAAGAGAAGGCAAGCACTGGTTCCCGTTATAGTGATATGTGCCAGCAAAGTGCTACCCTTGCAACACGGGCTGCCAATAGTGAGAAGGCTACCTTGTTTGTGAAAACCTTACTGAGAGATGGACAAGAAAAAGTGGAAGAAATTTTAAAAGAAGAAGCACAACTAAAACCTAAAACAAGTGCTTTAATCTGCGGTGATCCAATGTCCCAACGAGTCTACAGAATTCAAGCAAAAGATGATGGTGGACTAGGTGGCAAAATAATAAGCATTCTAGAGAAGAAAAGGAAAATGAAGTCTCAAAGCTCAAATAGCACTCAAGCTAAAAAGGGGAAACAAGGTAAGTATAATGTAATCTGAATTTTTTAAATTGTATTGTATTTATTTTAATGACAAAAGAAAATATAAGCTTATTACTTATTAATCACAGGACAAAATAACCAGAATTTGGAAGGGAACAAACAAGCATTTACCCAAGCACAAAGTCAATTGAATTTGATGTCGTGCCCATTACCTTGTAGTGGTCCTATACAATTTCAGCATTCCTTCTCACCTCTTGTTTCTCACCATATCACTAATTTTCAAGAAATGTCCAAGGTAAGACCTATTATAATTACTAATGCCTGATTTTATTATTTGTTTTTTTAACTTCTTATTATTTCATTATATTTGGTAGGAACCGTTAAATCTTCCTCCCAATGACGCACAATTGCTACCATTGATTAATAGCAACAATGTTGAAGTTTGCCATGTAAGTGGTGCCATGGTTCACTATATTTAAATAATATTTTTGTATATTGGAAACATAAAAAAAGCGTTTTATTTCTATTTAATATGTTTCTAAAATTTTATATGATTCAACAAGTTCCTTTCACAAGTGATGCGCTATCGAGCACCATTCCTTAGTAGTGCTGGTTTTCAATTTCACCAAGTTTATTATGGCATGCACGCATTTATTTTCTATTTGTTGTTTAATGGTCATTTCACCAAGTTGTGTTCATTGTAATAATTTCTGAATAATTTGTTGGACTTGGAGGGTCTCTTGAACCAATAAAAGGAGCAACATGATTGGCAAGAGAAATGATAGACTTTACAACATTATTTTGTAGGACTTGAGGGCAGCTACATGTGGAGGTCTTTAAGCATCAGGGCAAACATTTATGTTGTGGTGTTAATTTGAAGAATCCTGGAGTACCATTTCTTTTGGAGATCACCTGAATTTCACCTAAAGTTCATTGACATACGGCATAGGATTCATTTTGTTGTGAGAGACTTTCCAATCCTTGTCTTTTTCATTTTCCTCATCCCCATCCTCTGGCTTTTGAAGTTTGACCAACGTCTCTATGACTTTCTACTCATGCTGAAATTTGACTGTTCTTATTTCTATCCTTGTAGAATTGAAAGGTAGAACTTAGAAGGAATAAATTGCAAGAATGGCTGATCTCTGGGCGTTTTCTAATGTTTAGGTTGTAAAAGCCCCCATATGTATAGATAAATGATGAACGACTTTTGAGTGGTCAACATATGGGTTGCGAGCCAAACAAATGAGAGATAGAATTGACTTGAGTAAAATTTACATGGAACTTACTAAACTACAAGACCAAAGTGCACCATGGTTTCAAAGATGAAAGCATCTAGGAATCTTACTTATAAATAATTTCGATCCTTCCTCCAACCAGGAGGAATGATCGGTCTTTACAAATTGTTTCTTGTTGATGCAACTGGTTATAACTGAGAATGTCACTGTAGAAAATGTTTGCTCTGTGGATGGAACTCTATGTACAACCCTGAGCCAAGAAACAAGAAGCATTTTAAGTATCAGCCTCATCATAAGGGATGAGTAGTTCATTCCTTTACTTGGGGTAATAACACAAAAACCTGACAGAGCACTCAGAGCAGCAATGCCCATATGTATGTCAAAGTACTTAAACCCACATCAAGAGGACTATGGATGCTAATAAAAAGAAAAAAAGAAAAAAAAAGGAAGCACATCCAAAATTACAGAATACTACTAAAGTTGGTACTTGGGAAAAACAAGATTTACTTCCACTTCCATGCTTCCGTGGCCAAATCTCAAAATTTTCCCATTCTGTACTTGAATTTTCAATGTTTATCATCATGTGAAATATGGTGTGCTCTATAATCGGCGGCGGCGGCGGCCGCGGCAGCAGCAGCAGCAGCAGCGTTGGTGGCACCTCCAGATAGCAATGCCCCTTATTTGCAGGATCCAGATCCATGCCCTGCCAGTGAAATCAAAGATGAAGAGTCTTAAGTTATTCTGGTCCATCATCAGCATAGCCAAGTAACGTGCACAACACCAAAGGCTTATGGAGGTCAACCAGTACTAAGAAATGGGATTTGCTGGATATCCCAAGTTTCTAAATCTTTGGATCACAGAGCATAGTTACGTGATTCATTGTTTGGTTCGTCAACTAATATTTTGTGAATCTAACACATTCTAATACACAAGGAATTTAAGAGAGTATCACTACCAATTCACTGACTGCAGATAAAGGAAGCGTCTTAAATTGTATTGCCATTCTACAGGGAACCCTTAGAAGCGTCCCAATTTTCAAGACATGAAGGTGGGCGAAGCTACCAAACCCGAGAGATACTCAGGCGAGACGTCCCCTGGGATTAGACATGAACTTCCCTGTTAACAGAACGGAAATAAAGCAAAACGAAACAAAAGACAGACCTACAAAAAGGAAAAGGATATCATCTACCACACTCTTAAGTCGCCCAGTCAATGGCTGCAGGGAAGATATATACAATCACTCAGGAACACAACTGCCTAAAGACCAAACGAAATTGCCAAGGCCATCCCGAATGGCTTTCGCTTCAGAGGCAGACACAGAGGTACTATAATCCATCTTACACCTTGCTGCAACAAACCTACCTAGCTGATCCTTAATGACCACACCTCTGACACCTTTCCAAGACTCAGCTCACCATGCGACATCAGAAGAGATAACAAAACAACTAGCAGGGGGATCAGATAACTGATCTTCCCAAGATGAGAGATCAGCCTGAGGAGAAGCCAAAGAGGGGCCAGCCAAACAAGAGGAACCATCTCCTAGCTTTCCAAACTTGTCAAAGAATAGAAGACCAAGTTAAGGGAAACTCTTATATTAAGCAAAAATGTAGTTAAGCCAATACTTGAATCCTATATACCATGGAAAGGTGGAGCTCATTAGTATTAAATTACGAGGGAGAAACCAACCAAACAGCCGCACTGAACATTGGAAAAGGGGGTGAACAACAGTCTCTTCAGCACTAGAGCACATTGGCCACAAATCATTAGCTCCAAGCTTCTTTTTTGAATAGAAAATGTTTAACAACAAGAAAATTAGAGCAACATGTCCAAATGAACATCTTTACTTTTGGGCACCATTTTCAGATTCCAAATAAATTTCCATAGAATCTACAAGAAAAGGGAAAATGTTGTAAACACCTTCAATGTCTACAGCCCTTTCTGCTTCTCTCTCTCTCTCTCCACAAACTCCCCTCCCCTGCCCTGCACTCTATAATTCTCATGGCCTTATGTGGGCCAAAACCAACAAATAGAAGGACACTGTTAAATATTATGTACAATCATGTTGAGTAATGAAAAAAAAAAATTTCTTTTTTTATATTTGAAAAATTTCTGCTTCCTTTACCTTTAATTTCCCTTACAACTTACAACTAGACATAGCCTAATAGAAATTTGGGGTTTGAATTAGCTCTCCGACACTGTTCTCACATCATGTTTTTTCTTTTTTGGTAGAATATACTCACATCATGTTGGCAAGATAAAAAAAACATATATACATACAAACACACATCCATCTGTCTTTGATGTCTCTCTCTTCATACGCTCTACATGCATAAGGTGGGCCATACGATCTCCATAAGCCATGGATTATGAATAACTTCTCTGACAAAATATGGGAGGATTTTGGACACGTAAGCCAATACATGGGTGCGTATCCCATGTCTTCTCCTCCCTTAGATAATTAATTGGAGAGGATCTTTTTCCTCTTAGTCTTATAAAGAACCATTAATGTGTGGACCCATCCTTTAAGGGGTTTTTTATTTATTTATTTTTATCATTAGAGTAGAGGAGGGTCTTGGGCATATAAATGAGGAAGGGCAAAGTGGCAAGCCCCTCTAAGAGATGCATATTTTGATGTGTGGACCCATCCTCTAAAAATTTGATATGCTATGTTATAATGTCTAAGTGTTGGACCATCGCTTCTCTGGTGAGTGGGGTTTGCAGCCTTCTTCTTTATAGGGCAAGTGTTTTTGTTCGGGAGTGCCCTTTGCAACCAGACATGCGGTGCCTAAACATAGAGGGACACAACGGTCATTTCACGCACTGTGTCTATGGTGCCCAGGCTGCTCCGGAATAGAGAACAATGTCATTTGTTTATGGTACATTAGTGCTTCTATGTTTCTTTCTCTCTCCTCTCCTATAAAATGACATATCTACCCCTAATAATGAGAGAGAGAGAGAGAGAGAGAGAGAGAGAGAGAAGTATGATTTTTTTTTATTGCGTAGGAGAAGGAAGTATGATTTTGGCCAATCCAATACTGCTGATTCACACCAGGAATCCCTATAATTGATGAATTTTCGAATCAAATGGCCGATTCTAGGGTTTTGGGACCGATTTCGGCTGATTCCGATCCAATCCGGGATCCTACCGATTCCGTCCCCGATTCCTGAATTTAAAACTTGCTCTCGACTTCCCTCTCTCAAAATCAAGGTTTAAAAAGCAAACAGTACACCTTTTCTAGTTTTAGTTTTCAAGTTTTGAAAGGGAGAAGGGAAGGAAATCCAGTTTGTTACTAACAAGTTCGATAGCTCTACAGGGAACCCTGAGCGTGTGTTTGGGGCAAACAGACATGGACAGAAAGCCCTCAAATTCTCCTACCAGCTTCACTGATCAGATGGTTGTGAGTATCCTCCTCTACATTCAAGTCACTTTACCTGTTGGGATGCCGAAAGGCCTTCACCCAACCCTTCAATTCCACAAACATTTTATTCTATTAGTTTCTTTTCTGCTTTGACTGTGGTTATTTTTTATTTTTTTATTTTTTTATTTTTTTATTTTTTATTTATTTTTTAATGCTATTTATTACCTTTGTTTAGGTTCCTGGAGACGTTGCTCTGGACCTCTCAAGCATGCCTAACCAAACCATTAAATTGGGAGGAGAATTGCGTCAGGTGTGTGTTGGTCCTGTTGGAATTCCATTCTTTTGTTTGTTTACATTGTTCACCTTTGACCAGCGTATTTCTGTTTATGCATTTGGCCTTCAAAAGGGTAGAAGTCCTATGATTAACTATCCCCAGACCCCCTTCAAAAGGGAAAAAGTGATATGTCCTTTTGGGGCTTTTGTGATAGAGCTTAGGCTTATTGTGATAGAACAACGTTAGCATCTGGGATGGCTTCTGGCATAAGACTTTTAGAATGCAATGACAACTTTTAACTGGGTTTGTATCTCAGCTTTGAGTCATTCTAATGGGCACAAGTAATCAGGCCCAAAGTTGTTTTATAAATAAAATGCATAGGGTAATATTACCCTTAGGTGATACTGTTCATTATTAGGCACTTTGTTGAGGACAAACTGAAATGTGCTGAAGGAAAGGAGTTGGGGAGTTGCAATCTAAATGGATGTTGCCGTGATTAAACACCGGGGTTTGTATTCTTGCATATTGACATCCTCCCTCCCCAACCCATAAAAAAAGGGGGGGGGGGGGGG
>NC_056559.1:16353945-16359643 GCF_013358625.1 Macadamia integrifolia | reverse complement strand
GTATCGGTCGGTCAAAATTAAGATACGTATTGGAGGGTATCGTATCGTATCGGAGATACACTAAGATACGTTAAAGATACACACATAAATGGCTAGAAAACATTTTTTTAAACACTTTTGCATAAAGAATTTGTTAAAAAAAGCTATTGACAACATGTATTATGCATAAACACTAAATTGAGGGTATCGTACTAAGAATTCAAGGTCTGTAGTTGTCCCATAAATGTAAAATCCTTGTTCCCAACCTTGATTTCCACTTTAGTTAGGGAAAAATATGGTTGACAACAACTTTGGAACAAAAACCCTTCAAAAAATCGTTTTTTTCTGAAAAATTACCTATATTGGCCATTATATGACCGTAGCACCGATACGTAACGATACTCACCGATACGTACCGATATATATATATCGATACTCACCGATACGTGCTGATATATACCGATAGGTACCGATCGATACATACCGATACTCACCGATCGATACATACCGATACGTACCAATACATACCGAAACGTACATTTTAGCTTAATTTTATATTTTTCATAGAGTCGTATCGAGGCATGTCGTATCGTATCGATGTGTATTAGTGGTGTATTGATGCATATCGGTATGTATTGTAGGATATATATCGATACGAAATGATTTAAAAAATTTAATGTATCGTATCGGCCGACTAAATTTAAGATACGTATCGAAGGGTATCGTATCGATATCGGAGATACTTAAAACCATGAGTATCACTACCAATTCACTGACTGCAGATAAAGGAAGCGTCTTAAATTGTATTGCCATTCTACAGGGAACCCTTAGAAGCGTCCCAATTTTCAAGACATGAAGGTGGGCGAAGCTACCAAACCCGAGAGATACTCAGGCGAGACGTCCCCTGGGATTAGACATGAACTTCCCTGTTAACAGAACGGAAATAAAGCAAAACGAAACAAAAGACAGACCTACAAAAAGGGAAAGGATATCATCTACCACACTCTTAAGTCGCCCAGTCAATGGCTGCAGGGAAGATATATACAATCACTCAGGAACACAACTGCCTGCAGACCAAACGAAATTGCCAAGGCCATCCCGAATGGCTTTTGCTTCAGAGGCAGACACAGAGGTACTATAATCCATCTTACACCTTGCTGCAACAAACCTACCTTGCTGATCCTTAATGACCACACCTCTGACACCTTTCCAAGACTCAGCTCACCACGCGACATCAGAAGAGATAACAAAACAACTAGCAGGGGGATCAGATCACTGATCTTCCCAAGATGAGAGATCAGCCTGAGGAGAAGCCAAAGAGGGGCCAGCCAAACAAGAGGACCCATCTCCTAGCTTTCCAAACATGTCAAAGAATAGAAGACCAAGTTAAGGGAAACTCTTATATTAAGCAAAAATGTACTTAAGCCAATACTTGAATCCTATATACCATGGAAAGGTGGAGCTCATTAGTATTAAATTGCGAGGGAGAAACCACCCAAACAGCCGCACTGAACATTGGAAAAGGGGGTGAACAACAGTCTCTTCAGCACTAGAGCACATTGGCCACAAATCATTAGCTCCAAGCTTCTTTTTTGAATAGAAAATGTTTAACAACAAGAAAATTAGAGCAACATGTCCAAATGAACATCTTTACTTTTGGGCACCATTTTCAGATTCCAAATAAATTTCCATAGAATCAACAAGAAAAGGGAAAATGTTGTAAACACCTTCAATGTCTACAGCCCTTTCTGCTTCCCTCTCTCCCTCCACAAACTCCCCTCCCCTGCCCTGCACTCTATAATTCTCATGGCCTTATGTGGGCCAAAACCAACAAATAGAAGGACACTGTTAAATATTATGTACAATCATGTTGAGTAATGAAAAAAAAAAATTTCTTTTTTTATATTTGAAAAATTTCTGCTTCCTTTACCTTTAATTTCCCTTACAACTTACAACTAGACATAGCCTAATAGAAATTTGGGGTTTGAATTAGCTCTCCGACACTGTTCTCACATCATGTTTTTTCTTTTTTGGTAGAATATACTCACATCATGTTGGCAAGATAAAAAAAAAACATATATACATACAAACACACATCCATCTGTCTTTGATGTCTCTCTCTTCATACGCTTTACATGCATAAGGTGGGCCATACGATCTCCATAAGCCATGGATTATGAATAACTTCTCTGACAAAATATGGGAGGATTTTGGACACGTAAGCCAATACATGGGTGCGTATCCCATGTCTTCTCTGCCCTTAGATAATTAATTGGAGAGGATCTTTTTCCTCTTAATCTTATAAAGAACCATTAATGTGTGGACCCATCCTCTAAGGGGTTTTTTATTTATTTATTTTTATCATTACAATAGAGGAGGGTCTTGGGCATATAAATGAGGAAGGGCAAAGTGGCAAGCCCCTCTAAGAGATGCATATTTTGATGTGTGGACCCATCCTCTAAAAATTTGATATGCTATGTTATAATGTCTAAGTGTTGGACCATCGCTTCTCTGGTGAGTGGGGTTTGCAGCCTTCTTCTTTATAGGGCAAGTGTTTTTGTTCGGGAGTGCCCTTTGCAACCAGACAGGCGGTGCCTGAACATAGAGGGACACAACGGTCATTTCACGCACTGTGTCTATGGTGCCCATGCTGCTCCGGAATAGAGAACAGTGTCATTTATTTATGGTACATTAGTGCTTCTGTGTTTCTTTCTCTCTCTCCTCTCCTATAAAATGACATATCTACCCCTAATAATGAGAGAGAGAGAGAGAGAGAGAGAGAGAGAGAGAGAGAGAGAAGTATGATTTTTTTTATTGGGTAGAAGGAAGTATGATTTTGGCCAATCCAATACTGCTGATTCACACCAGGAATCCCTATAATTGATGAATTTTCGAATCAAATGGCCGATTCTAGGGTTTTGAGACCGATTTCGGCTGATTCCGATCCAATCCGGGATCCTACCGATTCCGTCCCCGATTCCTGAATTTAAAACTTGCTCTCGACTTCCCTCTCTCAAAATCAAGGTTTAAAAAGCAAACAGTACACCTTTTCTAGTTTTAGTTTTCAAGTTTTGAAAGGGAGAAGGGAAGGAAATCCAGTTTGTTACTAACAAGTTCGATAGCTCTACAGGGAACCCTGAGCGTGTGTTTGGGGCAAACAGACATGGACAGAAAGCCCTCAAATTCTCCTACCAGCTTCACTGATCAGATGGTTGTGAGTATCCTCCTCTACATTCAAGTCACTTTACCTGTTGGGATGCCGAAAGGCCTTCACCCAACCCTTCAATTCCACAAACATTTTATTCTATTAGTTTCTTTTCTGCTTTGACTGTGGTTATTTTTTATTTTTTTATTTTTTTATTTTTTTATTTTTTATTTATTTTTTAATGCTATTTATTACCTTTGTTTAGGTTCCTGGAGACGTTGCTCTGGACCTCTCAAGCATGCCTAACCAAACCATTAAATTGGGAGGAGAATTGCGTCAGGTGTGTGTTGGTCCTGTTGGAATTCCATTCTTTTGTTTGTTTACATTGTTCACCTTTGACCAGCGTATTTCTGTTTATGCATTTGGCCTTCAAAAGGGTAGAAGTCCTATGATTAACTATCCCCAGACCCCCTTCAAAAGGGAAAAAGTGATATGTCCTTTTGGGGCTTTTGTGATAGAGCTTAGGCTTATTGTGATAGAACAACGTTAGCATCTGGGATGGCTTCTGGCATAAGACTTTTAGAATGCAATGACAACTTTTAACTGGGTTTGTATCTCAGCTTTGAGTCATTCTAATGGGCACAAGTAATCAGGCCCAAAGTTGTTTCATAAATAAAATGCATAGGGTAATATTACCCTTAGGTGATACTGTTCATTATTAGGCACTTTGTTGAGGACAAACTGAAATGTGCTGAAGGAAAGGAGTTGGGGAGTTGCAATCTAAATGGATGTTGCCGTGATTAAACATGTTCCTTTTCTTTTCCCCTCAAACTTGAAAACCATATAAATTAAGGTACCGGGATTTGTATTCTTGCATATTGACATCCTCCCTCCCCAACCCATAAAAAAAGGGGGGGGGGGTGGAGGGATTGTACTGTCGCTGTAGAAACTTGAGTGTTTCAATTTCAAGTTTAACATGATATGCAGCAGGAGTAAATAAAAAATTAGAAATTGAAGAACTCCAACCTAAACCCAAAAGAAAAGTACGAAAAGTGGTACTCTTGAAGTCTATCGAGCCCCATTCTTGAAAGAGCTGATTTGATGCACTGTAAGGAGAGTGCTTATTGTCCATTGTTGTTGTTAGCGATAATGCGTCTTGCCGATAGGATTGTCTAGGAATTTATTGTAATGGTAGGTGTAGTTTTGTCTATAGTGTGTGGCAGTACTATGAGAGGGTAGAGTTGTAATGTTTTTATGATTCCTTTTAATAAGAAGACCATAACACTACCCTGAGAGAGATCTATTTACTCTCTCTATCGGTCGTTGTTTTCTTTTTCTTCTTGTTCCTTCTTATGCATTGGTATTTAGTACTGATCTAACCTTGGTAAATATTGTCACAGTTGTAAAGAAGGCGTCCTTTCATTTTTAGTAGTTGGTTCTGATTGATGTATGTTGAAAAAAAGGGAATGGTGAGAGAGAATTTGTGTGGCCAACCCCATTTAGTAGGAAAATGACTTTTTCCATACTTTTTTTGGGTACCTTTCTAGACTGTTCAAGTGCACCAAGCCACATTCTCAGAGACCTGGAAGTAACAATGATGGTTTATGCTATTTGATTGTTTTCTTTTGCTATATTTGAGATTTGTATTGATTGCTTGGGAAGATGAATACTTGAAGTGCCTTTTCTGACCTGCTCTGAGTGGTGTGCAGTATTTGAGTGTGTTGCTCTATATTATCTGAATAATAAAAGAATAACCCTGTATTTAACATGATAGAATGAGGGTAGGTGTTGGATCCAGGTCTTATGTGGAGATGGTGAGACATGCGTGAATCCCTCCATTCCATGACTATTAAAATTGCTTTGAAAGTAGCAGCATTGAAATTGAGGGCCTGCTTTTTCTCAGGTCTGGCCGGCACAAGGGATTCAAATATGGTGGAAATTTGAACTATCATTCATGGGTTTCACCTTCACAGGCATGGATTCACCTAGTGGTAGAAGAACATTCAGAAAAGTGGTTTGTCTTGAGGAGAAGAAAAGCCTGGTGGCTGTCACACCTTATTAGGAGAGCTAGATCTTTTTCAACCCCCCACAAACATCTTTGTCATTTGGCAGCCAAAAGCTAGCGGCTCCTTGGCTGACTTTAGCAATGGTAGAGTGAGGAGAGCATTGCAATTGTATGACGAGGATAGTTTTAGTGTGGGTGGTCCTTCAGGTTTGCGGGCCTTGTGTACTTGGTACCGATTTTTGTTATCTTTTTTTACTAATAGCAGTGTAACCCAGTGCAAGTCGTGCTTTTAGAGTCTAAGGGGGGGGGGGTTGACAAGAGTTGGACGAAACCTTTGTGGCATTTTTTTTTTTTTGCACGAAGTGGCTGCAATCTGACTTAAACCGTGTTTTCATGATTAACTTGCATTTTGGTCTTTAAACAGCACACCAAATGATGACTCCGTTTTCATGATTCACTAAAAGGGAAAAAATAGAAAAGAATAATCCTGTCCTACTGGCATGGCAGCTGCACTTTCGTGATTGACCAAAAAATTAGGAAAAAGAATAATCCTTTCGTACTAACTTGGA
>NC_056559.1:16314863-16348896 GCF_013358625.1 Macadamia integrifolia | reverse complement strand
GGGGGGGTGCGTGGGAGGCAGGAGAGTGGGGGACAAAAAAGAAAAAAAAAAGTGAAACATGGTGTTGGGGGAGAAGAAGAAAATATACCAGTGAGCATGCATGCGTACCTGGAATGGGCATAATTTTTGTCCTAATGAGGTGCTTGTGTTGTTGCCTTGGTCTTATGGAGGTGCATAGCCACCACCTTGGCTTGCATTGGCACCATGCATGGTTGAAAGTATCGGTACGTATCGTACCGTATCGGCCCTTACCAATACGATACGTGGAATTTTTTAAATCCTTTTATATCGATATGTATCCTACGATACATACTGATACGCACAGATATACCACCGATACGCATTGATATGATACGATACACACCGATACATATCGATACTCTATGGAAAATAAAAAATTGAGATGAAATGTACGTTTCGGTATGTATCAACCGATACATACCGATACGGTCAAAGAATGGTCAAGATGGGTCGTTTTTAAGAAAAAAAACATGATTTTTGAGGGGTTTTTGTTCCAAAGTTGCTGTCAGACATTTTTTCTCTCTAACTAAAGTGGAAATCAAAGTTGGGAACAAAGATTTTACATTTATGGGACAACTACAAACCTTGGATTGTTATTGCGATACTCTCAATTTAGTGTTTACGCATAATACATGTTATATATAGCTTTTTTTAATTATTTTTTTTATGCAAAAGTGTATAAAAAAGTGTTTCATATCCATTTATGTGCGTAACTTAGCGTATCTCTGATACGATATGATACCCTCCGATACATATGTTAATTTTGACCGACCGATATGGCAACCTATACCGATACTTTAATCCTTGGCACCATGACTACCATGATTATGACTTCATTGGTAATCTGGTTTCTATTCTGATACAATTTGAAAAATAGGGAATGTTCTAGGCCTACTTTTCTGATAAAGAAACAGTTGACATGATCACTAAGACTTCCCCAATTGTATGGAATATCAAGGATGATGCATGTGCATTTCGTTGCTAACTCATTAGCAACGTGATGCATTCATAGACACTTCTCTGTGATGCCCCCTAACCTCCTGTCAATAAGGGAGGGTGAGCATGTTTTCATGTATCGGGGTAGGCAGTGCCCAATACACCAATCTGATTCCAATTTCGTAAAATCATCGGACCAGGTCTCTTTACCTTCTGTCTCTGCCCTAACTTCGCCAAGATTGGCCAAACTCAGCTAGTCAACTTGGGGTCAGGATCGGGATTGGTAAGAGTCTGATCGGATCCTGGATCCAGAGCTTTAAGTCCTTGAAGTTGAGGGCATCTTGGTTGTAAATGTTCCATCGCTTATTACTACTAGTGTCTTGTGGTCATCATGACCAGGAAACTTGTGCAGCTCGATTCTTGTCTGCATTTCATCTGCACACCAGAGTTCACATACTTCTAAGTTCAATTTGTAGTTGTGCTGCCACTCCATCTCTTATCAAGTGGTCTATTTACTTTGTTTTTCAGGTAGGTTCATTGCTTTATGTACGTGTGGTCAAAGCTAGTGCTGGCATGAATCCTGAGCTCTCAGGTCTGATTAGTTTGTGACCATTATTCTAAATAATAATATCTTGTGTTCTATGTGCAATAGCCAGTGGTAAAGCAGCAGAGTTTGGCATACTGAAAGAGGGGTACATGTTTGAAACATCAACTGGTCTCTCACGAAGGTAATTTCTAATCATCATTTTGATTGCTCATCTCACGCAGTTAAAGAGTTTCATGGAATTAAGCTGTGTGGTTTCTTTACCAAAATTTTATGATACTTATTTCTTTTGGGCGTAATCAGGCTTCTCTGCTCTCCAACATGTCCTGTTCTTGAGGCTCTTGGCAAGAAGCTATCATTTGAAATAGCTGTTGGGTTAAATGGCCGTGTTTGGGTAAGGTTCTTGAGCTTTTTGTTCTGCTGATGATTAGATTGGATTAAATTAGTACATCAGCTTCATGATTTGACATTGTCAGACTTGTGATTCACATCCATTGCACATTTCCAACTTTTTCCTTGAAGGCTCCGTCTGCTTGCAAGGAAATGGAAATGGAGGAATTAAAATTAATTTAAATTGAAATGGAAACTTTTGTAATCATGAATGTCTTACTCAAAACCTTACCCGATATGCTAATTAAACTTTTCAATTGGAACTTTACTTTTCTATTCAAACCCATGGAATTATTTGCTGTGAGGTTTAATTTCTGGGTTTGGAATGTTACTGGATTAGTTATACAATCACTTCTGATTATGGTTATAAATATTTCCATTTTAGTTTTATTTTTAATTTTGTTTGCCTTCCTTCCCATTTAATTCAGCCCCTCCCCCAAAAAAATAAAAAATAAAAAACCTGAAGCGTGTCCAACATTTCTGACCGTGAATGGGTCACAGATGGTTGTGGAGGTACTTCTCCATAGCATTAGTGATGGAAAAAGCTGCTTTTCCTCCAATTGTTATCAGCATTATTCTAAAAACTTCATCAAGCTTCCTGGGCAGGGTTGTCATAAGAGTACCAATTTACTTTTCAAAACTGAAAGATTCCACCCAACATGTGACCTAGGCCTTGTATGGATCAATATAAAGGGTAGATTTTAGAACATTCATCATTTGTACGAAGCGTTTTATCTCTCTTCCATATTTTATTATTCATTGTGACATCTTTTGAGAGGTTTAGTAGGACTGGAAGTTCCGCCAACTTTAGTAGGGCAAATGCCACATCTACCTTGTGGGTTGGCTCCACCTTGTCTCACTTGTCACTTTTCTGTTTCTAAGTTCAAAGGATTCTTCCTGTGCTATTTCAAGCCTTCATTTTGGGAATTTTAATTTTTGACCCAAGAGTTCACATTTCTGCTGTTGAAAATGCAGGTGGAAAAGTATATACATTGTGTGCAATAATCTTGAGATGGAGCGTCAAATTTGTTATGGTGCCAATGCAAAGGTTCATCTATCTAACCCACAGTTTTGATTAGTGACACCATCCTCCAACAAGACTCGAGTGGAACCGCCTGTTTTGCTAAGCATATGAATACATCTGTCCTAAAGGAGAGGAGTAACCTTATTTGGGATGGGTTTCTACCATGCCATGACCCAAGCTCCTCACCACATCTCCCAGAACGCTGTGAGAAAATGCCATGAATCTCCAAGAAACTCCATGGAATCCTCTAAAACATCAAGATCTGCAACTTGAACTTCAAGACCATGAAACCTGAAAATATGCAGCCTTAAAACCATGAAACTCTAAACCTTAATCATTGATTGTCTAACCATGAACCTTAAGCCATGAATTGTGAACCCCTGAAACATGAAACAATGTAGAACAATGAAATCTGAAACCCAGAATCTCTTCAAACTTGATTGAACCCCAGATGTGAACAGGAACCGTCAAGAAACCAGAGAAAAATTTCCATAAAGATCAGTCATATGATTGAGATAGGCTATCAAATTTGACACTCGGACTATTTTTTCCATTATCCATCTTTGTAATTAGTTAGATTCCCGAATAGTCAGTCAACACTCGACATGGCTTCTGGGTCTTGGTGTGATGGGACACTTTTTTATGCAAAATGGCTGTTACCCCAAGCATTGAAAATCCCATGAATTTGAAAGTTATCCTGTTGCTAACCCTAGGATTGCCATATAAACCATGCTTTGCTATTGAAATAATATCCAGTCATATCAGTTTGCTTTGGAATTTAGGTGAATGCTGGCTCTGCTTCCACAGTAATCCTTGCTGCAAATGCAATCGTGAACTCGGAGTCTCTCAGCAGCACGAAACAAAAAATCATGGTGGAAAAACTCCTCCAGAGATTTCAGTAATGCCAAGTAAGTCAGTCCACTGAAAATTATTTCCCTCTCAGCTCCTCTTATAATCCTTCCGAGAGTTCCATGGAGTTGTATCACTGGTGTCCTCATGACTTTCAAGTTTGTATATGCTGGTTTGGTCTCCTTGGTATCGCATCCTTCACAATTCTTGCAATACTGCATTTGCTGTTGATAAAGGTAATTTCCTACATTCTTTACATTTATTTATTTTTTTTATTTTTTACTATTTATGGATTGGTCTTTAGGCCGCATTTAGTTGTCTAGTTTCTAAACAAAACTGGTGCAGAAATTCTCATTTTAAAACCATACCCAAGGGGGTCTACTAGTGTGGTATGTTTCAGCCCAAGCTGATTTGTTCATGGGTGGCATAACCTATCCAATTGTTGGGTTTGCAGATACCAGCCTGTCTTCACGTGGCTCAAAACGATTCGTTGTCAAAGATGAACTCTTTAACTGACCATTAAGTGGAGATTTTATTAATTTTAAAGTCTCATTTTAATGGTTTTGTTTGTTCTAAAATTTTTCATGTAAATAATATTTTATATTTAATTTTTTTTCCCCCCCAATGTTTCTCTTATTGAAAAATCTTATTTTATAGGAAAAATTTTCTTTTCCATAGAAACAGATGGAGCTTACATGCATAAGTTGATCAGGCCAAAGCTAGAGATCAAAAAATGATCACTGTCTTGAAGTGTCCAAAAAGTTGAGCTCCAACTGCATTGTTGGTGTGGCAAATAATAGAATAGATGCAAGTTTGGATGTGCAATTTCACAAGCCTTTATCTGCCATGTGGCCTGCCATTTGACAAATCTGGACTGTCGAATAGAAAGTGTACCATGAATTGGTCAAGTGTCAAATTTGATTCTTGTTCAATCATATGGTAGACTGTGTATTAAGACAATATCCCTTTTATTCTTAACAATTTGAATGTCTTTTTTTATATATATATTTTTTTGTTTAATTTTGCTACTTGGGAGAGTCAGATTAGGCTTAAATTTGTCACATTAGGAGAGAATGAGATAGCTAACTTCAAGGGATAGCCGAGTTGGCAAGGGACCTTCGTCTCAGAAAGTGTGGTTTTGATTTTGATTCCTTTTACCTCTTTAAGGCCACTCACACAGGGTGTTTAATGCTTTTCACTGTTCTCAGTGAAAGTTGAATAGTTCTCATTGAACCCTGATATCATTTGATCAATGCAGTTGTGGGGTTAATATGGACCCACGGGCTTAGTTAGGCCGAAGGCCTGAATACCCATTGTTAGCCAAATATATATATATATATATATATATAATGATAATAATTGGGTCCCATCTGATCTACCTTATGGCAACCTGTGGCAAATTTTCCTTGTCAACTTAAGAAAGGCTTATTGGTCAGCCAGATAAGAAAATTTTCTCTAATGGTATTTTTCTTATCATACAATTGACTCTTTAAGTGAAAAATTAGCGAATTCCAGATTCTTCCTCTATGCTGGGAGTGAGATAACTTTGCATGTCACATTCAAGGTGAAATCAAGGTTATATTTATCGGTATGGGTTCATATCGGTCTCCAGCAATATCGCTACAGATGTTTAGGATTGGACGGAATTGAAAAAAAAAAAAAAAAATCATGATGTATGAGTTGATAGTACCGATTATATGGTTATCGTTGTTGCAATACTGACTGATATGATACCTATACCTTGATCCATGAGTGAAGGTAAAGGAAAATCAAAAATATTTTGATAATTAACATTCGGGAAATACTATGTTTCCAACAAGAATTATTATATTAATTCTTTAAAGAAAGAAAAATAATGATTAAAAAATTAGTTTGAGGGAGCGTAGGTTACCTGCGTACTCAAAGAACCCTCTCCTATCTATTCTTTTTTGCGGGACGAACGATTTTAGTCACTTTCTTCCGTTCCATCCTACCTCATGTCCTGCTTTGTTTTCCCTAAAATCATTTGCGGGAAGTTAGATTCAACTTATATTCATTTCTGGAATGGTGATACTAGCAGAAATAAAAAAATTGCATCTCATTGGCTGGCATATGATCTGCCTTCCCAAATGTGAAAAATAGAGTTTTGCTTTTAAAACTTGGGTGGCAGCTACTTAACAATGAATATTCTTTATGGGCCAGATTTGAAAGCTAAATATTTCCACCACAGGTCAGTATTTGATCAAAATACTTTGGATAAAAGTGGATCAATAACTTTAGAACAAGATAGTATTCTTCATACCCTTCAAAAGATCATTTTCCTAAAAATTGGGAATGGACATAATACAAACTTTTGCACTGACCTGTGGATTAAATCCATTCTCAGTTTTTCACTTGCAAGTTTACATGTCTCCAGCAACCCACCCCCATCTTTGCAAGAGGTCCACCCCCATCTTTGCAAGAGGTCAGAGACCTTAATATGGGGAACTCTTTGAATGCTCGTCTTTTAAACTCTTTGCTCCCTCTCTTCGTAACAAATAAGATTCTTAAAATCTCTATTTCCATTGAACATGATAAATGGTGGTATCGCCTCTCAAAGAAGGGGTCGCTCACAACTAAAAATTGCTTCCAAGTTTCTCGGATGTAATATCTTTACTAACTCTAATGGATTCTCAAACAAGTGTACTTGCTTATCTCCATGCTCACACTAATGGTGAATTTTTTTTTTTTTTTTGAGATTAGCATAAGAAGAGATTCTTACAAAAGATATTATGAGAAACTGGGTGGATATCGATCCATATTGTGGCTTATGCCAGTCATCATTAGACTGCATGACATTTATTCCACTCTTGTGAGTTTACCAAGAGAATCTAGGCAGCTGGTCCACTGAGTCTTAGAACAGAATTTTTAAGCAGCTCATCTATCATGACTCTCATTATGTATTTTTTTTTTAATTCACATACCTTACCTGCTAATAATTTGCTTTTTTTCTTCAGTGGCATTATTATTATGTATTACTACATTTGGAAACATAGTAATCAAGTTCTTTTTTGTCATGAAAAATCTAATCCTCACTCCATTCTACAGGAAGTGGCATGTTGGACTTTTGTTGGAATTCCAACCCAACCTACCACACAACAGGTGATATCACCTAACTCATTACCCTGTGAAACACCAGGGATTCTTTATTTTACTCACAAAGTACTTATTTGTAATACCAGAGATTCCTTATTTTACTCGCAAAACACTTATGTGTACTAGGGTCATAAAAGTCTTACCCAGAATCCAATCATTCTTGTGGAAGCTTAAATGCTATTGAATTTTCCACCCAAGGAAACCCCCCCACCCAAAAAAAAAATGTCAGTTTAACTATTGCCATTGTTGGAATTTCAAAAAAGTTGGTCCAAGCATCAACAGAAAGAAGGAAAGTCCAAGCATCAACAGAAAGAAGCAAAACTTCACTTATTATTCCATCAGATCCTATAAAACCATGGATCAAATGTTTAACAATGCTTCAGAGTTCAGAGCACTCAATGATTGGGTGACAAAATTACCTAATTATACAATTGTGGCCTAGTAGTTCTCAAAAAGCTGGCCATCCTCAATTCCTATGAGAACATAGGAGATCTGGTTTACAAAACAAGCTTCCTTGGTGACTCGGGTGTAGTAGCTAGGTGGGTGGAAAGAACTTGTTGAGATTAAATGGCAAAGTGTAGAATTCCTCATTTCTGTTATCACCTCTAAATGTTCTGAACTTCACCCACCAAGGCATCCCCCGATCCTTCTTCGACTTCTCCACTTCCAATGTGTTGTCAAGGAACACAGCAACAATTAACCCCACCGTTGGTGGTGATGAGAATATGGTATTCAAGAATGCATTAAACTGCCAATGTGCAAACATTGTTGTTATGTTACAAATGAATTCAAAACCATATGAAATGAGAAATACAAAGGTACCCCTTGAGGAGTAAGTACATGTAGCATACATTCAGGGGATGTGACCTATCACTGGAGAGGAAATACTTGAAAAACATAGCCATCCAATCCAACACATTGTGAGTTGTGAGAATGAAAAAATGCAAATTCTGCATTTTAGTGTGAACTGGCTAGGTTTTGCCAATAAGCAGGTCTCAGGTTAAGATCTTTCCATGTGTGTGAGTGTGGACAGGAATGGGAAAATGTCCAGTAACAATGAGCATTTGTCACAAAAAGAATTGAGCAATTCTCAGAATCTTATACTATTAATGGGGGAAAATCCATTCTGATGCTTCTTTGTGGAAAAAACTGTTGATGACACATGCCCATTGAATTGGAAGCCTCTTTTTTCTCAAAGTTCTGATTGGATTCTCAGGTCTAATCCCCCAGTTGATGTATCACATGTACTAGTATGGTGTTTACAGACCATACTGCAGGTACCTTTGATTTCCCTAAAAAAATACCATAATGAGACTTGTAGAGATTCACTAACCCATCCTGCATGTGTGTGAACAGGACCACGATGTGAAGAAACCCAGAAGTTGTTAAAATACTGTGGGACAGATATCGCAAGGAAAAGTGAAAGTCCTGTGATTAGGAGATTTCTCATAGAGTTCATGTTTGTGAACTGTAGGAATGACAATCCAACTGAACCTGCAAACAAACAAGCAATAAATGAAAGAGAAACAACAGAAATGGAAAAATGCCAAATTTTGAAATCTAATTGCATACCAACAAGGCCAAATAGAACACAGTAAATTGCAGCAAATATGGGAAAAGGTATAGATGCAAAGAGGGCTCCAAATTTTCCTGCAAGGATAGAACAAGGGTGAAAGGTAGGTGCAAAAATGTCGCATCTTTACCTGGAGTGTTTACCACCAGGGTAGGAAAGAGCAAATTTATTCACGTCAAATGCAGGTAAGAGCAAACCTAAGGTTGCAAAGAACATCATGAAGGCAGCTGAAACCTGAACAACTCTTCGGCTCCCGACACGAGTTAGTCCGAGGAGCCCCACATTCTCCCTGATATATATGGTCAATATGTGTCAACTGTAATTTTAGACATGACAAAAAGAATGCACAATAACTCCTCAAAGATACAGATCATCTAGAGTGTGTGGTCATACACTGATACAGTAGAACCAGTCGCTGTTCCAAAAAGGCCATCAAGCATCACACCGATACCCTGCATTGCATTGTCCCAAAAACATTAGCACCTTTGGATTCAGGCTTGTCCCAATGTCTAAAACACTTCATGTAACAAAATTAAACAACCATGAAAGCATCGATATCAATCAATCTTTTCCTGGGCCTGCTAATCCGATTCCTTTTTCTTACTCATCCAAAAGATGATAATTCAAGTTGTCAAGATATCCAAGTGAGCCAATTGTTTGTCCTAGGAGAATTTATCATGTGGACTGCATAAAGAGGGTAGTTTGACAAACATATCTGCAATATGGGGTGCGTATTCCTATGCTAGAAAATCCTACATCTAAAGTTAATGTACCTAGAATTGATATAGTTCTAGCAGAAACAGGAGATTCCTCTAATCCACCTCAAAAAGATGGCATGTGGCTTTGTTGAGTCGAGTTGATCTGGTTCTCTATATTAGAAGTACTTTCAGAACAAAGCTATAGCATACTTAGGTGAATTCACTCTTAGGTGAATTCACTGTTACTACTGCAAACATATTATAAGAAGCAAGCTTAGGAACAACCTTAATTAATAGAAAGAGTTTATGTAAAAGTATCTAACCTGCCAACCGATACCTCGGCTCAACACATAGGCAGGAGGTGGAGTGGCAATTGCCAGCCGAGATGCTGCTTTGTATGCTCCAGTTGACTGCATTAGTGGAAACAAGAAGTAAGACTATGGGGTATCACCAAATAAAGGTAGACTTGAGTGACAATATTGACATTCACATCCCACACCTTGGTTGGACAACCTAAGAGGAATTTTTGAGCCAATAATGACCATCTGCTATACTCACTCCCTCCAGCAAACAGACTTGTTTGTAAGTTTTTACAATCCCAAGAATGGTTGTCCCTTGTAAAAACTAATATGAATCTTCATTAGAATTCCCATTTGCCCCTTAATTAATCATGATCACTTGTAACATATTTGGAAATTGGAATGGTGCCAAGGAAAAGAAATTTTATAGCACTAATGCACAAAGAATTATAGGCCAAATAAATAACCTCTATCATTGATACTAGAACTGCAGACATCGTAGCAAATGTATGGCCTGCAGAAAAAGTTGGTGGACCCCACTGCAGAGGATATGGGACCATGAACCTGAAAATATTGATCAAACAGAACTCCAGCAGATATAGCAACCTAAAGCAAAATCAAGCAGACGCAGAAAATTAACTCCTGCTACATACCACGGTGCAGAGGATATTAGATGAGCTCTATCAGTACGACAATTTAGTTGAGTTTTCATAGGCCGGATTCTGTAGGCCCCACAAGCAGTCAAGACATGGGAATAGGTCCAAATGATCATGGTGCAAATCAGTATGGGAAACCTTTCAAATATGGGAATACCCTTCACTGACCTAGCATGCTTCAGATACTGCAATTCACAAGATTACATACCTTTACAAAAGAACAAGAGAGAGAACCAAAAAATGAAAATCAGTTAAGAAAGCATCTATACAGATACTATATGAAACCACTCACTAGTGACAAGCCAATTACAGCCAGCAGCATCGGTATTCCAATTTCAACACAATTACCCACCTAGGAGAAGTACAATAGTCAGTATTAGTCCTCCATAAAGTCACTGCATAAGTTAGCAAGGGGGACATGAGTATCCAGTTGACCGATCAGTTTAACAATGATGTAAAAGTGCACACTGGCCCGTGCAGGAGGGATGAACACCTGAACCCGGCCATTCATTGTGTACAGCATGGACAACATCTCTTCTTAACAAATATCTGTCGCAATCTTCCAAGTGGGAGGAAAAATATGTCAAACCACTCAGAAAGAAAGCAAGAGATCAAAGATTATGATTTGTAATAGTCAATTGACCAATCTTGGCCTAAGGAGCTTTTCCCAGAAAATATTGATAAATGGAGGCTCCTGCTCCTTTGTGTACACAATCTGTGCACTGTTACACCATTCATAATCCATCATTCTGACATACCCACACTGCAGATTCCATCTAAATGTAACACATACCGCAGGAAATCCTCGCTGAAATAAACCCAAACCAACCAATCCAACCACAGGTGCCATTCCAAGGGGACTGAAAAACCTGTGAAGAACACAGAACTAGGAATACTATCCATTCAGAGTAGCTACTAATGTAATTAAAAAAAATAAGGGGCTGCTATAATGTACCTTGAGAAAAGCCCCCATACTTGGCTGTAACCTAGGATGATTTGTATGCTTGATGCTACAATAAGTGCTCCTTGGATTGCTCGCATGGTATGTATAAATCTCTACAAGTAGAGACATGAAGATAAATCTATCTTTACACAACACTATGATAAGGAAATAAATTGCACAAGAGGCAGACCTTGCTTATTCTTTTCAAAATTAACTAACCCCAGTGATTGTGACTGGAATCACAGAAATCATCTCAATTTACCGACATTAGAGGTGAGGAGAAGATGCACAGAGGGGAAAGGGGGGGGGGGGAGAGAACTTACTACATGGGGTTCAGATATTTGCTGCAGTGAGGAGTCACCAATGATGTACAGGATTGGTATAATATACGCAGAAGAACCACCCACCACTGCCGGCAACCTTGTTCCAAAAAGAGCTTGCAGAAGCGTATTGATACCAGATACAAATAACAGAGTTTGTATAACCCGAATCTTGTCTCCCTGTTTTGTTTGAGAAAGAAAATGGGCCAAAATCAAACCAATTGAAAATGCAAAAGAAAATAAAAACTTTTTCTAGCAGTCTATAAAAATCTGATCCCCCCGAACTGCATATTGAGAGGGATCATAGCCAACAATTCATGATGCTTTCTACCCAAATATTTCTTATGGAAAAGTTCACTAGGTTGGATAATGCAAACCATCCAGTTAATAATGCTTATTGTAAAAGCTAGAATAAAGACATCAACAATAAAGTAACAACTCAATAGGAAAAACAGTTACAAACAGTGAACCAGGTTCATTTCTGATATAGGAATATTATGTTGGAATCAGGAAAATGGTGGGTCCAAATCCTGCATATTTCCATATGCGAAATGAAGTAGGTCAGGAAAATTGCCACTTGAAAATGAAAAGCTTACATTATTTCCTCCCATCAAAGGTACAAGGTATGTAGGGATCATCACAGTAGTGCCCAGCATTAAGATGTAGTTTTGAAATGCCAATAAGACAGTTTCAACTGCAAAAGAAATCTCTAAATCGTTAAAATGGTGAAAAAATAAAAGTACTCACATTTCAGTTTACAGCAAAAGCAAATGTTGATCAGCCAAATAACAAAGTGATATACCATCACTGCATTGGAGATCAAGTGGAATGTCATGGTTTTGCTTAGCATTTGAATGCATAACTCAACATCTATAATGCAGCCATCACTGGAGCATTGGTCTAAAATCATAAAAAAGTATGAATTAGTTCATTACTTGAAATCTTAAAGTGACCACATTCCGCATTCATATTTCCATGATGACTCCAGATGTCTTCATCATGGATGATCAACTTCTTTTTCAAATGCTATGTAAAACCAAGATGAAATGATACCATTCCACATGCCTCCGAATTACAGCCTAAAGATATCAATCTACAGTGAGAAGAGAGCATACAAATCTTTATCTTTTTTCAAAAGAATTTAATTAACATGAAAATATTTTTTTAGTAATACACCGAGGAAATATAGGTTATGTACATGTGGACAAGAAGTGAGGTAAGACATTTTCTCTTCCTTTTTTTTCTTCTCTTCTGATGGTGGGGAGGGGTGGGGTTTGGCAAGTGGGATGTTTCTACATCTTGCAGAAGAAAGAGACTCAAATTGTAAACCGTCTATTTTCCTAGGTCTTTGAAGATATTCAACCTTGTAAACATCTTGTATACTGTTTTCTCTGAGAGACTTGGGTTCCACATCCCTAAAATAATGAAAAAGGAGGGCCAAACAATTTATATCAGTGAAGCTGCTAGAAAGGATAGCCCAATGGCACACAATCACCCCGATCCTAATGATTAAAAAAAAAAAACACCAAAGAGTTGGTTCTTGAAAATCCTTCTATGCCTCACTGCCCCAGTTCCCTCTCAGTTCAGCTTCTAAAGACAATTGTAGTATGAGACAGTCCAAACAAAATCAATCCAAATAAACAAAAGAAAAGATTCACATTTTCATGTGCATACCCAATGAAGCAAATTGATTTTCTCTTTAATGATTACATGCTAAAGCAAGCATTTTTTAATCTGAATTGTTAACAAAAACAAGCAAGAACTTGCCAGTCCACGAAATAATCTGATGCAAACAGGTATCCACAGATGACAAAGCTTAACAAGAACAAGGAAGTAAAGGAAGTTTAACCTTCCAATATGCAGTTTGCATAAAAAGGTTTCGCGAATGGCTAATGTTAATGTATTGTTCACATCATAGTAGTGACACCCATGTAAGTAGCCCTGTAATTTTTCTAAATGTAACTACATTCTAGATCTATGTGTTTTCTGAATGCATTTCCCATTGATATTTCGAAAGAAGCATACTTTAACCCTCTGAATATTGAAGCTTAAGCAAAAGGACATCCTCAAACTAGAAGCTTCTGTTCCAGCATAAATCCCTTGTATTATCTCCAATTTGGTAGGTGATCAAGCCATTACTACTAGAACTAGAAAATTGTAATACACTGAAAAAAAAAATCGTGAAAACTATCATAATATTTGATCCGTGTAGAGTATACCAGTCCCCAACAACTGAAAAGTGGGTTAAAAACCCATTGACCTAAATATTGGTGTACTATCCATGAGCACAGAGGCATTGGCACCAGCAAGACAACCACCCAACTACAAAATAGCAGACTGCCCCATATCCAAACAGCAGAAAAAAAAACACAAGCTGCAAGAGGGGAACAATTCCATCCCCAAAATGATTATGGAAAGGGAGGCCCACATGGAGAATCTTGAAGTTTCAGCAGAATGGAAAACATGGCGAATGGCATCATCCTTTCGCTTTATGAGCAAGGAAGTGTATACGTAACCATAATGAAAACTACTAACTTCTTCCCCACCCTCCAAAAAGAAAAAGAAAACAGTAAAAATGCATTTCCCTCTCACAACAATTTTATAGGAGAAAAATTCCATCCCCAAAATGTTTTAACTCAACTTTGATTACAACATTACACCCCACATACACAATACTCCCAGGTGTATAAGGGGGCTGTAGGCTAATCTAGTCTCCCCTGCACGTGTGGCAGTAAGTACTACAGACACATGCATATGATGTAAACCCGCTTTGATACCGTGTAAAGTTTTCATTCAAAAAGTTCAAGCTGGTAGGTAGTGAGACTTCCAGGTGTATAAGGGGGGCTGTAGGCTAATCTAGCCTCCCCTGCTTGTGTGGCAGTTCATACTGCGGACACATGGATATGGTGAAAACCCGTTCTAATACCATGTAAAGTTTTCATCCAAAAAGTTCAAGCTGGCAGGTAGAGAGACTCCCAGTAGTATAAGGGGGCTGTAGGCTAATTAGTAGTCGACGTGGGACTAAACTCCCAACACATATGCCCAACCCACCATGTCTCCTCACCTTAACATTAACAGTATATAAGGTTCTTACCAAAAGAGAGAAAAAAAAAAAAAAAAGGCATACCGTACAGTGACAAACAAACAGTGAAGACACCGCAAGTGAAACTTACAAAGGACCAAAATTTATAGGAGCACATAGACATAATAGAAGAAAAGTTTCAATATTTTACGAAGAAACCACTTCATCACTTATGTTCATCGGAAACAATACTAAGAATGAAATTATAGGCTCGTGCTTCAGTGCTACTTCTCAGAAATGGGGATACAATGCAACTGCTTCAAAGCCCAAAAGACGGTTCTTGCTTCTAGAATATTATCAACAAAAACCCAATAACATGACCATTGAAAAGCAGGAGCAGGAGAAGAAGCAGAAGGGAATATACAAAGACAGGAGAAAACTTACGCCATGGAGGGTTGGAGTCTATACAGTATTCGAGGTCTTGGAGTTGCTCCATGGGAGGATGGCTTATGTCCGCCATTAGAGAAGTTAGAGAGCTTCTGGGGAATCAGAAGCACAACATGAACTGAGCAGAAAAAACACAAAGGTTAAAAAAGGACAGCGAGGAAAGAAGAGAAAAAGAAGCCAAAATATGCCTCACTTTGAGAGAAGTCCCTTGGTGACGCCCCTCAACAGCAACGAATCTTTTTGAAATGGACATTAAATTGCCTCAACTGCCCTTACTTGTTAATAGAATTACGTTACTGCCATCACGACCCGGATCGAGATCCTCTGCGACCAGTGAATGTCGCGGAGGTTGGCAGAGGTGGCCTTGGATGCCGACACGTGTCTTATGACACGTGGATGATCAGATCTGGAGCCCTTCCTTCCTCTCCTACGTATAGTCTCGTGGTTTGATGTGTTGAGTTCTTTGCGCAGAGGTTGCCTGAAAAAGAGATCACGGCAGATGAAGGGTAGGTTGTCGTCGCCAAATTGACTCTACCGGTGGTGGATTGAGTCTCAAATCCGTATTATGGACAATGGGGATTGAACATTGAAGAATTTGGTTACAGAAAATCATATTACCTCACAACTCCTAATATCGTGTTTATTGTGTACTTTAGACTTTGAGGAGACGCTTGAGGGAGCCAATGTGGATAGAGATTTTGCCGAAAAAGTCATTATTGGAGAGGTAGAGGAGCTTGAGTTTGCAGGAGTTGGTGATGGGGAGGATGAAGTTGTTGAGGTGGTTGCCGTGGAAGAGAAGGAGGAAGAGCTAGTACAGAGTGTCGATGGGGACTTACAAGTCCAAGGATGGGAAGGAGAGGAGATGAAACTACCGCTGCTGCAGCGAACGCCGTGCCATAAGGAGCTGAAGGCATCGATTGATGTCCAGTTGCTAATGAGGTTGCCATGAGTGTCGTGTGGTGTCGCTGATGGATCCTCCGTGGTTGTTTCATATCAGAGACGCCGATTGCGGTGAGCCTTGGCGCCGGTAGGGAGAGAGAGATATTGTTCAGTGTAGAGAAAGGAAGCAAGGAGAGAAAGAAGAGGGGCTCCAGATCTGATCGTACACATGTCATAAGACACGTGTCGGCATCTTAAGCCACCTCCGCCATCCTCCACCACATTCATTGGTCGCAGAGGATCTCAATCCAAAAAATCCTCGTATTTCCTACCCTGGGATTCGACATTTAGGATCGGGATCCTCTCCATAGCGTGTACCGCCCATAAAATGCCCATAGAGGCCTGGATGCGTGACACATGGAGGAAATGAATCCAACACTCCTCAACAAAACAGAAGAATGATTTTTACCCACTCAACCCATTCACTCCCTATTTTGACCCATACCCATCACCCTCTCTCCAACCTCCATCCCCAAAAAACGCAGAGGAAGGCAATAGCAGCGGCTTTGGAATCGCTAGAACCTCTTAAGGAATCGACCAAACGATTCAGCTCCTCTCTACCTACCTCTACCGCTCTACGGAATCGCTGGAAAACCTCGACCAAACGCTGGTTCCTCTGCTTCTATATAAAATTACAACAAGAAGATTAAGAATTTCCAGTGCTCAGTTCGCGATTATGTTCGGAATCCCAATACAAAAATCATCTCATGATCTCACAAGTCATTAAGAATTTCCAGTGCTCAGTTCTCTAAGTTGGTAATTGGTAGTGGCTATTATCCAAAAAAGAAAAAGAAAAAATGGTAGTGGAAATGGAATTCTCGTCCTCATCGTGGTCTTCAGCCTTTCCCTTTCTCTTTCTTTCAAGAACTATTCTTCTTGTATGGATGCCTGTCGACAATGGACCAATTGGAACCAGTGACAGGGCATCAACCGTAGATGGGTACAACGATGCTTGCAGGTGTGATTTTTAGGGACGATCACCGATTCTACAACAACACCACTTACGATGGCACAGCCTACCATACGTAGCTCCACTTACTAAGCACCCAATCTACATCAACACCACTTGAAGTGGCATAACCTACTCATACGTAGCTCCACTGCCAGTCCAAGGCCCAAACAACAACACATACATATCCTGCTATCGCCAGCGACAATGGCGCGAGCGCAATTTAGAGCCTGATAAGGAACCATCGCGGTTGTTGTCCTTGTCGGTTCTATCTGGCTCATCACTCCCCTCACGTCCTTGAGTTCCAACTTCACTTGGCGCCTCTCTCTCTCTCTCTCTCTCTCTCTCTCTCCTCCAACATATCGACATCCAACCTAACAATCAATTGGGATGTGGGCTTCTCAATTAGAAAACCTAACTAGTCAATTATAAACCAATCATAATATTCAGTCGATGAACATGCCACTAACACCTTGCATTAAGACGCCCAATTATTAATCAATCATTGCTCGAGTTTGATACCTTAAATCATAATGTTGCGCTAGCATCAAGCCTTCAACCATGGTTACGTTGGATCTACCGGTGCATAATTCGTACTACAAAAACCTTGAAATTAGGGGCACATGTAAAATCAAAGCCTATTTCATTCATTAATATCTTCTGTCCAAAAAAAAAAAATTTAATAATAATAATAATAATATTAGCAATTAATAAATAAATAAGGAAAAAAAAAAAAAACGACAGTAGTACATGCTATCTCTCTCTTCCTTGATCATATGAATATCTTATACAAATTGTGAGGCACTTTCTTTTATATGTTCATTGGCTTGGTATGAAGATGCAAATAGAATCAATACATACTAGTCGATGTGTAAATCTTTCTATCATTAATAAATAAAGGGAAAGGATTCTTTGAACAAACAACATAAGTGAAACGCAAATCATGAAATAATATTGTACATAAAAAATATAGCAAGATCATTTTATTTAATTGAAGAAAGATAGACATGGAGATACGAATATTAAGATAACCTAGTGGTGGTAGCTTCGGCTTGTGGAGCCGGCATCTAGGGGAGGAGGTCGTGGGATAAAATCCTGTCGTACGTATTGTGTGAGCGTGTGTGTGTATGTTTTCTTATTTATTCTATACCTACCTGTGGGTTGTCCAGATGGTTAGGGTCATCTATGCATCTACGATTTAAGTAGAGATCATGACGGTGAGTTGTTCTGCTAGTCTCCCCGAGGATTAGTCGAGGTGCACGAAAGCTGACCCGGAGATAGACATGGAGATACTACCGTATCCTACCCTTGGCAGTTCAAAGAATTTTTCTATAAATATATAGAAACCAAATTTATTGACAGTAAATCTTATTCCAATCTTTACAAAAAAAAATAAAAAAAAAAAAACCTTATTTCAACCAGAGGTAATCCTTTTCATGCAACAATGCATATCTCTCTCTCTCTCTACCCTCCTCATCTATTACCGACATTTCTTACGAAATTCAATCAAATATTTCTAAGAGAATTTAGAATCTTTTTGCCCACAAAATTTTGTACTCATCTGATTTACAATGTGATAAATAATTGGACCGTTTTACTAAGACTCGATGGATAGTGAGAGAATATGGTGAGGGCAGATTGGGAAATTGGAAATTTACTGTGTCGAAAGCTATAAATTAAACGTCACTCGGGTAGTCGGGTGAGTGATCAATGGTTATAGGAGACAAGGCCAACTTAGTAATTTGACGAGGGAGAAGAGAGAGAAAATGAAATGTCAAAACAAGCCGACGTTGCACATGCGCCTCACTTTGGCCTGTCCAAATCCAACAAATATTCCCCACGGAAAAGACAATTACTTATCCAAAAATAATAACAAAAAAAAATATAAGTATGAAAAAGACATTCCCTGATCGTGCGGCCGCTGTGCCAATGGACTGATGAGAGAACGAATTTGGGTAGCAACAGTGGTGGGGTTTTTGTATTTCACAGGGGTTTGGTTGTTATTTCGCCTCTTCTACAATGATGGCACGATTAGATAGCATTCTTTCGTTAGAAAAAAATGCCTTTCTTCGCATAATATATTATTGGGAAGAAGAATGTTATCCAGTCGCATGGCTTCTGTGCTAGCATAAGGGTCAATGGGGTGTTTTGCACGGATATTTCACTCGGGGTGGATATTTAATATATATTTCACTGGGAGTGGGGTTGTCATTTTGCCCCCTCTTTGTCTGTGGACGTGAAGACCATACAACCATGAAACATTATTTTTCTAGTCATTATTTCTCCTCCCCATCCCCACATCAGACACTCTTACAATGGCGCATGATTAACAGTTGATGGCTTCTGCGCTAGCATAAGGGTCAATGGGGTGTTTTGCACGGATATTTCACTCGGGGTGGATATTTAATATATATTTCACTGGGAGTGGTGTTGTCATTTTGCCCCCTCTTTGTCTGTGGACGTGAAGACCATACAACCATGAAACATTATTTTTCTAGTCATTATTTCTCCTCCCCATCCCCACATCAGACACTCTTACAATGGTGCATGATTAACAGTTGATGTTACTCTTCGTCTTCCATGAACACTGGTTTATAGATTCATACAAGCATTAGTAGGGGAATTAATCGGTTGGCTTCAGTTAGGTATAATCGGTCCTTGCCGATTAAAGATTTCGCACTATTTCACCTATTTAAGTAATCGGATTATAAACAGGTTTTAAACGGACTAATCCACTATTTTTTATTTTTTTGGGGTAAGAATCTAATCCCCTAATCAGGCTATAAATAGTCCTTAGACTGGCTAAAATTATACGCCGAGCCCTTTCCCAATAAACAAATTTGGGTTCTTTCAATCAACTTTTTTATTCCGCAACTTTTCTTGTTGTATACTATGCATCTGCAGATCTATATTAAGATTTTTTTTTTTTTTTTCTGGGTACTCCCCTTAGTAATACTTATCCGATCAGTGTTAGAGATAAGTAAAAGAGAGGAATAGAATAAATGCGGAATAAATAAGTACTTTAGAATTTAGAATTTAGAATAACTACGTTAAGACTTTTTTTGGTAAACTACGTTAGCTTCCAAATCCCTGTGTCCAAAGGACCGCTTCAGAAATCTGAACTCACTGAGAAACCCGTCATTCTTCTTTTGATGGAGGTAGGTTGATTATTTCACTGCCATGTGCCGGCCATATTTCCTCACAAAAAATATTTTCCTAAAAATGATATATGTATTTATTAAAACCGAAACTGAACCATTTTATTTGGGTGGATTCAAATTGTATTCATACACGACCATGTATAAAAACATTTCACCTATATTATTTAATAAAAAAATGGGGTGGATGTGGGGATGGGATTTCATTCATTCTTGTATGTCCATGCACATTTCTTGGGTAATCTTCAATCTTTCAATGCTTTATTTTGACGATTTTTTTTTTTTTTTGATAACTATTTTGACGAGTGATAAGAGACCTTTTGATCTACATGTCTTCAAAAAATCTTGCAACCTGCCTTTGAATCACTATTATTCATGTTTGAACTTCATTTTGGGCTACTGTTCCTTCTTTAGTCAGAAAAATAACAGAATATCAAAGAAACCCCTCATGAAATAAGATCCAAAAGTCTATTGAATAATAAGAATAAAAAAAAATCCAGAAAATCACATATTTTGGGAAATCTTAGCTTCTTCCTCCATATTCCAATTTCAAGGGTTCCGGTCAGTTCCGGGCTGATTCCAAAACCAATTCTGATCCTAGATTCAAAGGATCCTCTGCCATAGATTCTCTCAAATTTCAGAATACTTGGAACACATAAGAAGGGATCATTTAAGCATGCTGAATGGTTAAGATCATGCAATTCATTATCACCAATCTAAGTTGTGTTCACCAATTTATACAGTAATCATGCCAGAAGAAATTAGGAAGGGGAAAGCTGGGGACCAAAGAAAACAACAATTTGGGGAGGTCGATTCATGTTAAGGATGCGCAAATTTTTTATGGCTCCCAGTACATGCTGAATGAGCAGGGTTTCCTCAGCCATCTCACAATTTTCCATGATCATGTATTTTCATCAATACACACTTAAAAAAGACATTGATTTTTTCTAAAATAGCAGAAACTCACAGTTGTCTCAAGATTGTAAGAGCCATATGACCTTCCAATAGTCAGGTAATCAAATGCACGATCATAAGTTGACCTTCACAGACTTAAAATTGGCCTAGAACTGTCTTCATACTAGAGACGTTAACTTGGCCTAGTCCCATCAACCGAGTTGGGTTTCCTTCCTTGGCACATCTTAGTCAGGACCAAAACTCAAGTGTTGGAGGTCCAAACACCACCAGAGGTTCCAAACACAAATCCACATTGGCCAAAAAACTTTGCTGTTTAAGTTGGGACGCCAGAGACATCTCAAGCAAAAACCACTTACCTATCAACAAAGAGAATAGAAAAATGATCAAGTTCTTGAAAAAAATAATTGATTGTTATACACAATGACAAAAGGATAACTTTTCCAAGATGGGGTTCACTGCTGTCTTTAATTCGTTGACATTTTGCATAAAGTGAAATATGTTTGAAAAGCAGAAACAATAAGATATCCTCCGAGAAAGTCATTTGAGGTGGTTTGGTCAAGTTCAATGGAGGCCTAGTGATGCCCCGGTAAGGAAAAGTGATATGATTCAGATTAAAGGAGGTAAAAGAGCTAGGACCAGGCCTAAAATGACCATAGGAGAAGTTGTGAGGGATGATATGCAAATTTGGGTCTCGTATCAAGTATGACTTCGGCTAGAGCCTATTGGAGAGCAAGGATCCATGTAGTCTCCTAGCTTGTTAGGCTGTCCTCTTTCCTCATACCCGCATACTTTCATCTTTCATTTTTCATTTATAGATTTATCATTGTGCATCCTTTCGTCCACCTTTTCTGCTTAGACCGCAGTCTTTACCTATTTTGTTTTGTTTGGACATGTAGCCAACCTCATTCACTTGGGATAAGGCTAAGTTTCTTTTTCTTGTTGTTGTAGTACCAAGCAAGAAAAGAAGGGTTTGCTAAACTTCATTTTCATAAGTTGGGTTACTCGTATAATTGTTCACTAGGAATTGTTTCACGACATAAAACCAAAACAGAGCAACTGCATTTACCTTTACAAAAGAGAACAAGAAAACTCTTCTTGATGAGACTTGTGCCATCAGTGTATACTAGGGTACTATCCTGCTTTAAATTGTGTAAGGAAACAACAGAAGTTGATAGAAAGGAACAAGTGTAGACAAAAGGGTACTTGCCTCTAAACAAAGCCAAAGTAGGCCATCCTTCATTCCACCTCTTTCTCAGGTCCAAAGAACACTGTGCTACATACTGAAACCACAATGAGCACACATCCAACAATTCTACCAAAAGACAGCACTACACTTGGTAAACCAATACTCCACATCTGTGATAGGAAGACCTACAACAAAGAATAACTGTCATACATCTAATTGAGAAGAATGTAGTAACAAATGAAGGCAACATGAGAGAGATGAACCCAATCGATTATAGAAACACAGACAAACATTCCCTTTGTAGCAACATGGAACTCCCCCACAAAATGAAGGGTGGGTGGGTGGGTGGTTGGGAGAGAAGATTTAGAGAAATAAAAAAGATGGTTTAGAAAAAGAGAGAGATACAGTTATAAACAATGACATATTGTGCATTGGTTGTATTAGAAAGAAAGAAATTGCAAAATCTTTGGGGACTCCTGAGCCTTAAGAGTCTGAAAGCCCTAAAAACAGGCATCCATTAGTAATGAGACTTTTCCACCCCATATTAGACGTCTATTATGAGAGACAATATCAGGGATTCTGAGGGCTGGTGTATATTTTTGTATCTTTGTTCAATCCAGTACATGATATGTGCAGGCTCCTCATCCATTTCATTTTCTATTCTTAATATAGCAACAGAAATATTCCCAAATAAAAAGGAAAAGGATATGAAGAAGAAAGATGGAGTATGAAACGCATGAACCTTGTTTCCCTCTAAAAGTAAGAAGGCAATACTATATCCTTTTTGTCTATTATATGAAAAAAAAAAAAAAAAAGCATAATCAAGAATACCTCAATGTACTGGATGTTGGCAACTTTGCTAGTTTTCTCAAGCTGAAGTCCACGTGCTAAAAATACCTACAAAATATTACACATGTTCAAAAGCTCTTAACCGGTTGTAGAACTTTATAATTCAATAGTAACATGGAATGATGCATCAATCAAAATGTTGACCATGTTTTAAAGATTGGCCTGAAAACAAATAAAGTACCTACTTGGCTACTTTACAATCTATCTGACGCCAAGATCAATGAATTCAAGGTAGAGTTTGCCAAACATGGGGTGTTGAAGGTAACTTTTACCCAGGGATTAAGCTTTTCCTGTCTACCACCCCTTCCCTTTTCTATTCATACTCCCTTCTCTCTTTTAATATAATCTTCATTTTTGAAGTGATGGAAGGAAGTTCTAAGAAATGCCATTTGTCTATTTCAGAAGTAAAAGAAGGCACACCAATCTTTTGTACAATAACAATAGAAACTAAAATTTGCACAACAAAAGAGGTGGGCTTATGTCTAAATTTACTAGTTTTTGTAAATATATATACCCTTCAATTAATATGAGGTTTAATATTACAATAATTTACACGCTAGTTGTAAACCCCACCCCCCAAAAAATAAAATAAAATAAAATAAAATCACATGTTACTATTTTGGTTCTTTTGCTTTACAATTTTAATAGGTATTCACTTTTTTAATATTTTTCTAGTCATAGATTATTTTATAAAATGATAAAGAGCCATAAGAGCCATAACCGCATAAGGAGCAAGTAAATTTGAGAATATCCCCCTCCCCCTCCTACAGCCTTTTGAGGGCTGGCAGTTTGTTTGTTTGCTTGCTTTTGCTGTGTAGCCTTTGTTTGGCTTGGTTCCCTCTCTTTCCCCCCTTGTATATTCTTCACTCTTTAATGCATTTATTATTCTCCCAAAAAAAAGAATTAAATTTTGAGAATATTATTTTTTTCTACTATGAGTTATTGAAGAGATTTAGATTGCTTTAGGTGTAAGATTTTAATTTATGAATATGAAGAATCCTTGTCAGCAATAGAGGCCAAAGATTACAACCAAAAGTAAAACAAGTGATAAAAAGTGGAGCGAGAAATTTATCCTTGTGTGTTTGTGTTTGTGTGTGTGTGTGTGTGTGTGTGTGTGTGGAGGGAGGGAGGATATAACATGCCATGGCTCCACATAGGTCTCACTTTTCCAGTATTTAGGAGTGTTAGGCCTCGCAGTACAAATGCGAAGAACTTCATTTCTGATCTCAAATGAAATGGCTTTCTAGATCTATGCTCAATAGTACCACATCGAGGAGGTCCAACAACAACAACTCGGCCTTTTCCCAACTAAATGGGGTCTGTTACATGAACCGCGAGAGGGTAAAATAAAAGAAAAAGAAAGAACAAATAGAAGGAAAGAAAAAGGGCCCATTTCAGCATGGTCTTTGGACAGGGCGGATTGGAGATGGCCTGTCCTCGACAATATGGACTAGGCGGACATAGAATGATAGCTGAACATAAGATGTGTCCTGATGGATTAAGCTTGGTTTGGGTTTGGGTTTGGGTTCGGGTGAATGTGGACTACACATAGTCAATGTAGCCACTGTAGCATTTTAACAATTCAGTTATTGCTTGTACTGTTTGAATTTATGTACTTAAACTATTTATAACTATGATCTGGATTTAAATTTCAATTTCAATTTTTAATATCTAAATTACACATTGGCTTTATTATGTCCTGAGATACGATAGCATACAAGGTAAAATAATGATAATAAATATTTATTCATTTTTCCAAACATTTTCTCCCGGTACTAACACATTTCATGTGGTGATATTTCCAACAAAATAAAAACATAAAACCTCAGAATACTTCACTAATTTAGAAAGATACCTCTGCAACGAATGCTAATCCACCAAGTACTACCATGTGAACAAGTGAATAAAAATCCGGAAACACAAAATCCTGCAAAGAATAATTTGATTATCATCAACGGCCTGACATAGTACACGTAAAATGAACAAAGAATAGAAAGTACTTTGTCAGTTAGATAAGGATTTCAATCTCAGACTACAATTGTTTTAAGCACTAAATTAATCATAATTGACCACTCAACAGGCAATGAGGTATTTATTTGATACTTTACAGACCATGCCATAGCTTGATACCCTACTATTGTACTGAGTTTGGCTACGTACTTTTACATTTTATTGCAAAAGCATAGGAGAATGGTCATATTGGAATTTCAAGCACAACGAATGGACTTCAACAGTTCAACCACATGAAGGGATAATGTGGCCAATGCTGTTGAATAGACAGGGTTCCGCAGATTGCTAATATGTCAAATCTAGTGGCCAACTTGATCATATGGGCCACCATGCATTGGACTTCTTTCCCTTATACTTTAGCTGTCAACCTTTCGTCAAAAACCTGACTTTCCAACCAATTTTTGAAGCTTTTCTCTGCCATGTAGCAAGCTCTGCCTGATACTTGACACATGAACATAGGAGGGTGAGGCCAACCTGTGCACCAAATTGTGATTTCAGTAAGCTGCCTGTTGCCAACCACCCTCCCAAGAACCTGAATTACAAAACAATAATCTAGAAAAATAAATGCAACAAATTCAACTAGATCATTATTTTTATCTCCAGAACAATCTACTTCAGCCTCGTTAACAACAAAACAGAATCTCATCAACTAAAATGTAGATCACATAAAGTTCCAAGTGTTACAGCTTGGCATCCAAGACGATGCTTTCATAGAACCAATACAGAAATTGTATGCTTCGAATAATTAAGTGTGTTTTTAGACCCTGAGTCCAAACCACCAAAAGAATTATCTGATATATGTTGCTCAGAATCACATCATTGCTTGAACTATAAAAGGCGACATAACCAAATCTAAACATCAATTGTCCATCCTAACCCTTTACAACTTTATATCTGAAGGGCCCAAACATAGCCCAACTGCAATTTGATGTTCCTGGAGAATAGAGGTCAAGACACAAGGTAAAACAAGGTGCCAGACATTAGGCTGGTGGCTCCTGTTGAAAAGAAAATAAAGCTGATGCGATCCAATAACCCATAAATTGGATCACTATGGGCCCAACAAATAATGGCAAACTTAATTACAATGAGTGATGGCAATTTTGTAAATATTCAGACAAATTTAGCACCCTTTTGGAAGAATAAAACAGAATATGGGGCATATACATAATTAAATTAAAGAAGGATGAAATTGGGATTTCAAAAAAGGTGGGGTCAAATCAGAAAGAAATTAAAGGGAATATAGATTTTCTGGAATTTCAGGAAGACAAGGAATAAATTAGAACAAAACTATAAGAGGGGGATTTTGGTAAATATCCAGAGAGCGGTCCTTATTTTTAATTAAATGAAGTTCACTCTCTTCTTCCTTGTGATAGAACATGGAGAACAAGTTTCATTTCGGGCAAGGTAACTCGCTCATCAATTACAAGTCCAATCCAGATGAAACTTTAAAATTAGATTCTTAAGGCCAAGACCTCTTGAAAACAACTGGTTTCTGATCCAAACTACAAACGAAAATCAAGTTAAGATTCTCAAAAGATGAAGGGGGAAATGTTCACCAAAGGCCTGAAAACCAACTTATAACTCTCAACATACGTGAGATCTTAAGACCAAACTCCACGATTAGGGTCGCCAACAGGTAAGTGAATAGTTGCCAAAATTTTAGGTTGAAAGACACAAGGATGAGAGAGATCGAGCTCCCTCTTGCTGAACCAAATCTGATGTTAGAACAGGTAATGACAGTAAAAGGGTAACACGAGTGAAGGAGAAGGAAGAATAAGAAACAAATAAATAGAATGACGAAAGTAAGGGAGAGTTAAGACCTGATAAAAGAAAGAAGGATTTGAAGAAGAGATTCAAACCAGGGATGAAGATGAAGAACTCAGCAGTTGAACCAGGCTCTCACAGCACCAGTATAAACTTCAATAAAAGTTCATTCCAATCTAAATCTCTCCAACGATGGACTACATGCATCTATTTGAAGAGTAGTGAATAAGAAACCAAACCCATTCAAACTCTAAAATTGAACTCAAACTCCACTTCTAATTGCTAATGACGACCATAATGGTAAAGAACAATTGATTAATAAATCCCCAATAAAAGAAACAAACTCCTGCATAACCCAGTTGAACTGTCAATTCTTGGATCAGGTCAGACCAGCATTGTAACTGCATAAAAAGTGTTTTTAAATATACAGTAGCCACAGAAACAGATCTCAAAACCAACTTTCTGTTGCAGGTGAAATCACTACTGCAATCATTAACTTTTATTTTTTTTTATGCAGTATTTGTTTGGACCCAACAACTTCACAGCACAACACACTTGGTATACAGGTTGACAAAAGCAAGTTACTTTGAAGAATATGGGCATAATACCAATTGTCGGAAGTGTTTCACTACCTGCAAGACAAAAGTGCAAATTGCTGCAGCAGGGGTAGCTAGCAGACCAAATGAGAAAACAGTACCCCTGCAAAAGGATTGGATGTTGGAGATGATTATACTACGTAATAAATTTACAAAATGTTCATCTCATAGCAAGACTAAACTAGCATATGTTGAGTTGTAGACTACACTAGCATATGTTGAGTTGAATAGTATGCCATGGTAAACAAAAAGAATTTAAGGAGTAATGCTTTATGGTAATCATTAAATACGATAAAGCTCAAATTAAAATGGTTTTGGCTTGAACATTCTTTTTTGCCCGTAGATATAATTCTCTCAATATTTTCATTAAAAAATACTCTCAATATTGGACGAACTTTAAGCTTAAGTTTGACATTGTAAAACAAAGATCATCATCCTTCACCGCCAAAATGTACCAATTACAGTAACAAGCAAGATTTAATTTTCTACTCATGCCTCGCCATGAAACATTTTACATCATAGACTACCACTTACACAGTTTGATCAGATGCCTTTGCTCCAGCTCGTATAAGGCAATAGGTGATTCCACCAGATACTGAGGAAAACAAGCCAACTAAAACTGCAAAAAAAGGGCGGCTCCCTCTAACAACAAATGTGTTCCGTGGTCCTTCAGTTTCTGCTAGTCCTCCTGCAATAGATCCACATTAAGTATATGCACAATTCCAAGGAGGCAAGAAATACGGATCCATCCAGACTTTCATTCTCAAGAGAAAAAATTTTACTATTTGGTACCATCTACATTTTTCAGGAGAATATGCGGAATCGGCACTGCTAAGAGAAAAAATATCAGATGTTGTTTCACTGACCTTAACCACTGAACTGTCATCTTATGAACAGAAATGAGAAATCCTCTTAACACAGGAAAAAGACAGGTAATTGGTTCTATGACTACAACATGACATAAATATACCATTGGATAATAAAATCTTGGTCATAACTATAGACAGAATCTGCACGCTATGAAAAAAATTAAGTGGTGTATGTTTGATTAGCTCAACAATTTAACTCATCTCATGGAAAGTAATCCTCTAAACACTGATGAAAAGACAGGCTACTGACTAAACAATAGGATAGGTTGGTCTCCCACCTATCTTCACGAGGGCATCTCACCCAGGCTATCTCTCACAAGCACACACCTGCACAAAGCACTCAAAATTTACTGTCAAAATTGTGGGCAAAGGATGCCCATAATCTTATCATCAAAAAAAAAAAAAAAAAAAAAAAAAAAAAGCTACTCCCAATAATGTAGGGAGTATGCTCAGCTTGACCACCAAACTAACTAACATTAAAATAGAAACTTTCTGATCAATCAAGCTATTGACTCAATAGCAATACAAGAAAATAGTAACAACTGAAATAGAAATTGAAGATGTCAACCCTAAAGAATATTGGTAGCATCTCTCATCCACGCTGGCTGTTCACATGGGCACAAAATATCTTCATGAACAGTGCCACATGAAGAGTATTCTTCCCGAATTCTGTTTTAGTCCTTTTCTTCTCATGTTTCGATCTACGTCATCCATCAGTGCAAGTCCAGCACTCCCATGGTCCCAAAGGAATGTGCCGGGTCAGTCCTAACCTATGGCATTTTTTTTTGCCCAAAGAGTCTGTCCTCAGACTTGACCTGTGAATCCATGATGGCATTACAAGTTTATTAACTGCACTAAGCAACTACACGTTGCCTCTATGACCACACTATCGCATAATAATCGAAGCGCTCTTTGGTAAAGCAACTCCGCCTTGGCTTCGATGTGCTTTGTCTATGAAGATTTTGAACCATCAAAGGTCCTTGCATCTCTATCATCTTCCTTGGTTGGCTAAATCATCCTTTTGCCACCATGTGGTGGTCCTACTTGTTCATCTTTTCTGTCACCATGACCACATCCACATGCTGAAACTGATGGAATTAGTTCATTTCTTACTTTATTTATAGCTCTAGTGCCAAATTAATGTAGCTCCAGCTGAGCCTGAGATATAGAGACCATATTGTAAGACTCGAACTGAAGCTCACAAAGCAAGGAAGAGCAATAGAGAAAAGGAGATATAACAAATGCTATTATGGCTAATGTTCGGAACTTCTAAATGCTTTGAGAACCAGAAAAAGTATATGACTTCCATAGTAAATCCAAGAAAAGGAAAAAAGAAGTATTCACAATAAAAGAAGGAGAAGCTATATACTGATTCACCACACCAAACCTACTACGATAGGATTAAATTTTAGCAGGAAACAGACACTTCTAACTTTACTTAAGAGTTGTGAGGAGCTAAAAATTAATTAGACCTGTCGCAATGATGACCCTCAATACTTCACCAATAATGTAAATAAGGAGATACCTAGCTTGCACACTGAACCAGGTCAACCTGCAGCCTGGCCAGTCCAGCAAAAAATTTTGCCTGCCTAACCAGAGGTAGTAAAGCCCAAAATGAAGTTCAGGCTGGGCTGCCTTGACCTGGACTGAGCCCAAAATTACACTATACATTATAATATAGGTTTTCGGTATTGTATGAGATGCACTATAGCACTTTATTTTTTATGAAAGTGCACCAAGCAAAAAAAAATTATAAAGGACAACATTCATATTAATGATTGGATTATACTAAAATATTCAATTTTTATCATATTGTATGTCAACACATTTGCAACGCCCATATAATCTTCAGTGCTGAACACTATGAGAAGAAATCTTAGACAGTTAGACACTTGGCATAAATTGGTTGGTCCAAGCACAGCCGAGGTGCAGTTGTTCCAAATATGTCAAACAGTTGCACACGGCTAACCCTGGCCGAGCCCAGTCCAGCTTCACTTATGTGCACCACTAATGGCAGCAGTATAAGGACCGGCTGTTCAAATATGACCATTATATCTTCGGTCAAAACTGTTTCAAATCTAACCGTCAAATTTGAATCTTCTTCCTATTAACCAGAATTTTCTCTACTTTCTCCTATTGGTCCCATCACCCACAGGCTGTCAATCCTGGTTTGCATTCATATTATGTCATAGTTGTCACGGCGTCACCAAGGCGTCTCCTAGGCGGCGTTTTGGCATCTCGGCAGTAAAATCAGCACATGGCGGTGGTACAATTAGTATGAGTCTCGAATGGCGGTCGCTAGAGTTGGATAGGCGTCGCCATGGCAGCGCCGTAGACGCCATTTCACGCCGGAAGCACTGGGCGATCGATTTTTGGTACTTTTTTTTTTTTAACTTATTAACAATATTCTATTTCCTATATTTTGATTGGCAGGTGAAAAATAAAAACAAAACAAAACCCTCGGGCCTCGAGCAGGTCAGTTTCTATTCTCTCATTCTCTCACTCAAGTCTCGATTTTTCTACTGAAAATCCCCAAAAGAAGAAAAACCCTCAACTGAACCCTTGACCCCAACGGCTCGTTTCTTCTCCGACAGCAAGAGAAGAAGCTTTCTCGTCTCCTACTGCTTCGATCCTTCTCCGAGGCAAGGTAAGTTCTTTGTCGTCTTCTTCTTCTCTGCTTCTCATTCTCCTTCGTCTTCTTCAGTTCTTCTCTCCTTCTCCTTCTCTGAATCTCTGCGACATGGGACCTCTCACATCTGTGACTCTATTTCTTCTTCTCTGCTTCTCTTTCTCCTTCTTCTTCTTCTTCCTTTGTTTCTGCTGCTCTTTCTTCTTCTCTTTCTTCTCTGTTTCAGCGGGGCAGTAGTTGTAATAATTCTATTTTTTAGTTGCAGTTCCTAGTTGGATGATATGCGATTCTGTGTTCGATTTCACAGGTTGAACATGTTCCAGTGGTGTAAGGCATTGTTACTTCTTTGTCAATTGTCATCACTCTGTTGTGAGTTATCATACACTGCTATTTATGTATGCTTATTGGCTCTGTTTTGTAAAGGAATTTATAGGAACTCTTGTGCATAAAAAATTTTCTTCCATTTCTTTTTGAGACAGTGAGCTGTTTTCATGTACTTATGCTGCATTATGTAGCCTCAAAAAAATTGTGAAAACCAAGCCTTTTGTTGGTTGAGCTTTAGCAACAGTCTTGGACATTTAGACAGGTCTTGAGGAGTTTAATGCTCTGTTTTGAATGGTTATCACAGAAGCTTTAGGAGTTTAATGCTCTGTTTTATAAGTTATTAAGTTATAACTTGTTGTAGATAATTTGTAGAATATATATTGTAGGCTTATAGCATGCTAAATAACTTAGAAAATAGGGGAAATAAAAAAATGACACATGGGCGATTTGACCACCATGGTAACGCCATAACGGGCGATTCATTGCCAAATCGATTAGCCACCCCTCCACCGCCTTGGATCGATTTGATGCCGTGACAACTATGTGCATTACACTTACTGTCTATTCTCGAAATCCTCGTCATTATCCTTACTATATCTATTACAATTATAGCCTATTCCTGAAATCCAAGTTCTTATCCTTACCATATCTATTACAATTACTGCCCATTCCCAAAATCCAAGTCCTTATCCCTACTATATCTTTAATGTTGTAGAAAGGGTGAACCCACCACTATGAACTAGAGTTGAAAGTGCGGTTAAGTTTGTCTCGAATTCTTAACCCTTTGAAGAATGACCCGCTCTGACATATTTTGGTGGCGACACGAATGGGATATTTTCTGAGATTTGTGACGGAAGCAGAGCTGTTTGGGTGTAATCTCTCTTCTACATAGTGAAGCTTTTTCTTCTTCGCCCAAGGACATAGCACACCACATCGGTGTGTGAACATCGTTAAATCTCTGTGTTGTGCGGATCTGTCTTTGTTTATTTTCGTATTAGTTGGTGTTTGCTATAACAAGTGCAGAACTCAGATTTCAGGTAATTACAGTTTACCCTCCCAGATATGGTTGGGTTGTTCTTGAATAGGGTAGAAAGTATGCTGAAGAACACAGTCACAGAGTAAGGTCAATTTTTCTTAGCCCGGGTCTTAGGGTGATCTGCATTTGAAGAAGGGTCAAACAGGGTGGTAGAAGAGAGGCTTTCGAAATGTCAAAATTCTATGGAACTTCAAACAGTGTCTAAAATAGAAACTTACAGGAACTTACTTTATTTGGGGAAAAATAGAGGGAATTACAGGGGGCGTGAGATAAAGAACTGTTTTCTCTTAAGGAAGATTGGTTTTGTATCAAGATATTTACAATCAAATATGTGCTAAGAGAACTGGAAAAACTAGCAGTTCCAGTTATGGTATTTCTCATACATTTCTGTGAATCATGCGAGTATAAAGTCGTAAAAAAAATTTGTGATGTCCACTAAAATGAAAATTTTGTTGTTGCTGATAACAAAACAACAAACAAAGGCAATGGATAAGCAATCAAAGCAATTCTTGAATTTAATATTTTTCTCTTTGAATTTAATTTGCAACAAATAATCAAATGTGCAACATAAAATGGATATTAAGTTCAAACAAAGAGATTATTGAAGTTGCTGACAGAAAATTGAACAAGAGAAAGTATCACAATATATTTTAAACTATGTTGGAAAGCTTCATATCAAAACGAAAATATAAGATTGACAAATCGAACCACTTCAAACCATTTCTATCCCTGTCACCATGTATAAGATAGAAGCACAAATGACAAACTTATCAAGAGGCAAGGAAAGGGAAGAAAAGAAAAAGAAAAAGGATAGCCCCATTCATAAAATGCATACCTTGTGTAATAAGTGCTGGTCTGAAAATGAACAGAAGGCCAAAAAAACTGCAAGCCAGACCTGATAAATGAGTGATACAGGGAAAAAAAAATTGGTCCACAATCAATGTCAGCTCTGCATGGAATAAGGACAAAGATATTCAATGAATTTTCAGGGTTTATAAGCTTGGCTTAAAGTTTAAGCAAGAACAAGGTAAAGAGCCCAAAGATCTTATTGATGCAACCATGCAAGCCCTCAAACTGGGTTCAAAGTCTATCCTGAGAAGCCCAGTCCGTGAATTCAGCTGATAGCCAAAGGCCCAAAAGCCTATACCATAACTGAAAATGTTATAAACTCGCCTTGACCTTCCTAGCTTCTGGGGTCACACAAGATCTTACAAACTCGCCTTGACCTAATCTACAAGATCTACAAGATACTGACTAAGATAGCAAAATTTTCTAATACAATCTTTACAAAGTTGTTTCACTAAGACAGTAAGGTTTGCAGGATTTCTCCCCAGAAACCTAAAAGAATACGGGATGACTTTTGTTTCTAAATTAGTCCCTCTGTCCAACAAAGATTGTCAACTTTGAAAAATCTCACTTTTAAGGAGAATTTGTTATTCTATTAATTACCTAAATATTTTTACTAAAATTCCAAAATTACCCTTCATAGATCTACTCCAACTATATTAAATTATCCTTCCTCTTTCCTTCAATGCAGAAATTTGTAGTTGTAGCATTAATTACCACTACATGTTAAGGGTAATATGGATTATGGAGAAGTAAGAAATTTTCAAAGAACTAGTATTCTAATGGACAAACAAAATGGGGCATTGGAAAACAGACAGTCTTCGTGGGATGGAGAGAGTAGCAGCTTCTTCTTTCCGTAAGAGTCCAAATGTATTATTTGGAAAATACCTTGGATAATATCCAAGAATTACCTTTCTATCCTAATTTCATCTAACGGCCTCATTGAGAAGCAGGGTCAGAACTTTAGGATTGAGGAGTAGCCATGCCCACCACTCTCCTTGGCTGTGATAACCCTCCCAAATTTAATGAAGTTCCTTTAACAAATCTAGGATTTGGGAAAATCCTCTTAGGCCAAGTGCTATCCCATTGTAAGTCAAAACATGTGATGCACACCACCTCTTCCCCCC
>NC_056559.1:16275166-16314843 GCF_013358625.1 Macadamia integrifolia | reverse complement strand
CCCCCCCCCCCCAAAAAAAAAAAAAAGAGGAAACCCATTACCATATGTTCCATTTACTGAGTTACAAAATTGTTTTTAATAATTTCGATAAAATTTTTGGCAGTTCCATGCATGAAAGATTATGATGCAGTGAGCCAGTGACAAAGTACCACCATCATACCTCCAATATCTGAGATTTTTGGCTTCTCATGCAAAATGATTCTTGCCGCAATTGAAGCCATTATTGGCGTAGTGAAGTTCAATACAACAGCTTGAGACAAAGGTAGGGCTTGTATGCTGACAAGAAAGATCAGCTAAATTATGGTCATTAATTAGACACCTTATGGTCACTATTTCCATGTATCCAGACAATAAAGTTACAAACCACTAGCACAAAAATTACAAGAATAGAAAATCAAAAGTATTGACAAAGGAAGAAAAGGAAACAACTATGAGTCAAAAGACTTGTAACAGTCGTACAAAGTATCATAGAGAATAACCAAGTAATCATTATAGCTCAAGATAATAAACTTCTGTCTTAATGTCCACCTCCCAGCAGTAGTTATGTAACCTAAAATAATTTCTAGTCTAAATCTAGGTTTTCCAACATATTTCAAGGAAATTCCACCCATTTCACATTACTTTGTATCCTAAGAAGTTCCACCCTATTTTATGAACCTCAATTTAGATTCATTTATATGAAAAAGATTAAGGGCCCGTTTGATAACGTTTCAAGAAACGCATTTCTGCCGTTTCTGTTTCAAGAAACGGCAGAAACGGAACAAAAAGCGTTTGACAAACTCGTTCCGTTTCTCCTGTTTTCATAAATATAAATCAAAATTTATGGTGATTTCTGTTCCTAGAAACGGACATGACGAAACAAGTATGACTTGTGTATGACTTGTTTCGCCGTTTCTGGAAACAGGGGAAGGCCACGATTATAGCTTTGTGCCCGATAAAAACTAGTCCCCGTCTCTCACGCTTCTCTTCTCAAGCTCAACCACCACTTCTGTGATCTTCACCGCCGCCTCTGCAATCTCCACCACCACCTCTGTCTGTCGCTTCTCCACCTCCCGCATGCCCCTCTATGATCTCCACCTCTACCTCTGAAAAGCTGTAGCAATAGCTCTGGCTGTCAGGCATCTTCCGCCTTAGCTCTAGTACGCCAAGGCTCATATTTCACCTGGAGGTCATTCTCCTCTGCAACATCGACCTTTGCTTTGAAGAAAGTGACAAAAATGATTTTGTCGCCATTGATCTCGAGATGACCGGAGTCACGAGCGCTCCATGGCGAGAATCTTTCGCCCTTTCCCCTACGATGTTCGGTATCTCAAAGTGAAGGACTCTGTAAAGAAATTTGCCGTCGTTTAGTTCGGTGTATGCCCCTTCCGCTGGGATTCATCCAAGGAATCGTTCGTTGTTCATCAGTGATTTTAAAACCTGAGCAGACTGATGAAACTTGGTTCAGCCTGAAGATGAGTTTGAGAAGTCCTCTGATCCCCTTGAGCGTGGGATGGGCACCGGTGGAATCGTTTGTGCCGCACTAGTAGCGGACAGAGAAGGATTTAGGGATGGTTTTCTCTGCACAAGTGGGCGGCGATCGTCTGACAAAGTTGCTGAAAGACCGAATCTTTCCGATTGATATTGGTGCTGACGGTGATCGGGAGGGGAGGGCGACAGTATTGTAGAGGCGACGGAGTGAATCGGACCAAGGGAATCAGATTTGGGGGAATTGGAGAGCTCAGCTGACCAAACCACCTCGCTTTCGTCCAATTCGAAGGGCACCGAATTAGAATCCGGCTGTTTTCGGAGGCCAAGTTACCGGACCGTCGAATTCTGGTGTTGCAATGAGTTTATTTGACCTGAGGAAGGAAATGGTGCAAGAAAATTAGCTTCTTTTCTTCATCTTTTCTTGCAGGTATTTTTTTAATGGAGAATCAGGTTTATCAAACACCCAAAATTCCGTTTCTGGAACCAGAAACGAAAATTTCTGTTTCTGCCGTTTTTTGAAACAGAAACGACAGAAACGTTAGCAAACGGGCCCTAAGTTGCACTATTGCAATATGTTGGTCCCAGGTTCAAAACTTGGAAACAGACTCTTCTGCGAAGCAGGGGGTAAGGTTATGTACAACTGCCCCTCCCAGACCCTGTAGTAGCGGGAGCCTTGTGCACTAGGTTGCTCTGTATATATGAAAAAAGATTTATTGCTAGCATGTTTGATGCTTATAGCCCCTTTGGTTCCACAAAAAATTTAAGCGGGATGGATGAAGTGGAGAGGAGCGACCGGAAAACTATATGACCAACGTATTCCTTTAAATCTTAAAGGAAAATTTTATAGGACTGTTGTATGATTGGCTATAATGTATGGGGCAGAATGCCGGGCAATTCAGAAGTGTCATATAGATAAGCTATGTGTAGTAGAGATGAGGATGTTAAAAAAGGATGTGCGGCAAAACTAGGAGGGATAAAGTACGGAATGAATGTATTAGAGCTGATTTGGGAGTTGCCCTGATCAATAACAAGGTCCAAGATTGTTGTTTGAGGTGGTATGATCATGTTCAATGGAGGCCTGGGGGCTCCCCAGTAGGAAGTGATCTGATCCCAATTGAAGGAGCTAAAAGAGCTAGAGGTAGACCTAAATGACAATAGGAGAAGTTGTGAAGAATGACATGCATAGTCTATATCTTGCTCCAACTTCCAAGCATGACCACAGATAGAGCCTATTGGAGGGCTATGATCCATGTAGCCGAGATTCTCCTAATTTGTTGGGCTATGCCTCTTTCCTATTGCTTCCATTTTTCCTTTTTATTTCCCATTTTCCATTTTTCATCTCATTTCTCACCCCTCGTTTCTTCATCTCTTCATTCCCCATTCTTTTGTTCGGATCCCTATCTCCCTACTTTGTTTTGCATGGATCCATGTAGCCGACCCCATTAATTTAGGATAAGGCTGAGTTTGTTGTTGTTGTTGTAGATTTGCCCTTTTGACATAGCACCCTCAAAAAGTAAACACAGAAAAACATTTGTATATCTACAATAAAACTATTTTTGTCATGTGATCAATCACCTAGCTGTGGTTAGAATAACGTCACACTTTATACACTACATAATATGTTATCTTTCTACAGGGCAAAAAGAAATGCATGAGGAATATCATAAGGGGGACATGAACAGAATGTTAGATATATTAGTTATGTTGCTCTAAGGATAGTTTAGTAAGTTGTCATGTTATATTTTTACTTTTCCGTCCTTAGGTAGGTATGTGTAATTACTTGTAAATATGTTGGTGAAGTAATATATAATCATCTTCTTCTTCATCTCTCCTCCCGTTGTTCTTCCCTCATCCACATATTCTAACTTGGTATCAGAGCACAAGGTCTTGGTCTGAGAGTCGTATTACAAGTTTCCCACTTCTATTTCCTCTCTTTGGAACCCTAGGTTACAAAGGGGTTCCTAGGAAGAGATCATTAAGTGAAAAAACTTGAAGAATCTATGGGATGAGCTTGAAGGAAAGTCAAAGCTAACCCAAGAGGAATTTTTATGTGATTATGTGAAGAACTAGAAGGTTGAAGCTGCTTGGAGTTCACACCCACAAAATCCAAGTTATTTATGACTACCGCCAGCTCTCCCTTGGGGATTCCTCCTTCTCTCTCATCTGGCAGCCTTTGGAGGTGAGGTATACACCATTTGGATCGCCCAAGGCCTCCCTACCAAGCCTCTAAGCACTTGGCCATAGGGGGATTGAGTAGTGAGCTCATAGCTCATTTTTATGTAGGTTGGAAGGTACCGCCTCCCCTGTTTTTCTTCTTTTTTTGCTTCCACAGTTCATTTTGTGATGGATTCTGGCCACGTTGGCTTTTGAGATGTATCGGTTGGGACTCTTAAAGTATTATGTTTTAACTTTCTTGCCCTAAAGTATTCCTTGATCTGGTTTTGCTTTGGTATTGTGTGTTTACCTCTTGTTGGGTTTATCTCTGAGTACCTGTGGAGGCAAAGTTGGGTAGAGTGTGTACTCCCCACCTTGTGTGTGACTTTTTTTCTATAATATGTCTGATCATAGTGGACTTTGGTTGAAGCTGTTTGGAGTTCACAACCACAAAATCCAAGTTATTTATGACTACCGCCAACTTTCCTTTGGGATTCCTCCTTCTCTCTCATCCGGCAGCCTTTGGAGGTGAGGTATACACCATTTGGATCACCCAAGGCCTCCCTACCCAGCCTCTAAGCACTCGGCCATAGGGGGATTGAGTGGTGAGCTCATAGCTCATTTTTACGCAGGTTGGAAGGTACCGCCTCCCCTGTTTTTCTTCTTTTTTTGCTTCCACAGTCCATTTTGTGATGGATTCTGACCACGTTGGCTTTTGAGATGTACCATTGGGACTCTTGAAGTATTATGTTTTAACTTTCTTGCCCTAAAGTGTTCCTTGATCAGGTTTTGCTTTGGTATTGTGTGTTTACCTCTTGTTGGGTTTATCTCTGAGTACCTGTGGAGGCAAAGTTGGGTAGAGTGTGTACTCCCCACCTTGTGTGTGACTTTTTTTCTACAATATGTCTGATCATAGTGGACTTGGGTTGAAGCTGTTTGGAGTTCACAACCACAAAATCCAAGTTATTTATGACTACCGCCAACTCTCCTTTGGGATTCCTCCTTCTCTCTCATCCGGCAGCCTTTGGAGGTGAGGTATACACCATTTGGATCACCCAAGGCCTCCCTACCAAGCCTCTAAGCACTCGGCCATAGGGGGATTGAGTGGTGAGCTCATAGCTCATTTTTACGCAGGTTGGAAGGTACCGCCTCCCCTGTTTTTCTTCTTTTTTTGCTTCCACAGTCCATTTTGTGATGGATTCTAACCGCGTTGGCTTTTGAGATGTACCGTTGGGACTCTTGAAGTATTATGTTTTAACTTTCTTGCCCTAAAGTGTTCCTTGATCAGGTTTTGCTTTGGTATTGTGTGTTTACCTCTTGTTGGGTTTATCTCTGAGTACCTGTGGAGGCAAAGTTGGGTAGAGTGTGTACTCCCCACCTTGTGTATGACTTTTTTTCTACAATATGTCTGATCATACTATCATAGTGGACTTGGGGCCCTCTTTGAAGACATTTCAACCAGTTCATCAAGTGGTTTTACTCATCCTACCCCTATGGTTTTTGATAACCCACATACTCAGATTTTTATTTTGAAGTTGGACAACACTAATTACTTGGATTGGGCTCATTCAGTGAAGCTTTCATTACAGGGTAGGGGAAAGCTTGGATATGTTATAGGTACTATTAAGGCTCCTAACCCAGATGACCAGACATATCCAAAATGGGAGACTAAAAACTTCACTGTTATAACATGGTTGATTTTTCTATGAAACCTGAGATTGGAAGAAGATTTATGAGGAAAGAGACTACCAAGGATATTTGGGGCTGTGTTACTAAAACTTTTGACCGTGTGGGTGACTTGGCCAAAGTTTATCAACTACTCCAAAAGGTCAATGGCACGAAGCAAGGTGATAGGACCATTTATGAGTACTACAACACTGTCATTAGTCTCTAGGAAGAGTATGATCACTATAGGGACCTCCAACTGTCCAACCCTGAGGATGAAGCTAAGGTTTATCGAACACTTGAAAAGAAACATGTTCTTATCTTGCTTGGTGGGTTGAATCCCGAGTATGAGCCAATCTGGATACAAATCTTGGTCCGGTCTCCTCTTCCATCCCTTGATGAAGTGTGTAGCTATCTACAGAGTCAGCTCTTACTACTAGCTCTTATAAAGATTGGCATGGTGGTGGCCGAGGTAAGGCCCACCTCGTGGAGATGACAGACGATGTGATCATTGTGGGAAGTCTGGGCACACCAAAGCGAGATGCTAGGTTCTTCATGGTCATCCTCCTGCCATGTGTGATGGTTCTAGTGGTGCTCGTGGTGTACGTAGCAAGGCAGCTAGCGCCCACAGTGTTCAAGTTGGGCCTGCTACTACAGGGTCTGCTCTTAGCACACAGGCAGAGCATAATTCCCTAACTAGGGAGGATATTGCAGCATTCCGCAGGGTCATGTCACAACTGGGAGGCTCATCATCTTCTTTACTTCTAGCACCAAATTCCTTAGCTTCAGCCTCACAAGTTTCCTCATCTGCTCTTTCCACAGCTCCATCCTGGGTTATTGATTCTGGTGCTACGGATCATGACTGGTACATCCAATTATTATGATACGTACTCTATTTGTTCCGATAGGGATAAGCTCAGGGTTGCCTATGGCTCTCTTTCCTCCATTTCTAGTAAAGGTAGCATTCCTATTACATATTCCATTTCACTTGATTATGTTCTTCATGTTCCTAACCTTGCCACTAATCTCTTATCTGTGAGTCACCTGACAAAATCCCTAAACTGTTGTGTCACTTTTTGTCCTTCTCATTGTCTCTTTCAGGATTTGGTGACGAAGAGGATTATTGGCAGTGGACGTGAGAAGAAAGGGCTCTACATACTTGAACCTCAATCACCTTTTTTGGCTACAGCTCAGTCCTATGTGTGTGGACGTACTGATAGTAGTTCTGTGGAATCTGTGATGTTGTGGCACCAACGTTTAGGGCATCCCTCTTTTGTTATTATAAGGAAACAATTACCTCATTTATTTATTTCTTTTCCTAGTTCCCATATTTTTCATTGTGAACTATGTATTTTTGCCAAATATTGTCGGTCTTCTTATCCTTATCATGGTAATAGATCTACTGTTCCTTTTTATGTTGTGCATTCTGATGTTTGGTGGCCTTTTACTACTTCTTTTCTTGGTTTTTGCTACTTTGTTTCACTTGTTGATGATCTTTCCCGTGCTACTTGGATTGTTCTGATGAAGCATAAGAGTAACATGTGTCTTCTCAGACTAAACTGGACCCCAAGGCTCTTAAATGTATCTTTCTTGGCTATTCTTTCACTACCAAGGGTTACAAGTGCTACTATCCCCCTTCCAGATGAAGGCTTCTCTCCAAGGATGTCACTCTCCTTGAGTCTGCTCATTTTTTTGCACCTCATCAGCATCCTTTTCAGGGGAGAATAATGGGAGTGAAAAGACTACCGATGACATCCCTTTCCTTTTCCTATTGCCTATCTCTCCTTTTATGCTTGACATTGGGAAACACAAAGAGGTGGATATTATTGATGTTGGAGATCATTCAAGAGGTGACTGAGGTTCAGGTAATGAAAAGGTGACCATTGTGTTCACAAGGAGGAACAAAAAGACCTGCTAAGAGTCCTCTTTGAATCCAACTTCTGAGATCCACCCTCCTCAGTTAGGTAACATCCTTCCTTCCCCATCAGAGTTAGATTTTCCTAATGCTATTAGGAAGGGAAAGAGAGCTTGTACTAATCCTATAGCTCAGTTTGTTTCTTATGACTCTCTCCCCTACAAGTGTTGTATTTACTATTGCTCTCTTATCTGTTTCTATTCCCAAAAATATTTCTAAAGCTATGTCTGACCCTAAGTGGAAGCAAGCCATGACTGAGGAAATGATGACCCTCGAGAAAAAATTATACCTGGAAATTGGTTGACCTTCCAAAGGGGAGAACTTCAGTTGGATGCAGGTGGGTCTACACAATCAAGTACTAGTCAGATGGTACTATGGAGAGGTACAAGGCAAGGCTGGTGGCAAAAGGGTATAATCAAGTGTATGAGATTGACTATCAGGAGACATCTGATCATATAGCTAAGCATAACACCATAAAGGTCCTTTTGTCTCTAGCAGCGAATAAGAATTAGCCATTTTATCAATTGGATGTGAAGAATGCCTTCCTACATGGCGACTTAGAAGAAGATGTGTATGCAAACTCCTCCTAGCTTTAAGTTCCCTTCAGCTGCAAGAAAAGTGTCTTCTCAAGAAGGCTTTGTATGGTCTTAAACAATCTCCAAAGACCGGGTTTGAAAGGTTCAGATAAGCCATTCTGAAGAATGGCTATTCCCAAAGTCAGGCTGACCACTCTAGTCACTAAGCGCATAGTTGTCATGGCATCGCCTAGGCGGCGATTTGGTGTCTTGGCGGAAATATCAGGGCATGGCAATGCTACGATTTATGGGAGTTACAAATGACGGTCACCATAGTCGTATAGGCATCGCCATAGCAGCGCCATGTATGCCATTGCATACCTGATATACTCGGTGATTGCTTTTTTGTATTGGTTGTTTTTTTTTTAACTTGTTAACAATATTGAATATTCTCTTTCTTATATTTTTATTGGCAGGTGAAATAGAAAAGACTAAAGAGAACAAAACCCTTGACGACCAATCGACTAGTTGTCTCAATTTCTCAAATAGATTCTCTGAACCCTCGAACCCTCAACGCCTCGAGCCTGCGAGTGACGCCCTTCTCCTTCTCTGGCATCAAGAGCAAGGTAAGGGCCTGCGACGTCTTTCTTCTTCTCCTTCTTCATCTTCTTCATCTTCACTCTACTTCTTGTTCTTCTTCTCCCCTTCTCTCCTACTTCTTCGTCTTCTGCTTCTTATTCTTCTTCTTCTCTGCTTCTCTTTCTCCTTCTGCTTCAGTTCTTCTCCTTCTCTGTCACTTCTTCTCTTCTTCTCTTCTTCTCTTCTTCTCTCCTTCTTCGTCTTCTACTTCTGATTCTTCTTTTCTGATTATCTTTCTCCTTCTTCTTCTTTAGGTCTTCTCCTTCTCTGTTTCTTCTTCTCTTCTTCTTTCCTTTGCTCCTCCTTCGTCTTCTGCTTCTGATTCTTCTTCTTCTCTACTTCTCTTTCTCCTTCTTCTGCTTCAGTTCTTCTCCTTCTCTGTTCCTTCTTCTCTTCTTCTCTCCTTCTCTCCTCCTTCTTCGTCTTCTGCTTCTGATTCTTCTTCTTCTCTGCTCCTCTTTCTCCTTCTCTTTCTCCTTCTCTGTTCCTTCTTCTCTTCTTATGTTTCATAACAGCATAAATAGAAATATAGAATTAGTTAATGTTATTGGTTAACTAATAATCTTATATACTCTGTTTTATAAAGTGTATTATTGGTTAACTAATAATCTTATATACTCTGTTTTATAAAGTGTATTATTGGTTAACTAATAATCTTATGTACTCTGTTTTATAAAGTGTTTATATCTTTACAACATGTATACTTAATGTTAATGTTGCTTAATGTTGGTTTTATAAGTTATAGGGTATATATTGTAGGCTTGTAGCATGCTAAATAACTTTAGAAAATAGGGAAAATAAAAAAGTAGCATACTAAATAACTTTAGAAAATAGGGGAAAAAAATGACATGTGGGCGATTTGACCGCCATGGCAACGCCATAAAGGGCGATTCATCGCCAAATCGATTAGCCACCACTCCACCACCTTGGATCGATTTGACGCCGTGACAACTATGACTAAGTGTGGTAATGGCACCACTACAACCCTGATTGTCTATGTTGATGACATTGTGGTAAGTGGTAACTGATGCTGACAGGGATGAGATAGCCAAGCTGAAGAACTACTTAGCCCAACAATTTGAAATCAAAGATCTAGGACCCTTAAAGTACTTCCTAGGGATTGAAGTGTCTAGATCCAATAAAGGCATACTTATATGCCAAAGGAAGTTTATCCTAGACCTATTGAAAGAGACGGGAATGTTAGGCTGCAAACCTACAGATTCTCCTATTAAGCAGAATCATAAGTTGGAGGAAGATGTTGGCCCTTCTCTTGTTGATGCAGGGAAATATCAAAGGCTAGTTGGGAAGCTTATCTATTTGTCTCTGACTCGTCCAGACATTACTTATGCAGTGGGGGTGGTGAGTCAGTTTATGCATGCTCCCAAGAGTGGGCACATGAATGTGGTTTATTGCATTCTCCGGTACTCGAAGTCCTCTCCAGGAAAAGGACTACTTTTTGCCAAGCATAACCACATGAAGATAGAAGGCTTCACTGATGCAGATTGGGCTGACTCAGCATTTGACAGGAGATCTACATCAGGCTATCTATTGTACATTTGTAGGGCAACCTAGTCACATGGCGGAGCAAAAAACAACCTGTGGTGGCTCGGTCTAGTGCAGAGGCATAATTTAGAGCTATGGCCCATGGAGTGTGAGCTCCTCTGGTTAAGAAAACTGGTCCAAGAGTTGGGAATTGATACTGAGGCACATATAAGGCTTTACTGTGACAACAAGGCTGCCATAAGTATGGCCCACAACCCTGTGCAACATGACAGAACAAAACACATAGAGGTGGACAGATACTTCATTAAAGAGAAGATTGACTTTGGTTACATATGTACACATTTTTTTAGGACTAAAGATCAGATGGTTGATATCTTCACAAAGGGTCTTCTTCATCATCAGTTTAGGTCTATGTTGTCCAAGCTGGGAATGTATGATATTTATTTTCCAGCTTGAGGGGGGAGTGTTAGAGATATTAGTTATGTTGCTCTAAGGGTAATTTAGTAAGTTGTCATGTTATGTTTTTACATTTTCCCTTTTTCCCTCCTTAAGGAGGTATGTGTAATTACTTGTAAATATGTTAGTGAAGTAATATATAGGTGTTAGTGAGATTTTACTCACAACACACTATTCCACCATACCATTGATTTCTCTCTTTCTCCCTCTTCTACTTCTCCATCTTCTTTTTCATCTCTCATCTCATTGTTCTTCCCTCATCCACATATTCTAACTCATAAATGAAATATAGGTATCCCTTTGTTAAATAGTTTATTAGAAAACCACAAATGGTACATGATAATCTTTCTCAATTCTATAGGGCCACTAAAATACTTAGCAGATTTGCAAGGGCCTTTCAAATTTTATTCATTATATATAAAATAAAATAATAGAATATGCGTTAACAAGTCAGAGAAAGAATAGTTCTCAGAAATTGCATCCAGATCAAGTTGAATCAGCCAATCCTCAGGTGATCTCATTATAGAGACAACATAATGGAACCCCTTCCTTCTTAGAAAAAACATCCTTTAACAAATAAGCCAATTTAGATAAAACCAAACAAGAAATACAGTGCCACTTACCTATATACAAAACTCAACAATGAGAGAAATCCCAATAAGGCTCTCAAAGACAAAAGCTTCCTCACATGAGATTGTCCAAATATAGGTAATCCGGTCCTTCTCAACCACACAAATGATGAGATCAAGATAATTGTACATCTTGTAAATATAATTTGAAACAAAGGAACTGATCGAACTGTAAACAAAAATAAGAAAAATAATCAATCAGTGGTATAGCAATATCTTGTTCAAATGAAGCATCAGAAAGGAAAAAGACAACTATTAAGATAATGGTATTACATATGTAATAATCAAAACCATACTTGATCAATATAAAATCTAGCCTAGCTTCCTGAGAAAGGGACAAGAATTTCTGTCTACATAAACCAGGTATCATTCTTGACCTATAAAACTCATGTACATAATTTCCAACTCAACAAAATTTCTTTACCAAAAGAGAAAGAAAAGGAAATCTGATACATCGCAAAATGCAAACCCAACCTAAACCAATGATACTAATTTGGGTCAAGGACGATGGTTAGGTATTGGTCAGAGTATCAGCAAGTAGTTATGATGTAGATCAAAGCTTGAAGATGAAAAGAAAAACAAGAGCCAGAAAACACTGTTCACACGAACAGTAACACGTCAGAAGACACTGTTTACGTGAACAGTAACACGGGACTGTTCATGTAAACAGTACTTTGTTTCAAAATCTTCTATTTTTAGTTTCCTTTTTAGTTAACTTTAGTTAGTTTCTATTTTCTTAGTGAGCTAGTTAGTTTCCTATTTTATTAGTCAGAGAAGTTTCTATTTTGTAACTTAGCTTAGTTTCTTTTTTATCATTAGTGGTGAGTTTCTAATTTACTCTTATTTGGTTAGCAAGCTAGAAGTGAATTTAGAAGGTTTTATTTACAGCATTAGTTTCCTTTTTTATTATGTCTTTGTGTCCAAGCAATTTAAGGCTATTTAAAGCCCATCAATTATTATGAGAAGATAGATTTAACTATTTAAGTTAAACAAAAAAAAATGGCTTATGCTGTTGTGTTGTGGGATGCAGCTAGGTGAGATACCTAAACCTAAGAATGAGATGCACATTCACTAATTTACTCTTACCCTTCTCAACCCTCCATCGAATTCTCTTTCTTTTCTTATTTTTCTTTTACTTGTTTGTTGTGAGAGAGTGTTTGAGAGATAGAACCAAGCCTATTAAAGGACATCTTCTCTATTCAGCCAGAATTTCAAATCATGTCTGGGATTAGGATCACTTGTAATTCTAGTTCTACATTAAGTTACATAAGATGTCATGGATACACATGTAAACAACTGTATAAATTCAAATCTCAATTGTCCAAAGCACTCCTAACCAGCCAAAGGAGGTTTCCTAATCTTCTCTGCAACTTTGCACTCAATAAACAAACAAGAATAGACTCTTCCCACTCTAGACATAAGAATGTCAACCTTGTGAAACAACTCTAATTATTATTATGTTTTTGGGGGGTGAATAAGCATTTATTTTTCTTATGGGCTGTTCCCCAACTCAAAGTCTGAATCTGAAGTAATAGCAGAATTCCAAAACATTGAAAAAGGAAGAGTGAACACAAAGGAGGAAGCATATTGGTTCTATCACATCATTCCAGCTATCTAGTAATGGAGGGAGACCTATGATGGGAGTAGAGTAGGTTTAGGAATATCCAATCGCATTGACTTGCAGGCCCAGATTAACCAATACCTTAGCTGATGAGCAAGCAAAATTTTGCACACTCTGCATCTTTTTCTCCCCTCTTTATATCCTTTTGTAGCTCTTCCTTTCTTTGTCTCTTCAAAAAACCATTATCAGCTATGTATGTTGGGGAGTTTATGGATTTTTTCATGATGTAGCTGCTATTTGTGCTATCTTTCATATTAGATAGGTTGTACTATTCCTATTCCATTCACTTAATAAATTGTTATTTTTCAAAATGAGAAAATAAAAAGAAATCATGCAAGGGATCCAAGATGAGATCATCCAAAAAATATCTAGATAAGAAACAGCCATTTAGCTCAAGAATCCACACCCTGTGATAATGCATCTTTAGGCAAGAAATAAGACGAACTAACTCATTTGATTCAACCTCGTAAACCTCTAGGGAAAAATAGTTCAAAGAATGACCGAAGAGGTACCAACATGAAAGGACAGGAGAATACTCAGAGGTAGACATGTAAAAGGTTTTGGAGGAAAAAAAAATAAAACACTCACTGCGAGCCTTATCCCCCTAACACAAGCATTCCCCGGAATTTTTTTTTGTGGGGGGGGTGGGGGAGGGGCAGGGATGTGGAATAAATAATCAGATCCTATTACCTTCCCAGTCTCATAACTAATAAAGAACGTAAATTGGATATATAAGGACACTGAGATGTTAGAGTTTGGTCCATCTGAGTCTAACTCATTTTGACTTGCAATTAGAGATTGCCACAAACTAAAGGGAATTACCAAAACCATTCCTCTGAAGTGCATAGTTTGTTGACCCAACCGTTCTGAAGCCTAACCCCTTCCCTCATTTTTTTTTTCAAACAATTGCCCAATGAAGTGGTATCTTTTCCTCACTCCATGTTCCAATGAGAAATATATCTGAATTTGTTCTATACAGTTTGTCATCTTTATAAAGTACTTATACTGGGAGATAGTAGTTGAACAGAGACTGAATCACAAACGAGTCATAAGTGCCAACCAACACTAATTCTTCATAGAGCTCCAAGACACCTATTATTTATATAAAGGGTAATTTATAGCGCCACCCCCTAGAGAATGCCACAATTATAAGAACACCCCCTCTATTTCACCAAATTAGACTCAGACCCCCCTCCTGTCAGTTACTGTTAAATAAAGAGTTAAAATGACCGTTATACCCTTGTCATTAACTCACGTTACCCTAAGCCTTAGTCACAGAGAAATTGCGGCCAACATCGATCCGCTACTTGAGTCATTTGAAGCAGCAACGGCTCTAGAAGAACTCATTAATGTCATAATAATTTCTCCAATTGGAGTGAGGGGCGGTGCCATTCCGACTATTGTCGACCTCGGAATGAATAACATTGTAGATAGGGGTGGCAGCACGGTTTAAGAAAGCGTCTTCGCCTGAAATAGAAGGGATAACAGGTCTACCCGTGTTCTCGTCGATGAAGTCTTCGAGGATGCGATTGAGATCCAAGGCCATGTGATGGAAGATGTAGGAGATGCATTCTGGGACAAATCGGAGATTCGCAACTTCGCCTCAGATGAGGAGGTACAAGGATATATGGAGGAGCTCATGGCGGCGATTAGAAGCGGAGGGCTCGCGGTGATCGGAGATCCAAACGTTTGACTTGTGGCCAAGGTAAGAACACCAGGAGGTATAGTTCTTGAGAAGCTTGCGATGAAAGCTGCGGAGAACATTGGGTTCGAGGGAGTCAATGTTGTCCAGGAGGGTGTCCGAGGTGCATCTAGGCGTTGGCCAGGTGAAGGACCAGGTGCTCTCTCTGGTTTCGAACATTGTCGCGTTGGAAGCCCAAGAAAGCACCAAGCTAGTCTAGTAGATCCATGCCATCGTGCCATACGACAAAGCGGGGTTTGCGGAGATCTCCCACCGTGTGGAGTGTAGCGGCGGCGACGCAGACTTTTGGGTAGCAGAGGGAATGGTGGTCAAGGAGGAGGTTATGCATGAGGATGATGTTATAGGGTTCTTCCTCTGGTGGGGCTGTTCAGGTGGAGGGTGATGTGGCGCTCCTCCGATGGAGGCAGTGCATGAGAGAGGTGGTCGCGCCTCAAGCTTATGGCGTCGGATTCGCCGATATAGACTCTGAAAATGGAACATGAGCTTCGGCCGGAGGAATTGTTCAATAATCTCGGTGATTCTAAGGTCTGTCACTTCATGCAAGCTAATCGATCCTTGTTTATATCACAGACATTGATCCTGCTGATATGACTATGTTTGCCCTGTTCGTAATCTGGGTTCGGCTCCCTCAATTTTTTACCCATACTCATCAAATTTTGTTTCTTTTTCTCCTTGCCAATTTGAAATTGAAATTCAACGAACTGAAACTGGTCAGAGGGGTCGCTATTGTCATCCATCACCAATGCCACTACCGCTGTAATCTCGATAATCTGAACGATCGTCGGTGGTCCAAATCGGTAGATTTGGGAGAAAGAAATAGTAACTTTTTAAGGGTATTTTGGTATTTAAAATAAAATATAGTAGCTGACATCAGCATATAAGGTACATTCCCTAATAGTGACTAACGGTAGGGGGTCTAAGTCTAATATGGTGAAACAGAGGGAGTGTTCTTATAATTGTGGCATTCTTTAAGGGGTGGCTCTGTAAATTACCCTTATATAAATTATCTTGCACCAGAATCAAAATTCAGAAAAAAGTGAGCCCCCCATGTATTTATAAGATGGACATTGAATCCTTTTTCCAATTTTCTCAGTATATGGTTTCTTAGAGGAAGTATAACTAAATTTTTTGTATAATGGACCATCTAAATAAATATCAATTTACTTACATATGTAAATGATCAGCACTCAGCACTTGGCATGCTGTCAATGCAAGCTCTTTAAGGAAAGAATTAGTCATAGTGAATAGTAAGTTAGTTGCTAATCCCAAACCCATCTTTCCACTCAATTAGAAGGAAAACTTATATTGCATATAAGAAGTGTTTTCATGACCATTACTTACTGATCGGTTATGAAACAGGCATTAGCTAACGACTGCTATAACCCATGGTTTCCATAATGAATTTCCAGAAACTCTTCATATCATAAGTAATCATTTGATTCACAGTCCACAGGTTACCAGAGAATAAAGAGATACAAGAGGAAAATTGTTAACCTGGGAAAATATCTGACAAAATTTCCATGATAAAGTAGATGACAGATGATATGGCCATGCACATTAAACCGGAGTACTTAGATCCACTCCATATCCACAAAACAACCTGAATGAATGATGAGATCTCTGCTTCAGCTATCTTTGTCACTTGTTCCTGCAAACAGAGAACGTACAAACCACATGAGATCCCAAATTTTGTCTTACACCTAAATTTAACATAAAACTGGCAATCACAAGGCAACAAAGCATGCCAACCGCATCCCACATTGAATACAATATCTTGATTTTGCCACAAACAAATACCAAAATCAAACAAGAACCAACAGAAACCCCTATTCATTGCAGAAATTTCTACCTGCGGGTCGAGAGGACCAAAAGTAAAATATAAAAAATTTCAAATTCCCAAACTGGGAAAGGAAGCTTAAATTGTTGCAGACAAGCTCCCAATCCGAAGTCTCCGGGTAGACGAAATCAAAAACTGTTTGTATTCAACACAATTACATACAAATCCAAATCTTTATGATCACAATTTAAGTTTAAAAGACAAAAATAATGAATAGGAGAAAACTAGTCGAACAAAACAACCAATTCTTGGAGGAAGAAAGGAAAAGAAACAGAAACCGAAGTAGAAAAAGGAAACGACTAGTGAAGAGAAATTGATTTACCCTGGGCGTTTTCCTAACATAAGACACAGAGAAGATATTGATCTTAGGCTTCTGCGCAGGGCCCAGCAGAGGAGTTATTTCCGGAGATCCTTCAGCCACACCGTCGTTTGCTACAAGTTCGACCACATGATCTCCTCCTTCGTTCATTTCCACCGATGCCATACAACCACGAAATCCTGGTTCCCTCTCCCTCCCTCTCTCTCTCTCAACTATGATGACAGTGACGACGAGCCAATGACTATTAATCTATTACCGACAACAAAGAAGGTACAAACTACACAGGGAGAAGCTTAGGAGCGAAGTGCTCTCCTTCTTCCTTCCCGGAAGTAGACATCTAAACGGTCAACATTACATTACAATGGACCTTAAACCATACCCCCAAAACAAAGAAAGAAAACCATTACAGGGACAGTAGACCCCAAGTGTTAAAGGACCAATCAGATTCTTTTATTTTAAAATAAAGCTTCTAGTACAGAAAATTTATTTTATATTTATGTTTAAAAAAGAAATTTTAAATATAAAAAGTCCGTCTTAAGAAAATATATATTATATTATTGGATAGAAGAACCCTGCCGGTTTGAAGCAAGCAACACTAGTGAGGAGATACACAAGAGCATCTTCAACATGCAACGGGGAGGACATAGCGATCTTTTTGCATTGCCTATGCAAGGCTGACGGGGATTTTTTTCTCTATATATTTGTAGGGACTAAAGAACACTAACTGGTGCCCCCACCCCTCTTAATGCCCATTTGCACCCCCTCATTGCCTTGTGTTTTTCCCCAATTTTTTTTTTCTTTTTGGTCCACTTATCTTATAGATAACTAGCTACTAGAGAATGAGAAAGAGAATGTGATATTTTGGGAGAGGGCGAAAAGAACCCTATCTGCTTGAGCGGCAATTGCACCAGTGCACAGCCAAAATGAGGGCAAATAAAAGGCATCTAAGTAGAGGGCAATGTGGTCTTTTCACACAGTCTACATCTGGGCATAGAAACAAACAAGTGGGTAGGGTTACATGGAATTTTATAACAGCTATTACTGAGTGTGGGGAGGGGGGCGAAGAGGGTTGCCTTGAGAGACTAAGGTAAGACTAGGAGACTCAAATCCATGATTCTTCTTTATTATTTATGATACTAAATACCCTTCTTCATTTCAATTAAAGAAGAATTTTTTTTTTCTTTGAATAGGTAGGGAGGGAAGTAGGTAACAGCTAGGAGGTTTGAACTCAAGACCTCCTAGCGAGCATGGGTTTTTTGCACACCACAACTCACCAACTGCATTAGACAATTGTTGTTAATTAAAGAAGAATTAGATTGTATACATGAAGAGATCTGCCTTCACCGTGAGTAGAAGAAATAGGGCCCATTGATTTTACAATTTTTTTACCTATAAATTTTTATTTAGATTTATTAAACAGAGGCAAGGTAAAAAGTTCAGAGTACCAAATATGCTACATATGGGTATTGTTTCTTGCAATTTACCAAAAAAAAAAAAAAATTGTTTATGCACAATTTTGTTGATATGTGGACCACGTCAAGGCATGTATTACATTTTTGACAAAACATTTTTTTTTTCTGTGATATGTTTTGACAAATCAATCTTTTCTATTTGTCATGAAAGGCTTTGAAAGTTTCAAAGTCAATTTAATTATACAGAGAGGCTTCTCTCCAACGTTTTCGACCCATGTGGAACACAATGATTTATTTAAAAATGAGATAATGTTTCTCCTAAAAAATAATAGGATAACAAAGTGTTTCTTACGAGAGAGTGTGACTCTTATACGTACATCCCCAAAAGATCAACAGAGACATCATTTACCTCTTCTTACAGGGCAAATTCCCTTTAAAGACAAGGCTAGAGGGGCGGATCAGCCATCCATGGCTTTAGGTATCTGGATCAGATTCAATATCAATACCTGACAGATACATATCGACCATAGTTGTACACATATCTGACCAGTCCTATATTGATTGTATCGATTCAATATCAATACCTGACAGATACCATATCGACCATAGTAGTACCCATATCTGACCAGTACCATATCGATTGTATCGAATCAGGGGAGGGCAAAATGATCGGAGAAAACACACATTGTTACTTTCAGGGGCAATACGATCCAGTACGACCCATACAGTTGGTCCGTATTGATACCAGTATCTGTATCGGCAGCAACCAATACTAGTGCCAATACCGTGCATTAAAACCCTGCAGCCATCAGCAATAACAATCAGATCCCGACATAGATCGCTTAGACTCATTGGGTTGGCCAATTATACCAATAGTCCAACCAAATCATGGATCGGCCAAATTGAATATGAGAAAGAAAACCATAGAAATCGGAGTTCTGTTGAGAACCAAAACTTCCCTTTCGATCATCACCATTAACCAAATTGTCAAAGAAATTGCTCATTACAGCTGTCATCAGTCATTACATATAGAGGTTGCTCATTACAGCTACTCATTTCCACTACCTTTGGTTATATTCTACAGTAATAGTACCACCCCTGCAACTACAACAATTGTTTTCAATTTGGGTTAACATGGGAAGGTACCATACACAGCTCTAAGTAGCATCCAGATGAGTTTGATGAGTTTGGTCCGCCACTGCCACACTCATCCCAACCCTGACCAGCCAGCACAGCCAGGCACCAATCATTGGGGAACCAACAATTTGGGGATATGATTCCAGAATGAAGCAAAGCACTGTCTTCAAAACTCACTTGAGCCTGCTTGAAAATGTTGATATGCAAAAATCGCCTTCCAACTCGGCATCCTCTACACCAATGTTTTCTCTATTCTCTCATTTTCATGGACTAGAATTAGGTTATTTTCTTGTGTCTGGCAGCTTTAGCAACATCTCTATCTCCTCGAGAGAGTGCCCTTTTGTCTCAACTATGAAATAACTAGCAAATATCGCTGAAAGCAACGAAACCCCACCAAAGCTTGCATAAACCGGAGAAACTCCAAATCTATCCACCAGCTTGAGAAAATAAAGACCCACCAAGAAGTTGCAAACCTGAAATTGTTGCAAAATGAAAAGGCAAAGCTCAGGTTGGTCTAATAGTCGAGCTCATTTTTGAATATAAATGTGGTCAAGGAAAAATAAAAAAATGTCTATCATTGTTCCTAGAGTAAAAGTAAAATGGTATGGTAGTGCAACTAAAAACCCTTTGATTAGAAATTCTTCAACACAATATTAGGAGCTCTGGTGTTCAGTGGAAATGTATTTGCACAAAAGGGTAGAGCCAGTACTCCCAAGGTTCTACCCTTTGACCTGGACTGGGATGTGCTGTACTTGAGATTCAGGTAATTAAAAGTTCAATCTATCAGTGTATTATATATTCAGGTCTAACAACTGTCACTCTGTACAATTGTAAAAGCTTGACCGGCCAGCATGAAGATGCAAGTTTGAGCCCGAGGGGTTCATGCAAAAAATGTTGATAAGTCAGGACCAAACCCTACGAATCTACCCCACCTAGGAACCTGTGAAAGTGGGACTTGCACCAGTTTACGGCCCATCTTTTATTCCATATTCAGGTCTAAAACCTGAGAATGGAAATGGAGACAACAACGCCTTGGTGTTTCACACAGGTCTACTCCATCAAACCCATTTCTATTGTCATCTATTGAACGATTAAATCAATACATACCCAATGAACACATAAACTGAAGCCCATGATTTTCCCACGTGTTCTGGTGCTGCTAAGCTCAGGAATAATAAGACCAGTAACTGGTCCTGCACCTACCGCAAAGGTGAATATGTACCTACAGGAAGACCATATGAATGTAAAAGGGCGAGTAAATAAGGGCAAATTTCTAAAATTTCCAAAGTTCCAATTAATATATGAAATTTAAAGGAAGTAGATGGCCTCTTTAACAATTAAATGAATTATTTCCATCAAAAGAGAACATATGAATGCATTAGGTTTGTATCTTGATAGAGTACTTGACATTAATAAATACGCTCATGGCTCAATGAGAATATGTATTTTGCAATGCTATTAGAATTACTCACAAAAATATGCATTCTACATTTACACTTTACATGGATGCAGATCCAGCTTCAAAACTAAACTAATTGGGTGATGGCCAGAAATACTGTAAATCTCTTATTTTGGGTATTAGCCATGTCTACGATCAAAACAGAGGAGCATAATCATTTCACGAGGACATGACAGAGAATCCATACACAAGGGTTCCTAGTATTGACAAGTTGTGAGCAAGTTGTTCATCCAATGGAGAACTGATGGCATAAACTATGAGAAACATCGAAGCTGCCTGAAAACAAATAGGGATAAAGTCAGGAGTGTCATAATCAATACTGTGCTAAAGCTTCCACAAAGAAGAGATTATAATACGTACTGTCAAGAACCTGCATAAAAATAGTATCCAGTTAGCAATATGTTGATACATATAACTGTGTAAAATTGTCGATGCTTTTTGAGTTTGTATGATGTTGAAACTGGAAGCCAAACGATGTAAATGCCAACAATAATGGATTGAAAGAATTCCCCATCACTAATCCAATTGATTACAATAACAATTAGTTCTTACTCACACACCATTCCCAAGTAGCTTCCTATCAGAAGCTTTTTCCTCCCTTGCTTGTCCATTAAGTATAAAGCAAGCAGTGCCCCTAGAGATGACCAACATACACGATGAGTAGATGTTTTCAAGCCAAAATCACATGAATTGATATAAAATATGAATAAATACCTCCAAAGTTGGTGAATCCAACTAATAAGCTGGCTAAACCACTGCTTGTAATGCCAACATCATGAAAAGTCAAGGACGAGAAATAGAGAACTCCATTTATGCCTGCAAACTGTTGAAGTACAAAAAGTGCGCCTCCAATGAAAGCAACTGTGATCATGCAATACTTCAGTGTCTAAAACCGTGCCCACATGGATGAAACATAGTCTAGAAATCAGAAAGAGCAATGAACATTTAAGTAAAGAAGAAGAAATGCACTAAAAGATGCATATTATGGGGCTTTATACCATAGTTGTATTTTCATGAGCATCATGGGGGCTTATACCATAGCTGCAAGGTGTCTCCTATGCGGCGCCTACAGGCCCATGTGCTATATCACCCTTGACGTTTAGCCCATTTTCTGTCAAAGTGGGACTGAGTTTGTGGTTTATCTGAATTAGCCTTTGACATGCTGAGCCCATTTGCATTATACCAAGTAATAATTTGAATTTTTATTGCTAATGGACTTTGTGGGCCTGTCATTGCTGTTAAACCCATTTGTAGAAACTCCATATTAACAGATGTGCACGGCTAGGGGACCAAGATGACGCCAAGGTGCTTTGCCTTGACACTTGACCACCGTACCTTGGTGTGCCTTGGTTCGCCTTGTCACCGTTCCAACGTACAACTATGGTTTATACATGTGGCAACAGGGAGGGCAGGGTCGGGTAATGTCCTTACCCTTACCCTCTCATAGGTGTGGGGATTCTTATGGGGAAAATGGTGAAAAGTCCCTGTCTGCGGTGCTCTAGTAACTTCTTGTTTGTCTCTTTACCCAGTTGGGCTGATTGGATGGAATAAGTTAAGGATATATGGGCTGGGCACCTGGGCCTTGAGTTGGTTCACATAAATATATGTGTGAATCTGGGCGTGTAGGTGCTTGGGTGCATATGGTGTGTATATATGTGCATGAATTACTTAATTGTCCCTATCTAGACATATACTCCTTACCTGCTTAAATGGTCAGGTAAAAGAGTCCCAACCTTCCCCTCCCGAAACCACAGATATCATTAAAATGACCCTTAACCTAGGTCACAAAGGGATGATGCTGGCCATATATTCACTATAAGTCATTCATACATAATTGGTCTCGTCACTGAACATTACCTCTCCTGTGAGGCTCCTCAAGGAGTTCCAACCAGCTGCTCTCCAAATCACTACCATCGTTTCTAATAACTGACTGAAATTCTTCAATTGATTTGTCAACTTCAGACTTTCCCCAGAGATTGCGGATAACTGTTTTGGCATCATCCAATCTTCCTACCTGCAAAACCAGCAACGAAGTAGCTTCGAACACACACTTTTTGGACTTTGATTTAAAAAAAAAAAAAAAAGGAGATTATTTTATCATATTCCATACAAATATGTAAATTTATGTATGTACATAAGTACATCGACGAATTGAGACATAAAGCGATATCCTACTTTACATAGCCAGCGGGGACTGTCGACAGCAAACTGCATACCAAATGTAAGGATAAAAGCAGGCAAACTTGCAATGTATAACATCGTTCTCCACCTGCAACAAAGATTTAATAAGACTTCTCCAAAAGAAGGACAGTGATAATTCATAAGCCCCAGGGGAGAAGTAAAGTTGTCAGAACAATCCAATGAACATCAAGAATTGGTGGAGTTTTCAGCAGCAGCTAAAGACATAGTTCTGAATCTCAGGAATTTCGCCTAAAATTTCGCAAGTTTCGATTGTTTCAACCCTAATATCGGAAATTTTGACCCTCAAAATTTTTATCAATAGCCCAGAAACAATACCTGGTTTCGGCCAGGTTTCGGAAATTTCAACCTAAATTTTGGTTTCAACCTGATTGAAACCCAAGCTTTAGAACCATGGCTAAAGGAACACTTGCTTCTTTGGCCACGGTTCCTCTTTTATTTTATTTTATTTTTTATTTTTTGGGGGGTGGGGGAGGGGATAATTTTTGCTCTAGTACATTTAGAAGAAAGGAATGCATAGTACTTTCATTCATTGAATTAATAAACTCTCTGCAGTAATTGATTAAAGGAAATACCAGTACTTATGGGTCTTAAGCATAGATCTTCCAGCCCCCTTTTTTTCAGTATTCTGATTAATGGTCTAACTCAATCTTTAATGAATTTACTCAAGGAAAAAGAAGGAGAAAAAGGAAAAAACCATGGCTTCAAACCTGTGTAACCCTTAAGATACTAGAAAAAGACGAGCCTCACCAATGTGGATCACTTTCAGAAGGAATTCCTAAGAACAGGGATGCAATTATCCCTATGCAGGTGCCAATTTGACACAAGGTTCCCAATGAACCCCTATACCTCGTTGGTGAGACCTACAACAAAATTGATAAGGGAACTGATGAATAAAGAGATTAATAAATGGTTGAAACTAAAATCCATCTCCTATTATCCCTTAAGATGCAGAGCAACATACAGAACCAAGAATATCAACACATTAAAATTGGATTATTCCACCACGAACATATCTTAATCTATATTCTTCTCAGCAACTAGGATACAGTACTTCTCCCAGATTGCATGATATGTATAACTCATACATTGTCTAATAAGTTAGTTACTAGAAGTTAGAGAGTCTGTGCAACTTTCCAATCCTAAAGCCCATACTTTTGTTGCAGCTTAGACATAGTAATTGGTTCTCCACCAGTAAGAAAAGAATAGTTTCTTTGTAGAATTTTTACCAAACATTCAGCAATTACTCAAATAAGAATAAATTCTCTCTTTAATTTGCTTTACTAAATCATAATCATCAAAACAAATTGAAATTTACAATCATCACCCCACTATATATGGCATTAAATGCATGCATGAATATTTTGCTCTTCATTTCAAACTGTCAAATTAACATATGATAAGAATGGAATTTTAACTTTATCTTTAAGAAGGACCAGTACCTCTGAAATATAAATTGGAACAAGGGCAGTGTTCACACCAATACCAAGGCCAACAAGAAATCTTCCCCAAAGCATTTCATCCAAAGAGTGTGCTTGTGCACTAAAACACATTAAAAATAGCAGTCAATAATCATAAACACATTTTAGTGACAAAAACAGATAATAATTCAAGAAGGCAAGACAAGACCAAAAATATTCCGGGTGAGGACATAACCACAAAGGGAGGTTAAACCACCAAGAGGGTCAATTCAAACTCCAGGAATTATTGAAGCTCACTAATATGCAAAAGCACATATAATATTCCACCATACTCGTGGAAGTTCCAATTCTAGATGGTTAAGTATCAGCCTATTTAGTATTTAGGCACTCATCTAGATTATTACAACAACAACAACAACAACCATCAACGCCTTATCCCAACTTAATGTGGTCGGCTACATGGAGGTTCCAAGCAAGGACGAACACAAGGATCCATGCAAAAAGATTGACTGGTTATGGCTGATTATAATGAAGTAACGGTTGTCTACTTGACACATCTCTAAAGATCAGAAACAGGCATATTACAACAAACTATAATAAAGTATCGGCTGTCTACCTGACATACCAATATAGATCGACCAAGCCAAAGCGTCCTACATACATTACGTCCACCACTAAGACAATCCATCACCCAACCTACTTCTATGGAAGGAGGAATGAACACTAAAGGAGGAATGAACGCTCATCTAGATTACTCCTCAAATTATAGATGCAATAGTGGGTTACATAGAATTCATCTGGGGATTCTTAAGAGGATGTATGTCAATACTCAAGGAAACTGGTACAGAACACCAAAAATCATAAGTATTGACAGTTGCATTGTCTTGCAGTGCACTTGGAAAAAGAAGAAAAGAACTTCTAAAATCCATTACAAATAAGCCTACATGGTGGATTCCAATGCAAAGGGGTGATCACATTTTGAGTTGCAAACTGTGAAGACATTAATCAATTTATTGAGTACACAATCAAGGGCATCAAATCTAGATGTCAGAATCCTTTTGCTTGGGCTATCTTGCTGTTTGTAGGGAGGAAGAACTAAGCACGGACAAAAAAAGTGTGTACCTAGTGCTCGAGGCTCCCGCCACTGTGGGGTCTAGGAAGGGTTATTAATGAAAGGCTGGTTACAGGTGTACCCAACACTAAATATGTTACCAAACTCCAACACAAATAAAGTAGACAATCTACTAATCAACTTGGCCAAGAAACAAAGCCAAACAAGCTACTAGCTAGGACAGTAGAGGCCGAAACAAACTAGCAATGGTTTACAAAGTATATCCCAGCAACCCAACACTTACAAAGCTTCAAATCAAGTAATGATATGTGAATTCACAGCCCAAGCAATAGGGTGAAAGCAAAGTAGGATAACAATACTTTAATTCTGGAAAATTTGGTCAAAGTAGAGAAAAGTTATAACTCACAAACCAAGCATCGGATGAGCCTGCAAAGTGGCAAGTATAGATTATTATAACCCCAACAAAACCTGGAAATATCAGTCTGAGTTTATGGTTGGTTGTGGAGTTATGAAGATTCTTGATCTGGTTACCAAAAAGAAACTTCTGGGAACAAGAGATGGAATCCTCAGAAAGCCCTCAGTTAAGGATCGAGTAAACCTTGTATGAAACCAATTGAATCCTCAAAATATGGTGGGAGTGGCCATGTGGACAGGGAGATAAGTGCACTCAAAGTCTACCAAAAACTCCTTCCAAAAAGCTATCGTGGGTCTTGAAGAAACTCAAAACAGAAGCAGCAATTACAATTGATATCTCCTCTGAAATAAACCTTCAGTGGAGCATAAATAGGCCTCACAACACTCGGAAACAATATAACAAATAAAGAGGAGAAGATGGAAGACAAGGGAGATTGACGAAGGGATAGAAGGGTTTGGCTATTTCAGCCAATAGGTCTCTCACCCTCAGCCCTCTCAATCAATTTCTTAGACTCACTCAGACAGTTGTTTGGCAAGCAAACTTCATAAATTTCATCAATCAATTGTGTCCCAAAAAGGTACAATCGGTCCCCTTTAAATAGGTTGGGGTTTGCTTTGCAAAATGGAATGTATGAAAAAAGAAACAAACAACAAAAGGGAAAAAGAAACTTCTTCGCCACTAAGACTTTTCTAATCTGACTTTACTTGCTTGACAAGGACTAAAAAAAGAAAAGGAAACAATTTATTCTTTTAGAAAGCTATTAGACGATTCCCCTCTTTCTTGTTGATTAAGTCTTATAACAACATAATAATCTCACTCAAAAACATAATCGTCCGAGAAGTTATTGAGGCTTCTAGAAGCTAGCCCAGCCTAGAATCACTAGGCTTGATTGGACTGTTGGCTTAGGTTGGTTCTTCTAGTTCTTCGGATATACTTTAGTCTAGTCATATGATCTATATCAGTCACAATGTACATAGCCTCCCCCCTCCTTCACGGAGAATTTGTTTCCCAACTTGAACCCACCACCACTAGGTCGCAATGGAGCAAACTCAACATGGACATGACCTATTAATTCCATGTTTGAGTTGAGTATCTTCCAGGTCAATTGTGGGTAAACAGCAAATGGACACTAAGAAAATAGGTAACTTTTGTGTTGAGCCATAGTTCTAAAATAAGGATCCAATTGGCAGGTCAAACAGGGATAAAATGGAACTGTACACCTAAATGAATTATATTTTCTGGTTAAATTCCAAGTTCTTTAGAATATCAAGACAGCTTGGCCTCCGGTCTGGTTTTATAAAATGTGCTTGATGTAGATCACATGACTGGATTGAAATACAATCGAAGGAAGAACCAGTCCAGCCAGCAGTCCAATCGAGCCTAGTGGTTCTAGGCTCAACCATCTTCTAGAAGCCCCAATATTCTCTACCTCTTCTGATTTTGAGTGGAGTTTGTCTTATTATAAAACTTAAATCAACAAGCACGAGGGGATCGACCAACAGCTTCTAGAAATGATTTATTTCCTTTTCTTTGTTTATTCTTCTTGTCAAGCAAGTAATTTAGTTCAGGAAAGTTTCTCTTGTTCTTAGCTTCCTTTTATTTGTGTCTTCTTGTCCAAGGAACTAAAAGTTTCCTTTTCATTATTTTCCTATTTTATAAAGGCTTCTCAACCTATTTAAAGTGATTACTTGTACATATTTTGACACAATTGATTAATGAAGTTCATGAAATTTTTCTTGTCAAAATTCTATCTAAGAGAGAATAAGAGATCAGCTGGGATAGCTGAGAGTGAGAGACCCATCAGCTGAGATAGCCACCCCTCTACCTATCCCCCATCGATTCTCCCTTTCTCCCTCTTCTATCTCTTCTGTTTTCTTTGTGCATTTGAGTGATATTTTGGTACTGTTCTAAGGAAATTATCAATGCTGCATCACACCTGCATCACACCATACTGCTGCTAGATTTCTGAGATTATGCATATGACAGCCTTAGAAGGACGATTTCCAGGCAGACTTCAAGTACCCCCATGTCTCTGATCCTTGACCTGTTTTCGGCCATTGAAGACTTCAGTGGATGCACACAAAACACCTTCGATCCATAGTTCAAGGCCATTTGAAGCTTCCAACCCTTGTTTCCAAAAAAGTTTCCTTTTTTGTGACCAATTCAATAAACTTCACAACTCTCAACAACCATCAACTTAAGCTGAATTTTATGGGATTCACTTGGCTCATTTTGATATATGTTCAATCCAATTCACAGCCTCAATGAGGCCTTGTTTGTGAGTCATCAGTTTTATCTTATTTGGCCTAATTATCTTTAAGAATCATGTATTTTTTTCCCTGCCTGAGTTCATTTCATCGTTAGGTCTGATCCTAAGTTTCAATGGTTATTTTGGAGTTTTATTATTGTTGTTTACTATGGATATAAGTGAGAAAACCTTACTGGTTTGTGTCAGCCCATATTGTCCTAGCCGACAGCCTTATTGGCTTGTTTCTTGAACTAGCTGATTAGGTTATTATTTGTGTTGGAGTTTGGTTTAGCCTTACATTAGTGCTTGAACCCATCAAACCAGAAATTGGCCCACCTAACTCATTTTTTATCTTTTTATTAGAACTTTTCCTCTTTGTGTATCATTATCCTTTTGGTCCATGCTAATCAAACAGAAACATTAGATGTTCCATACCATCTTGTATTCAGATTGGGAGGTTTCTTGTGAATCTGAATCACTTATTCGTACACGTGAATGCTTCACATACAGTTTCGTGATGACACAAGTCCTTTTGCTTCCATAAATGCCCCTCCATGCTGCAATTAAGAGTTCTTAGAGAGGTATTTATGGAAGCAAAAGGACATGTATCATTGCATACCCATACATAAAGCATTCACATACTTTAGGCGATCCAAACTCGCTTCTTTTTGAGTCATTTCTTTTGTTGACCCATTTAATAAAGAGACAGGAGCTTCGCATGACACATTTAATTCTTGATTTTCGAACCCAAAAAATGAATAAATAAATTGAGGAACTACTGATATTGGTACTCATTAAAAAAACATTTTAGGCGCATACATAATTTGAACTCTGAACAGAGATTATGAAAAGGTAGCAATCAAACTAGTCAAATTACTTCTGAACCTGGAGAATTTCAAACCCTTGTATCCAGTAAATTTAGAAATGTCAAACAAAGGAAAAGAATTAAACAATCGTATACTAAGCAATGTAGAAGATAAGCATCATCTCAATGCCGATTGCAAAACAGATGATGTAAATGAGAAATCTGGATTACCTTAAAATTGGCCCAAGAATTAATGTAAACGTATCAACCTGAATTGTACGCCGACATCCAAGGTTATCAACAAGTGAGCCAGAGCTTACGCTTCCAATAAATGCACCAGCTATGAATATGCTGACCACAAATCCCTCAAGTAGTGAATTTCCTTCAAAACCAAGCTCCCTTGCAATAGATACTATCGGACCATTCATTACCCTGTGAAGCTGACGGTACCAAACTCAATTTTTTCACTCATGCACTTAAGGTAGAACACTCAGAAAAAAAAAAGCAGTCTAACTTCTCAAATAAGCACCACCAAGGTTTAGTGACATTCAACAAATGCAACCAAGAAGAACATAATTTATATTTTCCACTAATATCCACTATACAGTTTTAAAATGAAAATAAGTACTTTCTTTGATCATCGCTCGTAATTGTTCAAAACCAAAAGATTTAAACAATTAATATAAGTTGATCTCCACGAATTGAATAGAAATGTCATGGTATTCCAACAGAGCATATCTATTATGATTATCGGATAACAACTATAAGACAATAAGGAGTCTGCTTCAACTGTCAACTTACAATAACATAAACACAGACTCTGGCAATGTCATACACAATCACGGACGCATAGTAGAAGTTTACCCTATGTGATATCCAAAGATAACGTTCGCCATGGAAGCCAATAGCACATGAGGAAAAGCAGGTAACCAACCATAGCCAGGCCCTCCATCTCCCTTCTCAGACAGTAACGCAATTTCGCTCTCTGCAGAATCAAGTAACCCAGATAAAACATTTTGAGGAAACGATAAATAAAACAAAGCAAGGTTATGAAAGGTGGTGGAAGATAAACCAGTTGATTTCTGAGACTCTTCCAACTGGGAAGGTTGCCTCTTTGTGGCCGGAACGGCCGGAACTTCGAGCTTTCGCCAGGACGATGGAAAACGTAAACGGAACGGCAGTTTTGCAACAAGAGGACGACGGAAATATTTAGGTTTATAAATAAATCGAGAGATGGTGATCGTTGGAAGGGAAGGTGATGCTTGTATCGCCGCAATCCTCATCGGAACTGACGGAAGATTCGTACTCCAACCTGATGACTGCGATATCATATGACCTTAATAATGTGTGCGGATCTAATCTGTGAAAGGAACATTGAAGAATTGAAGCTTCTCGTGAAAGAGGCAAAGCTATGGAGTATCTAGCTTCATCCTCAACGACGAGAATCCGAGTGGATAAACACAGCAACGGTCCCTGGCTCTGAAGCTCCATAATCCATATACTGCTAACTTTAGGGAAAACGATTATGTGTGATTTAACCGAAAGGGGTCTGAGGGTGTCAAATCAGACGGTTCAGTCCCGGCTCGGTCAGGATGAATCGGTTTCCTCTTATCAAGTGAGGTTGCTTTTGATAATATTTATTTTTCAGAAACTTTCGTGTTAAAAACGAAAATTTCAGTTTCTATGTAAAAAAAATTTTTTTTTTTTTAACGAAACTAAAACAATAGAACTACTTTTTGTCATTCTGTCAATTCTCGTTTCTAGTGTTTTCTTTTTTCATTTTTTGTTAGAAAAAAAAAAAACGAAACACACCATAAATGCACCATACACCATAAATGCACAATTCCAATTTCGATGTGAAAATTTTTCTTGTACTATCGTTAAAAATATTATTTATTTCCAATAACTTCACTAATCATATTTTTATTTTCCTTGTATCAAACAGGGAAAACAAAATAGACAATAATGAGGTTATAGATGACTTTAGGCTAATTAGCTTTTGTACTAATGCACTTGTTATGTAAAAAATTATTGGCCAATAGAATTAGGAAAGTCTTAGATAGATCCAATTCCCATTTTCAGATTATTTTTATTGAGGGGAGATAGATCTTTGATAACATTATTATAGTTTATGAGATTTTTATTTACTTAGGCATCATAAAAGGAAATGTGATTGGATGACTCTCAAGCTATAGCTGGATATGTCAAAAACCTATGATATACTCAAGAGTGTGGTGCCATATAGCCATATCTGAATTCTTAGGTTTCATTCAATGCTGGTGTGGCATGATTAACTATCTTGTATCTATTAGTATTTATTCTATTAAATTGTGAGACAATTGTTTTAATTTCATGGATAGGTCCAACCTATTCGTCAAGGATGCCCTCTTTGCTCACATTTATTTTTCCATCCTATAGAAAGCAGTTGAATTAAAAATTTTGATCTGCCTTGTACCTCACCCATACTCACCCTGCCATGCCCTGCAAGTTGCAACCCTCACATACCCAAAGATATTTTAGACTTTTCCTTTTCACATTGTACGCCTCTGCTGGGACTTCTTTTTAGATAATGTGATCTGCCTTTTGGGGGAGATCCGAGACTCTTTTGTCCTTTGGGTTATGAACCAAAACCAATCTTTCCTGAACAAAAAACCAAAAAAGTACTCACTCGTCAGCGCCTATTGGGTGGAGTGTTATTATTATGGTTTTACCGATATAACCATGATTTAAATCATGGTATCGGGTATAGTATCGGTTTATGCGGATATTATCATATCAATACGATTGTATCCGCGGGGGTGGGGTGGATGGAGAGAAGGGTTGTGATTATTTGATTATCTTAATTCAATGGTTAGAGTTGGATGAATCAATGATGAAAAGAAATATTTTTTTATCTACGGGTTTTGGTAGTTGGATGAGACTCCTGAAATGTTGTTATAGAATTTCGAACTACTTACAGGGCTAGAGAGAATAATACACTTAAATAGTTAAATTCATTTAAGGGAAATATATGGAAGAAGAAAAACTTTCAGTCATTCCATAATTTTCATATAGATATAGTTGACTTGTAGAAGTGAACTTGATCTCATATCATTTAGATGTAGTTAACCCCAAGGGGGTAATTGAGTTGGCAAGGGACCTTTGCCTCAGGAAGCATGTGATTTTGAGTTCGACTCCTCATACCTCCTTAAGGCCACTCCCATGGAGTGTTTAATGCTATTCACTACTTTCAATGAAAGTATATGGTTCTCAGTCAACTTTGGTATATGATCCAATCCATGCGATTGTAGGGTTAGTATGACCCCGCGGGATTGTTCTCATTCAACTCCGGTATGACCTAATCAATGCGATTGTAAGGTTAGTATGAACCTACAGGACTAGTTTGCCCTGGATACCCATCGTTAGAAAAAAAAAAAAGGTGAACTAAGAAATTAAAACTCTTTTAGTTCCTTGTTTATTCTCGATAGTTACTTAATACAGGGATAACAAATTTTCAAAAATTAAAAGTTATTAATGTAATATTTATGTAAAATGATTGGATTTAGCTCAATGAAACAATAAAAGATGTCATGTTAAAAAGGAAAAAAAATTAAGATTACAATTTCTAAATTCACAATTCAGTTACAACGAGATTTTCCTTGTATATTATAAGATAAAGCAAACCATCCTAGATTCAAGAATCCTCTTATAGATACAAGTTAGAATCGAGATCCTGATCGAAAATAATTGAGATCGACTTCAATTAGGAGTCGATCAGAATCAGTGAAAATATGCCCTAACCCTAGAAATCCAATATGAATCAATCGAAATCGAGATTGGAGACACTTGTTACAACCATCAAAAACACTAAAAAGAGGGACAAGATAAGGAAGGGTCTATCCTACCAATACAAAAAACTAGCTTCTATACCCTCATTCTACACATAACTCACAATTCTCCTACAACTTAAAACTGCAACAAATGTTCTTGAAATAGAGATGCAAGCATGGATGAATCAGTTTGAAGGAACATGATAGAATCTCCCTCTGCATCTACATCTGTAGACAATATGGCAAGACTCTGCAATGGAACACTTGCTGAAGCTCACCATCGCCCTCTTGCATGGAAAGCATGGCCCACATGCATGTGCACAGTCAGGCAAGATTGATCCTATTGGGAACCTCTCCATTCCAGCTTCCTCCTTCTTTGGTAACCCATCCTATACACCATTAATCAATTATAAAAACCAAATCAACACATTAAATAACTACCCTTTGTTCTTTGAGCATGGTTGGTCTAACCAAGGATTAAAAAGCTCAATTTGGGTCGACCGAATTGGATGACCCCATTACTGGCCAATCCAACTGGGCCGTTTCCTTTCCAAAATCTAAGCTATTTTGGCCGATATTATGCCTGATTCAGATCTGAATCGACACCATTCCGGATTTTTATTTGTTCTATGAGCATGGCTGGTCCAACCTGGTCAATAAGATGTGGTCAATTACCCGGCTGGTTTAAGAACCCATGAGTGGAATCAGACCAAGCTAAGGTTGTGTTTGGTATATATTTTCAGAATTTATAGATTTTGGGCCTACAATATATTCCAAAGCGAGAAATTAAATAAAGAAGAATCGTATTTCAAAACACATTCTAGTTAGATTGCAAACACGGCTCAAAATCCATACTCCTAAGGAGAAGAGAAAACAAACCTTGGGAGTCCCACTAGTACAGCTTCCTTGACCCTTGAAGCTCACTGGAGTCTCTGCTAAACACAAAAGCATAGAAGTAAGGAGAAGGGCTGTATAGGCTAAAATGGAGGTGATGGACAACTTCTTCATCATCTTATTCTTCTTCTACCACGAACTTCCAGAGGTGAAAAAAAAGCTGAGACCAAAGAGGAAGCCCAAGTGAAATTTTGCTAAGAGAAGACATTGTTATATATCTGAGAGAGAAATAGGCCAGAAGGGTATTATGGCTTAATGGAGGGTACACCTGCATCCCTGATACACATCACATGATCCACGACCAATATATGAAGCCATTTCACAGGTTTTGTTGTATCTCCAAATACAATGAGGAATGAAAGAAGAAAGGGTTGGAAGAAGAGACAAAATTTAAAGCTTTAATAGTTTAAAATTTTGGATACTAATTTGGATATTCCCACTAGTATTCAAGTCTTGAAGAAGGGAAAGTGTTCACTGTTCACTGTTCACGTGACGAGTCAGCCTTTTGTGGCAGGTGATGGGGAAAACACAATGGGTATCTTCCAATGTTTTGGGATATTAATCTTGTCTGATTCAAATGGTAGGGTGGTGTTACAGTTTTGGAGTCTCTAGTTTTGTACAAACTAGTATTGCATATGGAGGTTTGTTGTTACCTAATCTTTCAAATGAGGGAGGACTTGGGTTTCAAGAATTGGAATTGAAATCAGTTAGATCAGCTCCCCACATAGGAAGGGATCTGGCTCCTCTCCTGAACAGTGATTGCCCAGGTAGCATCCATAGCTACCTAGGCGCTCGCCACGTGTTTAGGCGACGATCCAATGGTGTCTAGCATCTCTTTTTCTGTGCCTTTGTCAGTACCTCGTTCTCCGCACCTTGTTAGGCGCCGTTAGATTGTCACCTAGGTGTTGGTCCCGCTTGCTAGGGGTGGACCCCACACACCATGGAGGGTGTGAGATCGCCCCCACCCATCACCATTTGAGGAGTAGATATAATTTGGCAATTAACCAAAATGTAACCTCCTTGATGGGAGGAAGTTATTGTAACTGGTCTAAGGCTGTGTTTGGTAACCAAGAGAAGAGAAGAAAAGAACAAAAAAAAATTACAAAAATTATACTTTTTTCTTGGTTTAAGAAATTCTTCTCTTTGTGCTTGGCATGTCCTGAATGAATCAAGAGAAGATTTTTTTTTTAAACTTCAAAATTCACCTTGGGAGTGGTGAACTTTTATTTTTTAAATAAATAAATAATCTTACCAAAAACACAAGAAAACATAAGAAATTACAAAAACCTTTTTTTTCTTTTCTTCTAATATTTTTTTCTCTACGTTTAGCTACCGAACCCAGCCTAAAGGTAGAGAAAATAGATCCTTGGTTTTCACTTTTTTGTATTGAGAAACTGAGAAATGTCATAAACTCTCTCTCTCTCTCTCTTGGATTGTTAGGATTATATCATCGTAGTCACCTAGAGAAGACTTGGACATGTATCCAAACACCTGCCAACACTTGTGAGGGTTGGGAATGCATGTTCAAGTCCTTGCAACCGTTGGATGGATGGGAGGTAAATTGGAGTTGGAGAGAATCTTTATCCCAGATTATGAGACACCTAAAGGTGGATATAGACTTTGTGTAACAATGCTTGGTTACATAAAGAATGAGTAAGTGTGGGACAAAAATTTGGACCGATCAACACAAAATATTCATAGATGCTAGGAGGATCCAATGAGGGGTGCCAATTCCTCAGCCTAGTTTTATTTGGTCCTATGTGACCCGTATAAAAACGAACTGATTACGAAATCGGCTCAATGTCACTACAGGTGAAAGGAAACTTAATTCCTAATGATTAGCCCAGTTCGATCAATTTTGGTTTTAATAGGCTTGCATTGGTCTAGTGAAACAGTTTTAGGCCCAAGTACACACCCTTGAATTTTTTGCATATAAAACATTTTTTTTGTATGGAATAAAAAATATATAATATATTAGAGGCAGTTTCCCTTCACCCAAAGGATTAATTCCTATGCCAATAGGTCTTGGTGACTTGGGATGTGCAATGGGGATAGTGATGAGGGCATTACTGACTTCATATAATAAAGAAAGGGATAATGACCCTAGATGGATGTAATTTTTCATCCTCTGTGGAGGAAAACTTTCTCCTGTATTTTACCATCCCCTAATTCCAGCCCCAACCCCTTCCCCTTGAGCCACCCCCAATAACGGCAGAATTGAAACCCAAGACCTCACTACGAGCTGAAAAAGCGTCGTAGATCGCTCGTGTACTTCTTCATGACCCTTACCAACTCAGTTTTGAAACTGTAACATGAGGCAGAGCTTGGATAAAGCAAAGACTAAGGACAGATGATTATTTGCCTTTAAGAGCATGAACTAATACAGAACTAATACAGAGTCCCAACTTAACAAAGGATTCAAAACTTTTGTGCAAAAGAAATGGAAATTTGGAGCCAGCATAGAGATCTATTAGCATATCAGAAACTATGGATCAACCAGGTCAAAAATGATTGAATATATCATGACATACAATTCTCTGAATTTATCCATTAACCTCCTCAAAATTGATCATATTCAATTATATACAATAGCCACAATACTCGACTACAAGCATAAAAAACTAGACAGAGAACCAAAACCTTCTAGATTTCATGATAGGAAAGGAACCAGAAAGCAGAAAGGAGACATCCAGTTTAACCTTGTTAAATAGCTAGCCTTGTTTTATAGTTGCATCGGAAGAGCCTTGGTTGCAGTAGCTTCTGATAAGGACCAGTAGCTTCTGGTTTCATTATCAGGACTCCAGCCACCAGCATAAATTGAGTAAATAAATTTCTCTCTCTAGTTTCATCATCAAGGCTCTTCTGGGGATGCCACTTTACGATTATTATACTTTCCAAATTTTTTTGCGACCCTAGCATCAGATAAGGTGTCCCATACCTGCAAATTTCGGGACCATAGCAATTAATTCTAAATTGAAAGGAAGTTTCCACAAGAAAAAGGAAAGAACTATGGTATTCCAAGAGAATAATAGTACTCACTTCCAATCTTCCCTTGGAGCCTCCTATAGCTAGCAGGAATGGGTATTCCCTGGCATAATCCCAGCACAAGCAATTGGAAAATCATCTTGAATCAGTGCAACTAATATAAAAGTAATGTATGACACTGTACAGTTCCATACACATCAAGCTGACTTAGATGGTAATGGAGCTCAAAGGCATCACAACTTCATGGCTAAACCTAACTCCATATACAAGTATACACAAGCATAATAACACCAACATATGATGGTAGGACTCATCACTTGTTACATATCAAGATAGGGAGAAAGAGAGGATGAAGGAGAAACAAAATATGCTTAGAACGAACTCTTCAATGCACTGAATTCATCATATACATGTTTCAAATAAAAGGCAAAAGTCTTTATGGATGCACCATTCAGGATATACATTGACTGTGCAATCAACTAATAATAAATGTCCCATCTTACTCGAGACATGTTAAGATGGACATGATAAGAATAGGAAAGAATAAACATGAAATTAAAGTGTCATAATGAACCCACAAGTAGGCCAAGCATATGTCATGGATTGAGGGCAAGTCAATTAAGACAGTTGATCACATAAAATGAACACAAATGGAAAGACGAGGTCTAAAGGAGACTAAATGAAGTAATAAAAAGATGAAAACTTGCACTAAAAGAACATACATCCCTAAATTAAGTAGAGTGGTAGAGATATGTTTTCAGTAAGGGCGATGTCTAGGGAACTGCAGGGTCAGTCATCCGAAAGAAACCACAAAATTTGTTTGGACATCAGAGAATTAAAAATTTCTTAAGATACAACAAAATAAGAGATGCCAAGTCATCCAAAGAAGTTTGTCTTTTTTTTTTTTATTGGGGTGGGGGGGGGGGGGGATCCACTAGATAACTAACTCAAATGTCCCAGAAATGCTCTTGGAGGAATCAACACTAAATAGTCAGCTACCGGCTTTTGTTGATGAAGCCAATGCTAAACGGTACACATGCACATAAAAATTTATTGTCTAGTGAGAACAAAAATGTTGATGTGGAAGCATACAAAACAGCTTCTGTAAATTTCCTATATGTAAAATCCTGCACTATGATAATAAATATCTCAAAATAACAAAAGAGATGCAGGAAAACTATGCAATAATGACATATTTAAAGCTCTATTACTTCCTGAAAAACCATGGTCATTTTTTTTTTTTTACAAATTAATCTGTTAATTTTAGCTTCTCCTTTCTTTCTCCACCATATGGGGGGATCAATCAGTTAGAAATTGAGTTAGGTTATCAGACTTTTTTTTTTTTGTATATATAATTTTATGAGGCCTGATGTGAAAGCCTCCATGGATTGACCACCTACTGCCACATGCAAAAATAATTTGGCAACGTCAAGTTTCCAACCTCATGATAGGTAAGGGGACGATCTGGATTAGTTACATATCAAATTTCAATAAAACCTCCCAATATATTGGCATTTATCCTTACAGTTTTAGCCTTTCATTTGTTTTCTTCAAAAACTTGTTTTCTAAATGAATTTTGAAAGCTTCATTCTGCCATGTGGTCAGCTGTGCCTGGGCTGAAACTAGGACCTACTTCTCTCCAAAATTTGGCCCCACCTGATCTTCCATGTGGAACATATTAGGACCAATCAGGGAAGCTCCTGTGCATGGACCATCCATGGATCCGGCTCCCTATGATTTTTAGGAATGGTCATACCAATTATCAAACCATAAATTTTACCAAATTACCAATTACTCTTCTTCTAAAAATAAATAAAAATAGTAGCAAATTATGATATATGGATAACGTCATGTGAGCTCTAATTTTTTTTATCTATTTATTATTGGAGAAATAGTTGGGTAACTTTGAAAGCTTCATTCTGACATGTGGCCAACTACGCCTGGGCTGAAACTAGGACCTACTTCTCTCCGAAATTTGGCCCCACCTGACCTTCCAATATTCCATGTGGAACATATTAGGACCAATCATGAAAGCTCCTGTGCATGGACCATCCATGGATCCGGCTCCCTATGATTTTTAGCAATGGTCACATCAATAATCAAACCATAAATTTTACCAAATTACCAATTACCCTTCATCCAAAAATAAAAAAAGAGTAGCAAATTATGAGATATGGATGAGGTCAAGTGAGCTCTAATTTATTTATCTATTTATTACTGGAGAAACAAAAGGGCAACTTACAGCTTTAGGATTCCGGGAAGCAACACAAGAAGGTTCATTGTTTGATACATCCCAAAGTTTCACCTACAACATGTACAGGTGAAATTAATGAATTGGCATTGGCCAAACCACATCTAACAAAAGGCTCAGAATCATGAAGCTCACTGGTATGAACACAAAAGATTACCATTTTATCTGTAGAGCCTGTCGCCAACAGCTGTGGAAAAACACAGGGTAAGATTAAATAAAGATAGAAAATAATTCTATCAAAGGTCTCCAGCATAAATTATGAGGTGGGAAGACACATACAGTAGGTGCAACAGGATTGTAGGATAGAGTGCACACAGATTTGTCATGTGCATGTAGAGTGAAACTTGGCTTGGACACAAAGCTTGAGTCAAACTTAGTACCCCGGATGTCGAAACCTTGAACTGTACCATCTTCAAGACTGACATAAAAGACATTCAGAGAAGAATCAAACAAACTTATGAATGTCTTCCAACAAAAAAATTTAGCTCAAAAGAAGACCTACATGTATACGTTTACCAAGGAAACAATTTTTTGAAGCAACCATTCCGACACACAATCCCACCCAACCAGTTGAACTGGTTAACTTGCTAGTAGACATTAGAGCAGCGTAATAGATCCCCAAACTGTTAATTTTCTTAATCACATTTATAAGTCAAATGCTCGTCCGACATTGGCAGTTAAACTGACCACGGTTGTAGATACTCAGTGAAAGATTCCTTGCACTAGCATACCAGTCATGCTATTTAAATGAGTTGTGGGTAGTGTGCTCATCAAGGACATCAGGGTTTTGATTTTTTTTTTTTTCAAGCAATAGTATTTTACTAGAGCTGCAATTCCAGAGTTTATGCTTGAGGTATGATGTGGTGGCTCCATGCTTTCCTTGGACTCAAGGTTGAGGCAGGCAGATCCAAGATCAATTCACTACACTTAACGATTTTATGGTATTACCTTCAGTAGGCAGATCCAAGATCAATTCCCTCCATTTTTTTATTTTCCTATTGTATGGTATTGCCCATTTACAGCCAATATCCTGATCACCCACTAACTCCTTTTTCCATCTAAGGATGCAATCTCCCATCATTAAACCATACACTGAGCCAATTAACTCTTTGAATCAAGGATATATGTTTTCTCAATAAAACCAT